>NC_133170.1:35897348-36200378 GCF_040802235.1 Manis javanica | reverse complement strand
TATAGATTCTATCTTACTGCCTTTTGGGAGTCACAATACAAAATCACATTTAAAACGCACAAGTGTCAGTGTTTAAATATTCAGTTCATCAGACGTCAGGCCCATTTAGGCTGATCTTATAAATGTGAATGAGAAGACTGAGGCATAGGATAGCTAGGAAACAAGTCTTCTACAGCACAATGCTGTGTGCTGGGGTAAAGTGAAAGAAAGAGCACTAAAACTCAGGAAGCCTGCCTCAGCCCATGATTCTTTCAGTGATCTATAATGGTTATAACAGCAGAAACATTGTTTATTAAATTTTCAGTGCATTCCTTCATGTAGGGAGGATAAACTAAGTTTTAGAAGAGTAAGAAATAAATATTTTAACATTGATAGTTATAAGAGGTTATGTGGCGGAAAATGATTTTTAAAGCACTTACACAGTACATATGTTGTCTCTTGTGAATTTTAAGGAACCAACCCCAGCAATTCAGTTCTGATAATGGATGAAAATGCCCACTGCAGAAGACTACATGAACTGATGAATAACAGTGTCATATACTTGAAACCAATGTAATATTATGTTATCAACAATACTTCAATTAAAAACAAAAGGACTTTATATGAATACATTTCATTTAAAAGTAGAAATAAGTGGAGAATCTTACCCCAGCTGCTTGTAGATGTTGCCTGAATTCATTCATAGTTGAGTTTGAGATGCTCATATCCCTTAACATTTCTTCCAGTTTTGATGTGAACTGACATCCACATTCAGTCTATGGAGGAAAAACACAAATATACACAAATAAATGATGGATTTTGCGATGAGAAAATGTACAAAGAAATAAACTCTTCCATGCTACTGCCATCTTTTCTAAATCTTTCCAAGAGTTGCTCTATGAATAACCTAAGGATTCTATTTTATAATGTAGATTCCCAGACTCTTTCAGATTCCAATATACCTTGACAAATGTTGCTGTAATTACGTTCAAATACATCTTTTTCTTGCATAAACCTAAAAAGGATTGCCTTATCCAATATTGTTTCTACTTCTTGTTCTGTTAGCTGCAAAATCAATGAAAATATTTAACAATTAAAACATTTTAGTTCTACCAAAATAGCACCATAGTTTATCTATGATTTAAAATCAGTACTGTTTGGTAACAAATCATCTGGTAGAACTCTAAGGAGGAGGGAACCAGTCTGAGAGAGGGCCTCCTGCTTCAGACAGCATGAGCACAGCTCCCACATCCTCGCCCAGCACAGCCCTCATCCAGGGTCAGAGTGGAGTTCCAGGCCCCAGGGCTCCGCTGAGATGGAGGCATGAAGTGATATGCAGCAGGATTAAAGGACCACTTAGAACAGATGCAATGACATTTTAATCACAAAATCTTACAATGCCTTTGCACAATATTTGGGTAGAAACTTATACAGCAAAAACACTGCTTATTTTCATGTAAGCTCAATCAAAACCTACATTTTGCCAAAGAAGGGTAATAAGTTGTTATTAATTAAAAGAGCCAAAAGACCCCTTGCCTGTTGCCCTTGTCTTTTAAGTAAGGGCAAGATGATACTGGTGCAGGTGGTGTAAAACTTGTATTAAAAATTATGGAAGACCAACCAGGTGTGTCTTTTCTATTCTGTGTTCTTGGTCATCTTCTTCCTGTTTTTTTGTTGCAGCTGCCTGCCTGAGCACCTACAGCCATTTGTTTTTCCTGTTTGCTTCATAAGTTCCAAAATGAGATTTAAAAAAAATTTATGTGTAATGACAATATGCTTAATATGATTTTCTATTCTATGGTGAGCTTCCAAGGTCCCAGTATTTATAATAAAGGCTTAAAAATGAGCTTCAGTATATGCTTTCAAACTATTTATTGATAGCCATTTTAGTTTATGCCTTCAAATTCTTGGCATCCAGGTATTGTTTGATACAGAAATCCCAGAACCACATGACAGCCAACAATGTTCTGTGCTGCAGATAGCTGTTTTCTAGTTACCTCTCTATAGCATATTTGACTTTTACTGTATGCAGACTGTTCAGTAACTATGCTATGTAGTTCTTTGTTTTTATGTCTATTACACATTAAGGGAAATGGCAAAGTACTTCTTACCACTTCAAATACTTAAACAATCCCTTTCAAAGATCACAGTACACATGTAACTGAAGTACACAGTGCAGCAAAGAATAATGTATGCTTAATTTCATACTTAAAAAATACACTTATTTTATATTTACAAATAAAATTTAATGTGTTTTCACATACATTTATACTTACCCCTTTTACTCCCTTTTTCAGCTTATCATCAATAAATGAGAGGTATTCAGGGGACCTGGAGTTGAGGTTGAGAAAATACTCGAAGTCACCTGCAATAGTTTCTTTAAAGAGCCGGTCATTATTAAATGATTCCTGGAGGAAGCGATCTAACCTACTCTTCAGATCCAATAAGCCCTTTCAAAAAGAAAAAGAAATTTAGGATATATTAATAATATTTCTATTAACAATGTACTTGTGATCATGTACAATTATTATCATTTTGTTGATAAATGTGTGCATTCACTGTTAAACATAAATTCTGTTTTGTTTTCAACTTATTTTCTTTTCATTGTCTCAACTAATGGGTGAATTCAACAAGAGCTTTAAAAATAGTCAAAAAAAGCTTCTTATTTATACTTAAAACATGGAAAAACTGCAGCATAATTTATTCATAATGCTAATTGAAAGCAAAACCATTTTGAAACAAAAAGTAACAAAAGTTTTTCTTCCTACACAGGAGGTGTATGAACACTAAGGCATATAAGGGCTTCATCAAATAGGTTAGCAAGTGAAAATAGCAGCTGAGTCTGGCAACCAGATATAAATACGTCTACTTTGCAAAATTTTAAAATATTTAGGATAACTACACATATTAATTTACCCTTGGGACAAAGTAAAAAATACATAATATATAGCTTAGTAAAAGTGAGCTTTTTAGCACTTGTCAAAACTATTTTGTCATAAACTTAAAGAGAACCTTCTATATTTACTGACCTGAATATAATCAATGGGGTTCTTTCCTTCTTCCTCAGAAACAAGGGCTTTACCTTGTTCCCTCAAATAGGAACTTATACACTCACACATTGTCTTCAAACCATTTGGCACACGACTAAATAACTTGTACATGCAAGCAAGGTCTGTAATCAGAAAACACAAAAACCAGCTACATTAAAGATTAGGAAAAATATGTTAATCTCTCATCATGCTGATCTGTGATACTTGAAGAGGCCTTGCTTGGTACAGGAAAAATTACTAAAATGAAAAAAAAACCTCCACCAAACTGGAAAGGGAAAAAAAGTTAGGGCTAATGATTAGTATTTCAACTCATGAAATGCAGCTTTCAGATTAGTACTTTTGAATATCAATAAAATATCATTAACAAATTTCAGTTTACATAGAAAAGATGATGCCCAAAGAGTGTAAACCATAAAGCCACAAATAAATGAAAACTGTTTTGAGTTTCTACATAATTTATCCTAAATAATTCTAATCTAGAACGTGGTTATTCTATAAAATGTCAACAAAAAGATAGCTTTAATTATGGCATAAGTGGTAGTCAACATAATAAGGAAGAAATTTAAAAACCAACTTAAAATCTTACAGATATTTTTCAACATTCCTATCTCAAAAGTTCAAACACCAACCAGAACAATAAACAAACAAAAACACCGAGGTTTATTTCATTACACATCATGCTAAAGTCTATATGAAATTATGAATTAAAGCATAAATTCCAATTCCTTAATATTTTTCTCAGAGCAATTCCTAGTATTTCCCAGGTAATGGCATAAGCCAATAACATCTGTTTTTTAAAAATTGGTTTATCTCACTATTTTACTTTTATTTAAAATGAAAACTCTGGACTCTACCCATTTTTTATATCATTTTTTCACAAGATTAAAATATGGAGTTATAATACTTTTCTATATGTCTAGTGTTTCTCTAAAGTAAGAGTTTGCTGGGAGACTATAGTGTTAGAACTTGACAATCATTTTTAAAAGTTTTACAATCAGGAATTTTTGAAAACAGGAGATAAAACAGTGGTATCCAGATCAAGGATCTTTTCTATAAAGTACTGCATAGTAAATATCTTGACACCCTGCTGAAGAGCATGGCCTACCACAACTAAGATATTTTGTACTTAGATGGCTAGTGGAAAGTCAGGACAACTGAAACTAGGATTTAACAATTTAATTTAGAATCACAGGTAACTGCTTAGTTGCTGAAAATATTTAGTACTAAACACAGAACTATAGTAAGTAGCTCTGCTGATATTCTTTCATTTATGTATTTACTAACTGCTTGCCATGTGTTACGCAAACTCAATGCCTTTTGCAGATGACATGATATGGTATATAAAAAACCCTAAAGAATCCAAAACTACTAGAACTAATATCTGAATTCAGCAAAGTTGCAGGATACAAAATTAGCACACAGAAATCTGTTGCTTTCCTATGCAAAAATGATGAAACAGCAGAAAGAGAAATCAGGAAAACAATTCCATTCACAACTGCATCAAAAAGAATAAAATACCTAGGAATAAACTTAACCAAGGAACTGAAAGACCTATACCCTGAAAACTACAAGATACTCTAAAGAGAAATTAAAGAGGACACTAACAAATGGAAACTCATCCCATGCTCTTGGCTAGGAAGAATTAATATTATCAAAATGGCCATCTTGCCTAAGGCAATCCACAGATTCAATGCAGTCCCTATCAAAATACCAACAACATTTTTCAATGAACTGGAACAAATAGTTCTAAAATTCATATGGAAACACCAAAGACCCCGAATAGCCAAAGAAATCCTGAGAAGGAAGAATAAAGCAGGGGGGATCTCACTTCCCAACTTCAAGCTCTACTACAAAGCCACATTAATCAAGACAATTTGGTACAGGCACAGAAACAGACCCACAGAGCAGTGGAACTGAAAAGAGAGTCCAGATATTTACACAAACATATATGGTCAATTAAGATGTGATAAAGGAGCCAATGGGGAAATGACAGCCTCTTCAACAGATGGTGTTGGCAAAACTGGACAGCCAAATGTAAGAGAATGAAACTGGATCATTGTCTAACCCCGTACACAAAAGTAAATTTGAAATGGATCAAAGACCTGAATGTAAATCATGAAACCATAAAACTCTTAGAAAAAACATAGGCAAAAATCTCTTGGACATAAACATGAGCAACTTCTTCATGAACATATCTCCCTGGGGAAGGCAAACAAAATAAAAAATGAACAAGTGGGACTATATCAAGCTGAAAAGCTTCTGTTCAGCAAAGGACACCATCAATAGAACAAAAAGGCATCCTACAGTATGGGAGAATATATTCATAAATGACAGATCCGATAAAGGGTTGACATCCAAAATACATAAAGAGCTCATGCACCTCAACAAACAAAAAGCAAATAAGCCAATTAAAAAATGGGCAGAGGATCTGAACAGACACTTCTTCAAACAAGAAATTCAGATGGCCAACAGATGCATGAAAAGATGCTCCACATCACTAATCATTAGAGAAATGCAAATTAAAACCACAATGAGATATCACCTTACACCAGTAAGGATCGTCACCATCCAAAAGACAAACAACAAATGTTGGTAAGGTTGTGAAAAAAGGGGAACCCTCCTAGTACAACCATTGTGGCAAGCAGTATGGAGTTTCCTCAAAAAACTCGAAATAGAAATACCATTTGACCCAGGAATTCCACTTCTAGGAATTTACCCTAAGAACACCATATCCCAGTTTGAAAAAGACAAACACACCCCTATGTTTATCACAGCACTATTTACAATAGTCAAGAAATGGAAGCAACCTAAGTGTCCATCAGTAATGAATAGATAAAGATGTGGTACATATACACAATGGAATATTATTCATGCAGAAGAAAACAAATCCTACCATTTGCAACAACATGGATGGAGCTAGAGTGTATTATGCTCAGTGAAATAAGCCAGGTAGAGAAAGACAAATACAAAATGATTTCACTCATCTGTGGAGTATAAAAACAAAGAAAAAAACTGAAGGAACAAAACAGCTGCAGACTCACAGAACCCAAGAATGGACTAACAGATACCAAAGGGAAAGGGACTGGGGAGGATGGGTTGGACGGGAGGGATAAGAGAAAAAGAAGGGGCATTAGTATTAGCAGACATAATGTGTTTGTGGGGCATAGGGAGGGCTGTACAGTACAGAGAAGACAAGTAGTGATTCTATAGCATCTTACTAAGCTGATGGACAGTGACTCTAATGGAGTATGTAGGGGACACTTGATGATAGGGGGAGTCTAGTGAACATAATGTTGCTCATGTAATTGTAGATTAATGATACCAAAATAAAAAAAAGAAAAATAAATAAATAAATAAAAATAACATAGCTAGAGGTGGAGTTCATGTTCAAACAAGCACACTGAAGAAGGTCTTTCGTGCTTGGCTGTTTTCTCCACAGGTTTGGAATCATCCCGGAGGTTCTGGTTTCCAGGGGCTCCTAGAAGAGGACGCAGAGAACCGGAGTGTCCTGGTGAGTTAAAGCAATGACGTGAAGATGCCTTTGTAGTAAAGTGTCAGATACTGCTCCAGAAGAGCCTTACGCCAAACTCTGCTGGGGAAACAATCCACCGTGCACCGAGGAGACCCTCCCCGAGAGAACGCTACGCTGATTTCCCCGTGCATGCAACTTGCTCCTGTGTGAGACAGAAAACATAGTAAACATTGCAGTAGAAGGTTATATATACACTTGAACTCTTTTGTGCTTTTTGTGTTGGTTGTGTGTGTAGTGTGCTGTATGTGTTGTTGGTATATGGTAGTGAGTGATTTGTGGGTTTTTTGTGATTTTTTGTGATTTGTGAGCAATTATGTATCTTGATGTGCTTAGTACCATTCTCTGTTGTGGTACACTGTGTGTGCTGTGTTCTTGAGTGTTTTGCGATGTATTGCCTATGGCCTGCGGGACTTGCTTGTCTTCTTCATTGTGTGTATTTTGCATGTAATCTGTGTGGTATATGTTCCTTAGTGCTTCCTGAGTGCACAGTTCTGTGCATTTTTCACTGTGTGTTGTGTTATGTGAGACGTTGGTATTTGTGAGTTGTGTGTGTTGAGAGGTTCTTTGTGCACTGTATATTTCACCTTTTTTGAGGAGTCATCAGTTGGCAGTTGCATATGTTGTGTGTTTGGTGTGTGGCTTCCAGTCTAATGTTTAGTGTGAAATGTGTCTGGTCTTTCTGTTGTCTGTAGTGTTATGTCCTGTTTTCTGGGTTGTGCGACTGCTGTCTTTAGGCTTTCTGTGTGTTACATACTGGGGAGATGTCGGGTGGGCTGTGTAATTTGAGCATCGTGTGTAATGTTGAGTTAGCCTTGTGTCGGACGTGTTGTGTGCATGCGTATGTTGTGCGTGTGTTTGTGGGTTTTCGTTCGTGCTGTCTGCGTGTGGGTCTGTGTGGGCTCTGTATTGTATGCTTGTGGTTGAGTGTGTTGTGTGTAGTGCGTTCTATGTGTGTTGCATGTGTTTCCATCAGTTGTGTGTGTATTTGTATGTGTTGTGTCAGTTTTGTGTGTGTGACTTTGATTTGCCTGTTGTGCTAGAGATGCTGTGTGTGTGTTTGGCTGCTTGAGTTATGCACATGATGTGAGATGTGCTGACTGCGTGTGGTTGTGCCTGTTTTGTACGTGTCTTGTGTACAGCATGTGGTCTGTGCAATGATTTTCGTGTGTACGTATTGTGAGCAGTAGTTATGTGCCTTTCAAGGGTGTGGTGTGTTTATTGTGTCTGTTGTGTTGCATGTTACTGTATTATGTGTGTGTACTGCATTGTGCTCCTGTATGAGGATGTACGTGCAGTGTGTCTGTGTGTGATTGTGTGTGTAGTGTGTGAAATGTGTGCTACTTGTCTTCTTTGTGGGTCACATGTGCTTTGCCTATGGATTTGGGAGTGTTGTGTGTGTTGTGAGACGTGATACTTTCTGTGTGTGATGCTTGTGTGTGTCGTGTGATGTGTTGTTCTGTGATTTGTGTTTGTATTGTGTGTGTTCGACTCTGTGTGTTCTGTGGTCTGTGTGTTTTGCAAGTTGAGTGAGATAGTGTGTGTTATGAATGATACCTTTGTCCATGTATTGTTTTTTTGGCATTGTGCATTGTGTGAGGCTCTGTGTGCTGTCTGTTTTACATGTGTTTGGAGTGATGTGTGTAGTGTGTGAAATGTGTGTTGCTCAAAATCGGTGTTCTTTTGTGGTTTGTGTGTGTTTTGAGTGTGGGTTTTTATGTGTGTGGATGTGTTTGACAGGTTGTGTGTGTGTGGTTGGCTCTTTGTGTAATGAGTGCAATTTGCGGTGTGTGTACTGGGTACGGTCAAGCTTGCTCAGTGTGCCTCACTGCGGGTGTTGTGTTCACTCTGAGAACTGTGGTTCATGTGCATTGTGTGCAGTTATGTTCTCGGTGTGATGTGCTGTGTGTTGAGGGACTTCTGCATTCAAGTGCACAGAAGACAGCCTCTCATGCCTGTCCATTTTCTCCACAGGTTGTAATCCTCCAGGAGGGCCTTGTTCCCTGAGGGCGCAAAGAATCACCTCATCCCTTTAATAGCAAGGCCCTGAAGATGCCTTTGTAGTAAAGTGTCAGAAACTGCTGCAGGAAAGCCTCATGCGAAACTGCGGTGGAAACAATCCACCGTGCACTGAGGAGACCCTCCGTGAGAGCATACTCGGCTGCTTTCGCCTTGCATGCAATTTGCTCATATGTGGTAAGGAAAACAGTAAACATTGCAGCAGAAGGCGGTCTTCTCTGTATGCCCTCTATCTCAAAGGCATAAGTGGGCTGCAAATAGGCCTTTGTACTGGCCAAACAGGAAGTTGCAGAACAAGATGCTTTGAAATAACAGCAGGGGAGGCAAGTCAGCATGGATTCAGCTTATGTGAGTGAAAGAAACCAGTGCAGGATGGCCCAATCAAGGAATCATTGAAGCCGTTGCAGTGGAGGCTGAAGTTGAGCTTGCAATGTGCTTCCCAAGTCTGTCGTGTGTGCCTGCACTCTAAGCGCCTGAGTGAAGTCTCTTGTGTAGAGCTCTCTTTCACGGAGCGGCGGGCGCTCGTTTGGGTGAAATCATTTAACGTGAGTCCTTGCTGAGGAAGCCTGTCAGAAAAATGCCCGCATACAACGAATTCAGCTAGCACTGTGCTTTCCGGGTCTGTCCTGTGTGCCTGCACTCTAAGGGCCTGTGTGAAGTCCGATGTGTAGAGCTCTCTATCGCTGTGTGGCACGCACTCACTTGGGTGGCCATTAAAGTGAGGCCTTGCTGAGGCTGAGCCGGTCTGTCACAAAAAATGCCTGCATACAGCGAATTCACCTTACAATGTGCTTTCTGTGTCCTGTGTGCCTGCACTCTAAGGGCCTGTGTGAAGTACGCTGTGTAGAGCTCTCTATTGCTGTGCGGCACGCACTCACTTTGGTGGCCATTAACGTGAGGCCTTGCTGAGGCTGATACTGTCAGAAAAAAAGCTCACATACAACGAATTCAACTTGCAATCTTCTTTTCGGGTTTCTCCTGTGTGCCCGCACTCTAAGCGCCTGAGTGAAGTCTGCTGTGTAGAGCTCTCTTTAGCTGAGCAACGGTCGCTCACTTTGGTGACCTAATTTAACGTGATGCCTTGCTGAGGGAGCCTGTCTGAAAAACGCCTGCATACAACGAATTCAGCTTGCACTGTGCTTTCCGTGTCTGTCCTGTGTGCCTGCACTCTAAGCGCCTGTGTGAAGTCTGCTGTGTAGAGCTGTCTATTTCTCTGCGGCGTCCACACTCTTGGGTGGCCATTAACCTGAGGCTTTGCTGAGGCTGAGCCGAGCTGTCAGAAAAAATGCCCGCATACAATGAATTCAGCTTACAATGTGCTTTCGGTGTCTGTCCTGTGTGCCTGCACTCTAAGGGCCTGTGTGAAGTCCGCTGTTTAAAGCTCTCTGTTGCTGTACAGCGCGCCCTCACTTGGGTGGCCATTAACGTGAGGCCTTGCTGAGGCTGAGACTGTCAGAAAAAATGTCTGCATACAACGAATTCAGCTTGCACTGTGCTTTCCATGTCTGTCCTGTGTGCCTGTACACTAAGGGGCTTTGTGAAGTCCGCTGTGTAGAGCTCTCTATTGCTGTGCGGCACACACTCTCTTGGGTGGACATTAACGTGAGGCTTTGCTGAGACTGAGACTGTCAGAAAAAATGCTCGCATACAATGAATTCAGCTTGCAATGTGCTTTCCGGGTTTCTCCTGTGTGCCCACACTCAAAGAGCCTGAGTGAAGTCTGCTGTGTAGAGCTCTCTTTCGATGAGTGGCAGGCGCTCGCTTTGGTGACCTAATTTCATGTGACGCCTTGCTGAGGAAGCCTGTCTGAAAAATGCCTGCATACAACGAATTCAGCTTGCACTGCGCTTTTCGTGTCTGTCCTGTGTGCCTGCACTCTAAGGGGCTGTGTGAAGTCCGCTGTGTAGAGATCTCTATTGCTGTGCGGCACGCACTCACTTAAGTGGCCATTAACGTGAAGCTTTGCTGAGGCTGAGCCGGGCTGTCAGAAAAAATGCCCACATACAACGAATTCAGCTTACAATGTGCTTTCGGTGTCTGTCCTGTGTACCTGCACTCTAAGGGCCTGTGTGAAATCCGCTGTGTAGAGCTCTCTATTGCTGTGCGGCAGCAATCACTTGGGTGGCCATTAAGGGGAGGCCTTGCTGAGGCTGAGACTGTCAGAAAAAATGCTCGCATACAACGAATTCAGCTTGCAATGCGCTTTCCGGGTTTGCCCTGTGTGCCCGCACTCTAAGCGCCTGAGTGAAGTCTGCTGTATAGAGCTCTCTTTCGCTGTGCGGAGAACGCTCGCTTTGGTGACCTAATTTAATGTGACGCCTAGCTGAGGCTGCCTGTCTGAAAAATGCCTCCATGGACCGAATTCAGCTTGCAATGTGCTTTTCGGGTTTGTCCTGTGTGCCCGCACTATAAGCACCTGAGTGTAGTCTGCGGTGTAGAGCTCTCTATCGCTGAGCGGTTTTCGCTCGCTTTGGTGACCTAATTTAACGTGACGCCTTTCTGAGGAAGCCTCTCTGAAAAATGCCTGCATAGAAAGAATTCAGCTTGCACTGCGCTTTTCGTGTCTGTCCTGTGTGCCTGCACTCTAAGGGGCTGTGTGAAGTCCGCTGTGTAGAGATCTCTATTGATGTGCGGCACGCACTCACTTGGGTGGCCATTAACGGAAGGCCTTGCTGAGGCTGAGACTGTCAGAAAAAATGCTGGCATAAAACGAATTCAGCTTGCACTGTGCTTTCCGTGTCTGTCCTGTATGCCTGCACTCTAAGCGCCCCAGTGATGTCTGCTGTGTAGAGCTGTCTATTTCTGTGCGGCGTGCACACTCTTGGGTGGCCATTAACGTGAGGCTTTGCTGAGGCTGAGCCGGCTGGTCAGTAAAAATGCCCACAGACAATGAATTCAGCTTACAATGTGCTTTCCCTGTCTGTCCTGTGTGCCTGCACTCTAAAGGCCTGTGTGAAGTCCTCTATGTAGAGCTCTATATTGCTGTGCGGCACGCACTCACTTGGGTGGCCATTAACGTGAGGCTTTGCTGAGGCTGAGACTGTCAGAAAAAATGCTCGCATACAACGAATTCAGCTTGCAATGTGCTTTTCAGGTTTGTCGTGTGTGCCCGCAATCTAAGCGCCTGAGTGAAGTCTGCTCTGCAGAGCTCTCTATTGCTGAGCGGCAGTCGCTCGCTTTGGTGACCTAATTTAACGTGACGCCTTTCTGAGGAAGCCTGTCTGAAAAATGCCTGCATACAACAAATTCAGCTTGCACTGCGCTTTTCGTGTCTGTCCTGTGTGCCTGCACTCTAAGGGGCTGTGTGAAGTCTGCTGTGTAGAGATCTCTATTGCTGTGCGTCACGCACTCACTTGGGTGGCCATTAACGTGAGGCTCTGCTGAGGCTGAGCCGGGCTGTCACAAAAAATGCCTGCATACAGCGTATTCACCTTACAATGTGCTTTCGGTGTCCTGTGTGCCTGTAATCTAAGGGCCTCTGTGAAGTACGCTGTGTAGAGCTCTCTATTGCTGTGCGGCAAGCACTCACTTTGGTGGCCATTAACTTGAGGCCTTGCTGAGGCTGATACTGTCAGAAAAAAAGCTCACATACAAAGAATTCAACTTTCAATGTTCTTTTCGGGTTTGTCCTGTGTGCCCGCACTATAAGCGCCTGAGTGAAGTCTGCTGTATAGAGCTCTCTTTAGCTGAGCGACGATCGCTCGCTTTGGTGACCTAATTTAACGTGACACCTTGCTGATGGAGCCTGTTTGAAAAACGCCTGCATACAACGAATTCAGCTTGCACTGTGCTTTCCGTGTCTGTCCTGTGTGCCTGCACTCTAAGCGCCTGTGTGAAGTCTGCTGGGTAGAGCTGTCTATTTCTGTGCTGCGTGCACACTCATGGGTGGCCATTAACGTGAGGCTTTGCTGAGGCTGAGCCGGGCTGTCAGAAAAAATGCCCGCATACAACGAATTCAGCTTACAATGTGCTTTCGGTGTCAGTCCTGTGTGCCTGCACTCTAAGGGCCTGTGTGAAGTCCGCTGTTTAGAGCTCTCTGTTGCTGTGCAGTGCGCCCTCACTTGGTGGCCATTAAGGTGAGGCCTTCTGAGGCTGAGACTTTCAGAAAAAATGCTCACATACAACGAATTCAGCTTGCAATGTGCTTTCGGTGTCTGTCCTGTGTGCCTGCACTCTAAGAGCCTGTGTGAAGTCCGCTGTGTAGTGCTCTCTATTGCTGTGCGGCACCCACTCACTTGGGTGGCCATTAACGTGAGGCCTTGCTAGGGCTGAGACTGTCAGAAAGAATGCCTGCATACAACGAATTCAGCTTGCACTGTGCTTTCCATGTCTGTCCTGTGTGCCTGTACACTAAGGGGCTTTGTGAAGTCCGCTGTGTAGAGCTCTCTATTGCTGTGCGGCACACACTCTCTTGGGTGGACATTAACGTGAGGCTTTGCTGAGGCTGAGACTGTCAGAAAAAATGCTCGCATACAACGAATTCAGCTTGCAATGTGCTGTCCGGGTTTCTCCTGTGTGCCCACACTCAAAGAGCCTGAGTGAACTCTGCTGTGTAGAGCTCTCTTTCGCTGAGTGGCAGGCGCTCGCTTTGGTGACCTAATTTCACGTGACGCCTTGCTGAGGAAGCCTGTCTGAAAAATGCCTGCATACAACAAATTCAGCTTGCACTGCGCTTTTCGTGTCTGTCCATTGTGCCTGCACTCTAAGGGGCTGTGTGAAGTCCGCTGTGTAGAGATCTCTATTGCTGTGCGGCACGCACTCACCTATGTGGCCATTAACGTGAGGCTTTGCTGAGGTTGAGCCGGGCTTTCAGAAAAAATGCCCGCATACAACGAATTCAGCTTACAATGTGCTTTCGGTGTCTGTCCTGTGTGCCTGCACTCTAAGCGCCTGAGTGAACTCTGCTGTGTAGAGCTGTCCATTTCTGTGCGGCGTGCACACTCTTGGGTGGCCATTAAAGTGAGGCTTTCCTGAGGCTGAGCCAGGCTATCAGAGAAAAAGCCCGCATACAATGAATTCAGCTTACCATGAGCTTTCGGTGTCTGTCCTGTGTGCCTACACTCTAAGGGCCTGTGTGATGTCCGATGTGTAGAGCTTTCTATTGCTGGACGGCATGCACTCACTTGGGTGGCCATTAACGTGAGGCCTTGCTGAGGCTGAGACTGTCAGAAAAAATGCTCGCATACAACGAATTCAGTTTGCAATGTGCTTTTCAGGTTTGTCCTGTGCACGCACTCTAAGCGCCTGAGTGGTCTACTGTGTAGAGCTCTCTTTTGCTGAGCGGCAGGCGCTCGCTTTGGTGACCTAATTTAACGTGACACCTTGCTGAGGAAGCCTGTCTGAAAAATGCCTGCATACAACGATTTCAACTTGCACTGTGCTTTCCGTGTCTGTCCTGTGTGCCTGCACTCTAAGCGCCTGAGTGAAGTCTGCTGTGCAGAGCTGTCTATTTCTGTGCGGCGTGCACACTCCTGGGTGGCAATTAACGTGAGGCTCTCCTGAGGCTGAGAAGGGATGTCATAGAAAATGCCCGCATACAACGAATTCAGCTTACAATGTGCTTTCCGTATCTGTCCTGTGTGCCTGCACTCTAAGGGCCTGTGTGAAGTCCGCTGTGTAGTGCTCTCTATTGCTGTGCGGCATGCACTTACTTGGGTGGCCATTATTGTGAGGCCTTGCTTAGTCTGAGAGTGTAAGAAGAAATGCTCGCATAGAACGAATTCAGCTTTCAATGTGCTTTTCGGGTTTGTCCTGTGTGTCCGCACTCCAAGCGCCTGAGTGAAGTCTGCTGTGTAGAGCTCTCTTTCGCTGAGCGGCAGGTAATCGGTTTGGTAACCTAATTTAACAAGACTCCTTGCTGAGGAAGCCTGTCTGAAAAATGCCTGCATACAACGAATTCAGCTTGCACTGAGTTTTCCGTGTCTGTCCTGTGTGCCTGCACTCTATGCACCCGAGTGAAGTCTGCTGTGTAGATCTCTCTTTCGCTGAACGGCGGGCGCTCACTTTGGTGACCTAATTTAACGTGACACCTTGCTGAGGAAGGCTGTCTGAAAAATGCCTGCATACAATGAATTCAGCCTTCACTGTGCTTTCCATATCTGTCCTGTGTGCCTGCACTCTAAGCACCGGAGTGAAGTCTGCTGTGTAGAGCTGTCTATTTCTGTGCGGTGTGCACACTCTTGGGTGGCCATTAACGTGAGACTTTGCTGAGGCTGAGCCGGGCTGTCAGAAAAAATGCCCGCATACAACGAATTCAGCTTACAATGTGCTTTCGGTGTCTGTCCTGTGTGACTGCACTCGAAGGGTCTGTGTGAAGTCCGCTGTGTAGAGCACACTATTGCTGTGCGGCACGCACTCACTTGGGTGGCCATTAACGTGAGGCTTTGCTGAGGCTGAGCAGGGCTGTCACAAAAAATGCCTGCATACAGCGAATTCACCTTACAATGTGCTTTCGTTGTCCTGTTTGCCTGCACTCTAAGGGCCTGTGTGAAGTCCGCTGTGTAGAGCTCCCTTTCATTGAGCAGCTGGCACCCACTTTGGTGACCTAATTTAACGTGACTCCTTTCTCAGGAAGCCTGTCTGAAAAATGCCTGCATACAACGAATTCAGCTTTCACTGTGCTTTCCGTGTCTGTCCTGTGTGCCTGCACTCTAAGGGCCTGTGTGAAGTCCGCTGTTTAGAGCTCTCTGTTGCTGTGCAGCGCGCCCTCACTTGGTGGCCATTAAGGTGAGGCCTTGCTGAGGCTGAGACTTTCAGAAAAAATGCTCACATACAACGAATTCAGCTTGCAATGTGCTTTCGGTGTCTGTCCTGTGTGCCTGCACTCTAAGAGCCTGTGTGAAGTCCGCTGTGTAGTGCTCTGTATTGCCGTGCGGCACCCACTCACTTGGGTGGCCATTAACGTGAGGCCTTGCTGAGGCTGAGACTGTGAGAAAGAATGCCTGCATACAACGAATTCAGCTAGCACTGTGCTTTCCATGTCTGTCCTGTGTGCCTGTACACTACGGGCCTGTGTGAAGTCCGCTGTGTAGAGCTCTCGATTCCTGTGCGGCACACACTCTCTTGGGTGGACACTAACGTGAGGCTTTGCTGAGGCTGAAACTGTCAGAAAAAATGCTCGCATACAACGAATTCAGCTTGCAATGTGCTGTCCGGGTTTCTCCTGTGTGCCCACACTCAAAGAGCCTGAGTGAAGTCTGCTGTGTAGAGCTCTCTTTCACTGAGTGGCAGGCGCTCGCTTTGGTGACCTAATTTCACGTGACGCCTTGCTGAGGAAGCCTGTCTGAAAAATGCCTGCATACAACGAATTCAGCTTGCACTACGCTTTTCGTGTCTGTCCTGTGTGCCTGCACTCTAAGGGCCTGTGTGAAGTCCGCTGTGTAGAGATCTCTATTGCTGTGCGGCTCGCACTCACTTGAGTGGCCATTAACGTGAGGCTTTGCTGAGGCTGAGCCGGTCTGTCAGAAAAAATGCCCTCACACAACGAATTCAGCTTACAATGTGCTTTCGGTGTCTGTCCTGTGTGCCTGCACTCTAAGGGCCTGTGTGAAATCCGCTGTGTAGAGCTCTCTATTGCTGTGCGGCACGCATTCACTTGGGTTGCCATTAAGGTGAGGCCTTGCTGAGGCTGAGACTGTCAGAAAAAATGATCGCATACAAGGAATTCAGCTTGCAATGTGCTTTCCGTGTTTCCCCTGTGTTCCCGCACTCTAAGCGCCTGAGTGAAGTTTGCTGTGTAGAGCTCTCTTTCGCTGGGCGGCGATCGCTCGCTTTGGTGACCTAATTTAATGTGACACCTTGCTGAGGAAGCCTCTCTGAAAAATGCCTGCATACAACGAATTCAGCTTCCACTGCGCTTTCCGTGTCTGTCCTGTGTGCCTGCACTCTAAGGGGCTGTGTGAAGTCCGCTGTGTAGAGCTCTCTATTGCTGTGCGGCACACACTCACTTGGGTGGCCATTATCGTGAGGCCTTGCTGGGGCTGAGACTGTCAGAAAAAATTCTCACATACAACGAATTCAGCTTGCAATGTGCTTTCCGGTTTTGTCCTGTGTTCCCGCACTCTAAGCGCCTGAATGAATTCTGCTGTGTAGAGCTCTCCTTCGCTGAGTGGCTGGCGCTCGCTTTGGTGACATATTTTAACGTGACATCTTGCTGAGGAAGCCTGCCTGAAATATGCCTGCATACAACGAATTCAGCTTACACTCGGCTTTCCCTGTCTGTCCTGTGTGACTGCACTCTCAGCGCCCGAGTGAAGTCTGCTCTGTAGAGCTATTTCTGTGCGGCGTGCACACTCTTGTGTGGCCATTAACGTGAGGCTTTCTGAGGCTGAGCCGGGCTGTCAGAGAATATGCCCGCATACAACGAATTCAGCTTACAATGTGCTTTCGGTGTCTGTCCTGTGTGCCTGTACTCTAAGGGCATGTGTGAAGTCTGCTGTGTAGAAGACTCTATTGGTGTGCGGCACCCACTCTCTTGGGTGCCCATTAACGTGAGGCCTTTATGAGGCTGAGACTGTCAGAAAAAATGCTCGCACACAACGAATTAAGCTTGCAATGTGCTTTCCGTGTTTCTCCTGTGTGCCCGGACTCTAAGAGCCTAAGGGAAGTCTGCTGTTTAGAGCTCTCTGTAGCTGAGCGGCGGGAGCTCGCTTTGGTGACCTAATTTAACGTGACGCCTTGCTGAGGAAGCCTGTCTGAAAAGTGGCTGCATACAACGAATTCAGCTTGCACTGTGCTTTCGTGTCTGTCCTGTGTGCCTGCACTCTAAGCACTGGAGTGTAGTCTGCTGTGTAGAGCTGTCTATTTCTGTGCGGCATGCACACTCCTGGGTGGCAATTAACGTGAGGCTCTCCTGAGGCTGAGCTGGGCTGTCAGAGGAAATGCCCGCATACAACGAATTCAGATTACAATGTGCTTTCGGTATCTGTCCTCTGTGCCTGCACTCTAAGGGCATGTGTGAAGTCCGCTGTGTAGTGGTCTCTATTGCTGTGCGGCATGCACTCACTTGGGTGGCCATTAACGTGAGGCCTTGCTGAGTCTGAGACTGTAGGAAGAAATGCTCACATACAACGAATTCAGCTTGCAATGTGCTTTTCGGGTTTGTCCTGTGTTCCCGCACTGTAAGGGCCTGAGTGAAGTCTGCTGTGTAGAGCTCTCCTTTGCTGAGCGGCGGGCGTTCGGTTTGGTGACCTAATTTAAGGGGTCACCTTGATGAGGAAGCCTGTCTGAAAAATGCCTGCATACGACGAATTCAGCTTCCACTGTGCTTTCCGTGTCTGTCCTGCGTCCTGCACTCTATGCACCCGAGTGAAGTCTGCTGTGTAGATCTCTCTTGTTGAACGGCGATCGCTCGCTTTGTTCACCTAATTTAACGTGACACCTAGCTGAGGAAGGTTGTCTGAAAAATGCCTGCATACAACGAATTCAACGGGCACTGTGTTTTCCATGTCTGTCCTGTGTGCCTGCACTCTAATCGCCTGAGTGAAGTCTGCTGTGTAGAGCTGTCTATTTCTGTGCAGTGTGCACACTCTTGGGTGGCCATTAACGTGAGACTTTGCTGAGGCTGAGCCGGGCTTTCAGAAAAAATGCCCGCATACAACGAATTCAGCTTAAAATGTGCTTTCGGTGTCTGTCCTGTGTGACTGCACTCTAAGGGTCTGTGTGAAGTCCGCTGTGTAGAGCACACTATTGCTGTGCAGCACGCACTCACTTGGGTGGCCATTAACGTGAGGCCTTGCTGAGGCTGCGACTGTCAGAAAAAATGCTCGCATACAACGAATTAAGCTTGCACTCTGCTTTCCGTGTCTGTCCTGTGTACCCGCACTCTAAGCGCCTCAGTGAAGTGTGCTGTGTAGAGATCTCTTTCGCTGATGCGGCAGGCGTTCGCTTTGGTGACCTAATTTCACGTGACGCCTTGCTGAGGAAGCCTGTCTGAAAAATGCCTGCATACAACGAATTCAGCTTGCACTGCACCTTTCGTGACTGTCCTGTGTGCCTGTACTCTCAGGGGCTGTGTGAAGTCTGCTGTGTAGAGATCACTATTGCTGTGCGGCACGCACTCACTTGAGTGGCCATTAACGTGAGGCTTTGCTGAGGCTGAGCCGGGCTGTCAGAAAAAATGCATGCATACAATTATTCAGCTTACTTTGTGCTTTCGTTGTCCTGTGTGCCAACACTCTAAAGGCTTGTGTGAAGTCCTATGCGTAGAGCTCTATATTGCTGTGTGGCACGCACTCACTTGGGTGGCCATTAACGTCAGGCTTCGCTGAGGCTGAGACTGTCAGAAAAATGCCTGCATACAACGAATTCAGCTAGCACTGTGCTTTCCATCTCTGTCCTGTGTGCCTGTACACTAAGGGGCTTTGTGAAGCCCGCTGTGTAGAGCTCTCTATTGCTGTGCGGCATGCACTCTCTTGGGTGGACATTAACGTGAGGCTTTGCAGAGGCTGAGCCGGGCTGTCACAAAAAATGCCTGCATACATCGAACTCCCCTTACAATGTGCTTTCGGTGTCCTGTGTGCCTGCACTCTAAGTGCCTGTGTGAAGTGTGCTGTTTAGAGCTGTCTAGTGCTGTGGGGCACGCACTCACTTGGGTGGCCATTAACTTGAGGCCTTGCTGAAGCTGATACTGTCAGAAAAAATGCTCACATACAACGAATTCAACTTGCAATGTTCTTTTCGGGTTTGTCCATTGTGCACGCACTCTAAGCGCCTGAGTGAAGTCTGCTGTGTAGAGCTCTCTTTCGATGAGTGGAGGGCTCTCGCTTTGGTGACCAAATTTAATGCGACGCCTTGCTGAGGAAGCCTGTCTGAAGAATGCCTGCATACAACGAATTGAGCTTGCACTGTGCTTTCCATGTCTGTCCTGTGTGCCTGCACTCTAAGCACCTGTGTGATGTCTGCTGTGTAGAGCTATTTCTGTGCGGTGTGCACACTCCTGGGTGTCCATTAACGTGAGGCTTTGCTGAGGTTGAGCCAGGCTGTCAGAATAAATGCCGCATACAACGAATTCAGCTAGCACTGTGCTTTTCATGTCTGTCCTGTGTGCCTGTACACTAAGCGGCTTTGGGAAGTCCGCTGTGTAGAGCTCTCTATTGCTGTGCGGCATGCACTCTATGGGTGGACATTAACGTGAGGCCTTGCTGAGGCTGAGAATGTCAGAATATTGCTCGCATACAACGAATTCAGCTTGAAATGTGCTTTCCGGGTTTCTCCTGTGTGCCCACACTCTAAGAGCCTGATAAAGTCTGCTGTGTCGAGCTCTCTTTCGCTGAGCGGCAGGCGCTAGCTTTGGTGACCTAATTTCACGTGACGCCTTCCTGAGGAAGCCTCTCTGAAAAATGCCTGCATACAACGAATTCAGCTTGCACTGTGCTTTCCGTGTATATGCTGTGTGCCTGCTCTCTAAGCAACCGAGTGAAGTCTGCTGTGTAAAGCTGTCTATTTCTCTGTGGCGTTCACACTCTTGGGTGGCCATTAACGTGAGGCTTTGCTGATGCTGAGCCAGGCTGTCAGAAAAAATGCCCGCATACAGCGTATTCAGCTTAGTATGTGCTTTACCTCTCTGTCCCTTGTGCTTGCGCTCTAAGAGCCTGAGTGGTGTCTGCTGTGTAGAGCTCTCTTTTGCTGAATACCGGGCGCCCGTTTGAGTATCCTAATTTAACGTGATGCCTTGCTGAGGAAGCCTGTCAGAAAAGTGCCCGCATACAACAAAAGCAGCTTCCAATGTGCTTTCCGCGTCTGTCCTGTGTGCCTAAACTCTCAGCGCCTGAAAGATGTCCTCTGTGTACAGTTCTCTATTGCAGTGCGGTGTGCAATTTCATGGGTGGCCATAAACGTACGGCCTAGCTGAGGCTGACACTTGCTGTCAGAAAAAATGCCCGCATACAATGAATTCAGCTGCAATGTGCTTCCTGTGACTGTCCTGTGTTCCTGCACACTCAGCGCCTGAGTGAATTCTGATGTGTACAGCTCTCTGTCGCAGAGTGGCGGGCGCTCGCACGGGTGGACAAATTTAACATGACGCCTTGCTGAGGAAGCCTGTCAGAAAAATGCCCGCATACAACGAATTCAGCTTGCAATGTGCTTTTCGGTTTTGTCCTGTGTACCCGCACTCTAAGCACCTGAGTAAAGTCTGCTGTGTAGTGCTCTCATTCGCTGTGCGGCGATCGCTCGCTTTGGTGACCTAATTTAACGTGATGCTTTGCTGAGGAAGCCTCTCTGAAAAATGCCTGCATACAACAAATTCAGCTTCAACTGCGCTTTCCGTGTCTGTCCCGTGTGCCTGCACTCTAAAGGCCTGTATGAAGTCCTCTGTGTAGAGCTCTATATTGCTGTGCGGCACAAACTCACTTGGGTGGCCATTAACGTGACACTTTGCTGAGGCTGAGACTGTCAGAAATAATGCTCGCATACAACGAATTCAGCTTGCAATGTGCTTTTCGGGTTTGTCCTGTGTGCCCGCACTCTAAGCGCCTGATTGAGGTCTGCTGTGTAGAGCTCTCTATCGCTGAGCGGCGGTCGCTCTCTTTGGTGACCTAACTTAACGTGATGCCTTGCTGAGCAAGCCTGTCTGAAAAATGCCTGCATACAACGAATTCAGCTTGCAGTGCGCTTTTCGTGTCTGTCCTGTGTGCCTACACTCTAAGGGGCTGTGTGAAGTCCGCTGTGTAGAGATCTCTATTGCTGTGCGGCACGCACTCACTTGGGTGGCCATTAACGTGAGGATTTGCTGAGGCTGAGACGGTCTGTCACAAAAAATGCCTGCATACAGCGAATTCACCTTACAATGTGCTTTCGGTGTCCTGTTTGCCTGCACTCTAAGGGCCTGTGTGAAGTCCGCTGTGTGGAGCTCTCTTTTGCTGTGCGGCACGCACTCATATGGGTGGCCATTAACGTCAGGCTTCGCTGAGGCTGAGACTGTCAGAAAAATGCCTGCATACAACGAATTCAGCTAGCACTGTGCTTTCCATCTCTGTCCTGTGTGCCTGTACACTAAGGGGCTTTGTGAAGCCCGCTGTGTAGAGCTCTCTATTGCTGTGCGGCATGCACTCTCTTGGGTGGACATTAACCTGAGGCTTTGCAGAGGCTGAGCCGGGCTGTCACAAAAAATGCCTGCATACATCGAACTCCCCTTACAATGTGCTTTCGGTGTCCTGTGTGCCTGCACTCTAAGTGCCTGTGTGAAGTGTGCTGTTTAGAGCTGTCTAGTGCTGTGGGGCACGCACTCACTTGGGTGGCCATTAACTTGAGGCCTTGCTGAAGCTGATACTGTCAGAAAAAATGCTCACATACAACGAATTCAACTTGCAATGTTCTTTTCGGGTTTGTCCATTGTGCACGCACTCTAAGCGCCTGAGTGAAGTCTGCTGTGTAGAGCTCTCTTTCGATGAGTGGAGGGCTCTCGCTTTGGTGACCAAATTTAATGCGACGCCTTGCTGAGGAAGCCTGTCTGAAGAATGCCTGCATACAACGAATTCAGCTTGCACTGTGCTTTCCATGTCTGTCCTGTGTGCCTGCACTCTAAGCACCTGTGTGATGTCTGCTGTGTAGAGCTATTTCTGTGCGGTGTGCACACTCCTGGGTGTCCATTAACGTGAGGCTTTGCTGAGGTTGAGCCAGGCTGTCAGAATAAATGCCGCATACAACGAATTCAGCTTACAATGTGCTTTCGTTGTCTGTCCTGTGTGCCTGCACTGTAAGGGCCTGTGTGAAGTCCGCTGTGTACGGCTCTCTGTTGCTGTGCGGCACGCCCTCACTTGGCTGGCCATTAAGGTGAGGCCTTGCTGAGGCTGAGACTGTCAGAAAAAATGCCTGCATACCACAAATTCAGCTAGCAGTGTGCTTTTCATGTCTGTCCTGTGTGCCTGTACACTAAGCGGCTTTGGGAAGTCCGCTGTGTAGAGCTCTCTATTGCTGTGCGGCATGCACTCTATGGGTGGACATTAACGTGAGGCCTTGATGAGGCTGAGAATGTCAGAATATTGCTCGCATACAACGAATTCAGCTTGAAATGTGCTTTCCGGGTTTCTCCTGTGTGCCCACACTCTAAGAGCCTGATAAAGTCTGCTGTGTCTAGCTCTCTTTCGCTGAGCGGCAGGCGCTAGCTTTGGTGACCTAATTTCACGTGACGCCTTCCTGAGGAAGCCTCTCTGAAAAATGCCTGCATACAACGAATTCAGCTTGCACTGTGCTTTCCGTGTATATGCTGTGTGCCTGCTCTCTAAGCAACCGAGTGAAGTCTGCTGTGTAAAGCTGTCTATTTCTCTGTGGCGTTCACACTCTTGGGTGGCCATTAACGTGAGGCTTTGCTGATGCTGAGCCAGGCTGTCAGAAAAAATGCCCGCATACAACGTATTCAGCTTAGTATGTGCTTTACCTCTCTGTCCCTTGTGCTTGCGCTCTAAGAGCCTGAGTGGTGTCTGCTGTGTAGAGCTCTCTTTTGCTGAATACCGGGCGCCCGTTTGAGTATCCTAATTTAACGTGATGCCTTGCTGAGGAAGCCTGTCAGAAAAGTGCCCGCATACAACAAAAGCAGCTTCCAATGTGCTTTCCGCGTCTGTCCTGTGTGCCTGAACTCTCAGCGCCTGAAAGATGTCCTCTGTGTACAGTTCTCTATTGCAGTGCGGTGTGCAATTTCATGGGTGGCCATAAACGTACGGCCTAGCTGAGGCTGACACTTGCTGTCAGAAAAAATGCCCGCATACAACGAATTCAGCTGCAATGTGCTTCCTGTGACTGTCCTGTGTTCCTGCACACTCAGCGCCTGAGTGAATTCTGATGTGTACAGCTCTCTGTCGCAGAGTGGCTGGCGCTCGCACGGGTGGACAAATTTAACATGACGCCTTGCTGAGGAAGCCTGTCAGAAAAATGCCCGCATACAACGAATTCAGCTTGCAATGTGCTTTTCGGTTTTGTCCTGTGTACCCGCACTCTAAGCACCTGAGTAAAGTCTGCTGTGTAGTGCTCTCCTTCGCTGTGCGGCGATCGCTCGCTTTGGTGACCTAATTTAACGTGACGCTTTGCTGAGGAAGCCTCTCTGAAAAATGCCTGCATACAACAAATTCAGCTTCAACTGCGCTTTCCGTGTCTATCCCGTGTGCCTGCACTCTAAAGGCCTGTATGAAGTCCTCTGTGTAGAGCTCTATATTGCTGTGTGGCACAAACTCACTTGGGTGGCCATTAACGTGACACTTTGCTGAGGCTGAGACTGTCAGAAATAATGCTCGCATACAACGAATTCAGCTTGCAATGTGCTTTTCGGGTTTGTCCTGTGTGCCCGCACTCTAAGCGCCTGATTGAGGTCTGCTGTGTAGAGCTCTCTATCGCTGAGCGGCGGTCGCTCTCTTTGGTGACCTAACTTAACGTGATGCCTTGCTGAGCAAGCCTGTCTGAAAAATGCCTGCATACAACGAATTCAGCTTGCAGTGCGCTTTTCGTGTCTGTCCTGTGTGCCTACACTCTAAGGGGCTGTGTGAAGTCCGCTGTGTAGAGATCTCTATTGCTGTGCGGCACGCACTCACTTGGGTGGCCATTAACGTGAGGCTTTGCTGAGGCTGAGACGGTCTGTCACAAAAAATGCCTGCATACAGCGAATTCACCTTACAATGTGCTTTCGGTGTCCTGTTTGCCTGCACTCTAAGGGCCTGTGTGAAGTCCGCTGTGTGGAGCTCTCTTTTGCTGTGCGGCACGCACTCATATGGGTGGCCATAAACGTGAGGCCTTGTTGAGACAGACTGTCAGAAAAAATGCTCGCATACAAAGGCAGCAGCTTGCAATGTGCTTTCCGGGTTTGTCCTGTGTGAACGTACTCTAAGCGCCTGAGTGAAGTCTACTGTGTAGAGCTGTCTTTCGCTGAGCGGCAGGCGCTCGCTTTGGTGACCTAATTTCACGTGACGCCTTCCTGAGGAAGCCTGTCTGAAAAATGCCTGCATACAACTAATTCAGTTTGCACTGTGCTTTCCGTGTTTGTCCTGTGTGCCTGCACTGTAAGCGCCCGAGTGCAGTCTGCTGTGTAGAGCTGTCTTTTTCTGTGCGGCGTGCACAATCTTGGGTTGCCATTAACGTGAGGCTTTGCTGAGGCTGACCCGGGCTGTCAGAAAAAATGCCCGCATACAACGAATTCAGCTTACAATGTGATTTCGGTGTCTGTCCTGTGTGCCTGCACTCTAAGCGCCTGAGTGAACTCTGCTGTGTAGAGCTGTCCATTTCTGTGCGGCGTGCACACTCTTGGGTGGCCATTAAAGTGAGGCTTTCCAGAGGCTGAGCCAGGCTATCAGAGAAAAAGCCCGCATACAATGAATTCAGCTTGCAATGTGCTTTTGGTGTCTCTCCTGTGTGCGTGCACTCTAAGCGCCCGAGTGAAATCTGCTGTCTAGAGCTGTCTATTTTTATGAGGCATGCACCCTCTTGGGTGGGCCTATTAACGTGAGGCTTTGCTGAGGCTGAGCCTGGCTGTCAGAAAATATGCCCGCATACAAAGTATTCAGCGTACCATGAGCTTTCGGTGTCTGTCCTGTGTGCCTACACTCTAAGGGCCTGTGTGATGTCCGATGTGTAGAGCTCTCTATTGCTGGACGGCATGCACTCACTTGAGTGGCCATTAACGTGAGGCATTGCTGAGGCTGAGACTGTCAGAAAAAATGCTCGCATACAACGAATTCAGCTTGCAATGTGCTTTTCAGGTTTGTCCTATGCACGCACTCTAAGCGCCTGAGTGAAGTCTTCTGTGTAGAGCTCTCCTTCGCTGAGCGGCAGGCGCTCGCTTTGGTGACCTAATTTAACCTGACGCCTTGCTGAGGAAGTCTGTCTGAAAAATGCCTGCATAGAACGAATTCAGCGTCACTGTGCTTTCCGTGTCTGTCCTGTGTGCCTGCACTCTATGCACCCGAGTGAAGTCTGCTGTGTAGAGCTCTCTTTCGCTGAACGGCAGGCGATCACTTTGGTGACCTAATTTAACGTGACACCTTGCTGAGGAAGGCTGTCTGAAAAATGCCTGCATACAACATATTCAGCCTGCACTGTGCTTACCATATCTGTCCTGTGTGCCTGCACTCTAAGCGCTGGAGTGAAGTCTGCTGTGTAGAGCTGTCTATTTCTGTGCGGTGTGCACACTCTTCGGTGGCCATTAACGTGAGACTTAGCTGAGGCTGAGCCGGGCTGTCAGAAAAAATGCCCGCATACAACGAATTCAGCTCACAATGTGCTTTCGGTGTCTGTCCTGTGTGACTGCACTCGAAGGGTCTGTGTGAAGTCCGCTGTGTAGAGCACACTATTGGTGTGCGGCATGCACTCAGTTGGGTGGCCATTAAAGTGAGACCTTGCTGAGGCTGAGACTGTCAGAAAAAATGCTCGCATAAAACGAATTCAGCTTGCACTCTGCTTTCCGTGTCTGTCCTGTGTACCCGCACTCTAAGCGCATTAGTGAAGTCTGCTGTGTAGAGATCTCGTTCGATGAGCGGTAGGTGATCGCTTTGGTGACCTAATTTAACGTGATGCCTTGCTGAGGAAGCCTGTCTGAAAAATGCCTGCATACAGCGAATTCAGCTGGCACTGTGCTTTCCGTGTCTGTCCTGTGTACCTGCTCTCTAAGCGCCCGAGTGAAGTCTGCTGTGTAAAGCTGTCTATTTCTGTGCGGCGTTCACACTCTTGGGTCTCCATTAACGTGAGGCTTCTCTGATGCTAAGCCAGGCTGTCAGAAAAAATGGCCGCATACAACGTATTCAGCTTAGAATGTGCTTTACCTCTCTGTCCCTTGTGCTTGCGCTCTAAGAGCCAGAGTGGTGTCTGCTGTGTGGAGCTCTCTTTTGCTGTGCGGCACGCACTCACACGGGTGGCCATAAACGTGAGGCCTTGTTGAAACAGACTGTCAGAAAAAATGCTCGCATACAAAGACAGCAGCTTGCAATATGCTTTCCGGATTTGTCCTATGCGCCTGCACTCTAAGCGCCTGAGTGAAGTCTGTTGTGTAGACCTCTCTTTCGCTGAGCGGCGGGCGCTTGCTTTGGTGACCTAATTTAACATGACATCTTGCTGAGGAAGCGTGTGTGAAAAATGCCTGCATACAAAGAATTCAGCTTGCACTGTGCTTTCCGTGTCTGTCCTGTGTGCCTGCCCTCTCAGCGCCCGAGTGAAGTCTGCTGTGCAGAGATGTCTATTTCTGTGGGGCATGCACTCTATTCGGTGGCAATTAACGTGAGACATGGCTGAGGCTGAGACGGGCTGTCAGAAAAAAATGCCTGCATACAACGGATTCAGCTTACAATGTTCTTTCGGTGTCTGTCCTGTGTGCCTGCACTCTAAGGGCCTGTGTGAAGTCTGCTGTGTAGAGCTCTCTGTCATTGAGCGGCTGGTGCCCGCTTTGGTGACCTTATTTAACGTGACTCCTTTCTCAGGAAGCCTGTCTGAAAAATGCCTGCATACAACGAATTCAGCTTTCACTGTGCTTTCAGTGTCTGTCCTGTGTGCCTGCACTCTAAGCGCCTGAGTGAACTCTGCTGTGTAGAGCTGTCCATTTCTGTGCGGCGTGCACACTCTTGGGTGGCCATTAAAGTGAGGCTTTCCTGAGGCTGAGCCAGGCTGTCAGAGAAAAAGCCCGCATACAATGAATTCAGCTTACAATGTGCTTTTGGTGTCTCTCCTGTGTGCGTGCACTCTAAGCGCCCGAGTGAAGTCTGCTGTCTAGAGCTGTCTATTTTTATGAGGCATGCACACTACTGGGTGGCCATTAACGTGAGGCATGGCTGAGGCTGAGATGGGCTGTCAGAAAAAAATGCCCGCATTCAACGAATTCAGCTCGCAATGTGCTTTCCGGGTTTGTCCTGTGTGCCCGCATTCTAAGCGTCTGAGTGAAGTCTGCTGTGTAGAGCTCTCTTTCATTGAGCGGCTGGCGCCCGTTTTGGTGACCTAGTTTAACGTGACTCCTTTCTCAGGAAGCCTGTCTGAAAAATGCCTGCATACAACGAATTCACCTTTCACTGTGCTTTCCGTGTCTGTCCTGTGTGTCTGCACTCTAAGGGCCTTTGTGAAGTCCGCTGTGTAGAGGTCTCTATTGGTGTATGGCACGCACTCACTTGGGTGGCCATAAACGTGAGGCCTTCCTGAGACAGACTGTCAGAAAAAATGCTCGCATACAAAGACTGCAGCTTGCAATGTGCTTTCCGGGTTTCTCCTGTGTGAACGCACTCTAAGCGCCTGATTGAAGTCTGCTGTGTGGACCTCTCTTTCGCTGAGCGGCGGGCGCTTGCTTTGGTGACCTAATTTAACGTGACGCCTTGCTGAGGAAGACTGTCTGAAAAATGCCTGCATACAACGAATTCAGCTTCCACTATGCTTTCCGTATCGGTCCTGTGTGCCTGAACTCCAAGCGCCCGAGCGAAGTTTGCTGTGTAGAGCTGTCTATTTCTGTGCGGCGTTCACACTCTTGGGTGGCCATTATCGTGAGGCTTTGCTTAGGGTGACCCGGGCTGTCAGAAAGAAAGCCCGCATACAACGTATTCAGCTTACAATGTGCTTTACATCTCTATCCTGTGTGCTTGCACTCTAAGAGCCTAAGTGGTGTCTGCTGTGTAGAGCGCTCTTTAGCTGAGTGGCAGGCGCTCGCTTTGGTTACCTAATTTAATGTGACGCCTTGCTGAGGAAGCCTGTCTGAAAAATGCCTGCATATAACGAATTCGCCTTGCACTGTGATTTCCGTGTCTGTCCTGTGTGCCTGCACTCTAGGCGCCCGAGTGAAGCCTGTTTTGTAGAGCTGTCTATTTCTGTGCGGCATTCACACTCTTGGGTGGCCCTTTACGTGAGGCTTTGCTGAGGCTGACACGGGCTGTCAGAAAAAATGCCCGCATACAACGAATTCAGCTTACAATGTTCTTTCAGTGTCCGTCCCGTGTGCCTGCACTCTAAGGGCCTGTGTGAAGTCCGCTGTGTAGTGCTCTCTATTGCTGTGCCGCACGCACTCATGTGGGTGGCCATTAACATGAGTCCCTGCTGAGGCTGAGACTTTCAGAAAAAGTGCTCGCATACAACGAATTCAGGTTGCAATGTGCATTCCTGGTTTGTCCTGTGTGCCCGCACTCTCAGTGCCTGAGTGAAGTCTGTTGTGTAGAGCTCTCTTTTGCTGAGCCCAGGGCGCTCGCATTGGTGGCCTAATTTAACGTGACGCCTTGCTGAGGAAGCCTGTCTGAAAAATGCCTGCATACAACGAATTCAGCTTTCACTGTGCTTTCCGTGTCTGTCCTGTGTGCCTGCACTGTAAGGGCCTGTGTGAAGTCTGCTGTGTAGTGCTCTCTATTGCTGTGCGGCACCCACTCACTTGGCCATTAACGTGAGGCCTTGCTGAGGCTGAGAATGTCAGAAAAAATGCCTGCATACAACGAATTAAGCTAGCACTGTGCTTTCCATGTCTGTCCTGTGTGCAGGTACATTAAGGGACTTTGTGAAGTATACTGTGTAGAGCTCTCTATTGCTGTGCAGCACGCCCTCTCTTGGGTGGACATGAACGTGAAGCCTTGCTGAGGCTTAGACAGTCAGAAAAATGCTCGCATACAACGAATTCAGCTTGCAATGTGCTTTCCGGGTTTCTCCTGTGTGCCCGCACTCTAAGAGCCTGAGTGAAGTCTGCTGTGAAGAGCTCTCTTTCGCTGAGTGGCAGGCGCTCGCTTTGGTGACCTAATTTCACGTGACGCCTTCCTGAGGAAGCCTGTCTGAAAAATGCCTGCATACAACGAATTCAGCTTGCACTGTGCTTTCCATGTTTGTTCTGTGTGCGTGCACTGTAAGCGCCCGAGTGCAGTCTGCTGTGTAGAGCTGTCTTTTTCTGTGCGGCGTGCACACTCTTGGGTGGCCATTAACGTGAGGCATTGCTGAGGCTGAGACGGGCTGTCAGTAAAAATGCCCGCATACAACGAATTCAGCTTGCAATGTGCTTTCGGTGTCTGTCCTGTGTGCCTGCACTCTAAGGGCCTGAGTGAACCCTGCTGTGTAGGGCTGTCCATTTCTGTGCAGCGTGCACACTGTTGGGTTGCCATTAAAGTGAGGCTTTCCTGAGGCTGAGCCAGGCTATCGGAGAAAAAGCCCGCATACAATGAATTCAGCTTACAATGTGCTTTCAGTGTCTGTCCTGTGTGCTTGCACTCTAAGCGCCCGAGTGAAGTCTGCTATGTAGAGCTGTCTATTTCTGTGCGGTGTGCACACTCCTGGGTGGCCGCATTCACATGGGGCTTTGTTGCGGCTGAGCCGGTCTGTCAGAAAAAATGCCCGCATACAACGAATTCAGCTTACATTGTGCTTTGGATGTCCTGTGTGCCTGCACTCTAAAGGCCTGTGTGTAGTCCTCTGTGTAGAGCTCTATAGTGCTGTGCGGCACACACTCACTTGGGTGGCCATTAACGTGAGGCTTTGCTGAGGCTGAGACTGTCAGAAAGAATGCTCGCATACAACTAATTCAGCTTGCAATGTGCTTTTCGGGTTTGTCCTGTGTGCCCGCACTCTAAGCGCCTGAGTGAAGTCTGCTGTGTAGAGCTGTCTATTTCTTTGTGGCGTGCACACTCCTGGGTGGCCCCATTAACATGAGGCTTTGCTGAGGCTGAGCCAGTCTGTCAGAAAACATGCCCGCATACAACAAATTCAGCTTACATTGTGCTTTCGTTGTCCTGTGTGCCTGCACTCTAAAGGCCTGTGTGAAGTCCTCTGTGTAGAGCTCTATATTGCTGTGCGGCACAAACTCACTTGAGTGGCCATTATCGTGAGGCTTTGCTGAGGGTGAGCCGGGCTGTCAGAAAAAAAGCCCGCATACAAAGTATTCAGCTTACAATGTGCTTTACATCTTTATACTGTGTGCTTGCACTCTAAAAGCCTGAGTGGTGTCTGCTGTGTAGAGCGCTCTTTAGCTGAGCGGCAGGCGCTCGCATTGGTTACCTAATTTAATGTGACGCCTTGCTGAGGAAGCCTGTCTGAAAAATGCCTGCATATAACGAATTCACCTTGCACTGTGATTTCCGTGTCTGTCCTGTGTGCCTGCACTCTAAGCGCCCGAGTGAAGCCTGCTTTGTAGCGCTGTCTATTTCTGTGCGGCGTTCACACTCTTGGGTGGCCCTTCACGTGAGGCTTTGCTGAGGCTGACCCGGGCTGTCAGAAAAAATACCCGCATACAACGAATTCAGCTTACAATGTTCTTTCAGTGTCTGTCCCGTGTGCCTGCACTCTAAGGGCCTGTGTGAAGTCCGCTGTGTAGTGCTCTCAATTGCTGTGCCGCATGCACTCACTTGGGTGGCCATTAACATGAGTCCCTGCTGAGGCTGAGACTTTCAGAAAAAGTGCTCACATACAACGAATTCAGCTTGCAATGTTCTTTTCAGGTGTGTCCTGTGTGCCCGCACTCTAAGCGCCTGAGTGAAGTCTGGTGTGTAGAGCTCTCTATCGCTGAGCGGCGGTCGCTCTCTTTGGTGACCTAATTTAACGTGATGCCTTGATGAGGAAGCCTGTCTGAAAAATGCCTGCATACAACGAATTCAGCTTGCAGTGCGCTTTTCGTGTCTGTCCTGTGTGCCTACCCTCTAAGGGGCTGTGTGAAGTCCGCTGTGTAGAGATCTCTATTCCTGTGCGGCACGCACTCACTTCGGTAGCTATTAACGTGAGGCTTTGCTGAGGCTGAGCTGGGCTCTCAAAAAATGCCTGCATAAAGCGAATTCACCTTACAATGAGCTTTCGGTGTCCTGTTTGCCTGCACTCTAAGGGCCTGTGTGAAGTCCGCTGTGTAGAGCTCTCTATTGCTGTGTGGCACGCACTCACTTGGGTGGCCATAAATGTGAGGCCTTGCTGAGACAGACTGTCAGAAAAAATGCTCGCATACAAAGACTGCAGCTTGCAATGTGTCTTCCGGGTTTGTCCTGTGTGCCCGCACTCTAAGCGCCTGATTGAAGTCTGTTGTGTGGACCTCTCTTTCGCTGAGCGGCGGGCGCGTTCTTTGGTGACCTAATTTAACGTGACATCTTGCTGAGGAAGCCTGTGTGAAAAATGCCTGCATACAACGAATTCAGCTTGCACTGTGCTTTCCGTGTCTGTCTTGTGTGCCTGCACTCTATGCACCCAAGTGAAGTCTGCTGTGTAGAGCTCTCTATCGCTGAGCGGCGGTCGCTCTCTTTGGTGACCTAATTTAACTAGATGCCTTGATGAGGAAGCCTGTCTGAAAAATGCCTGCATACAACGAATTCAGCTTGCAGTGTGCTTTTCGTGTCTGTCCTGTGTGCCTACACTCTAAGGGGCTGTGTGAAGTCCGCTGTGTAGAGATCTCTATTGCTGTGCGGCACGCACTAACTTGGGTAGCTATTAACGTGAGGCTTTGCTGAGGCTGAGCTGGGCTGTCTCAAAAAATGCCTGCAAAAAGCGAATTCACCTTACAATGAGCTTTCGGTGTCCTGTTTGCCTGCACTCTAAGGGACTGTATGAAGTCCGCTGTGTAGAGCTCTCTATTGCTGTGCGGCACGCACTCACTTGGGTGGCCATAAACGTGAGGCCTTGCTGAGACAGACTGTCAGAAAAAATGCTCGCATACAACGAATTCAGTTTGCAATGTGATTTCTGGGTTTGTCCTGTGTGCCCACACTCTAAGCGTCTGAGTGAAGTCTGCTGTGTAGAGATCTCTTTCATTGAGCGGATGGCACCCGTTTTGGTGACCTAATTTAACGTGAATCCTTTCTCAGGAAGCCTGTCTGAAAAATGCCTGCATACAACGAATTCAGCTTTCACTGTGCTTTCCGTGTCTGTCCTGTGTGCCTGCACTCTAAGGGCCTGTGTGAAGTCCGCTGTGTAGTGCTCTCTATTGCTGTGCGGCATGCACTTACTTGAGTGGCCATTATCGTGAGGCCTTGCTGAGTCTGAGACTGTAAGAAGAAATGCTCTCATACAACGAATTCAGCTTGCAATGTGCTTTTCGGGTTTGTCCTGTGTGTCCGCACTCTAAGCGCCTGAGTGAAGTCTGTTGTGTAGAGCTCTCTTTCGCTGAGCGCTGGGTGTTCGTTTTGGTGACCTAATTTACCGTGATGCCTTGATGAGGTAGCCTGTCTGAAAAATGAATGCATACAACGAATTCAGCTTGCAGTGCGCTTTTCGTGTCTGTCCTGTGTGCCTACACTCTAAGTGGCTGTGTGAAGTCCGCTGTGTAGAGATCTCTATTGCTGTGCGGCACGCACTCACTTGGGTGGCCATTAACGTGAGGCTTTGCTGAGGCTGAGCCGGGCTGTCACAAGAAAAGCCTCCATACAGCTAAATCACCTTGCAATGTGCTTTTGTTGTCTTGTTTGCCTGCACTCTAAGGGCCTGTATGAAGTCCGCTGTGTAGAGCTCTCTTTCATTGAGCAGCTGGCACCCGCTTTGGTGACCTAATTTAACGTGACTCCTTTCTCAGGAAGCCTGTCTGAAAAATGCCTGCATACAACGAATTCAGCTCTCACTGTGCTTTCCGTGTCTGTCCTGTGTGCCTGCACTCTAAGGGCCTGTGTGAAGTCCGCTGTTTAGAGCTCTCTGTTGCTGTGCAGCGCGCCCTCACTTGGGTGGCCGTTAAGGTGAGGCCGTGCTGATGCTGAGACTTTCAGAAAAAATGCTCACATACAACGAATTCAGCTTGCAATGTGCTTTCGGTGTCTGTCCTGTGTGTCTGCACTCTAAGGGCCTGTGTGAAGTCCGCTGTATAGTGCTCTCTATTGCTGTGCGGCACCCACTCACTTGGGTGGCCATTAACGTGAGGCCTTGCTGAGGCTGAGACTGTCAGAAAGAATGCCTGCATACAACGAATTCAGCTTGCACTGTGCTTTCCATGTCTGTCCTGTGTGCCTGTACACTAAGGGGCTTTGTGAAGTCCGCTGTGTAGAGCTCTCTATTGCTGTGCGGCACACACTCTCTTGGGTGGACATTAACGTGAGGCTTTGCTGAGGCTGAGACTGTCAGAAAAAATGCTCGCATACAACGAATTCAGCTTGCAATGTTCTTTCCGGGTCTCTCCTGTGTGCCCACACTCAAAGAGCCTGAGTGAAGTCTGCTGTGTAGAGCTCTCTTTCGCTGAGTGGCAGGCGCTCGCTTTGGTGACCTAATTTCACGTGACGCCTAGCTGAGGAAGGCTGTCTGAAAAATGCATGCTTACAACGAATTCAGCTTGCACTGCGCTTTTCGTGTCTGTCCTGTGTGCCTGCACTCTAAGGGGCTGTGTGAAGTCCGCTGTGTAGAGATCTCTATTGCTGTGCGGCACGCACTCACTTGAGTGGCCTTAACGTGAGGCTTTGCTGAGGCTGAGCTGGTCTGTCAGAAAAAATGCCCGCATACAACGAACTCAGCTTACAATGTGCTTTTGGTGTCTGTCCTCTGTGCCTGCACTCTAAGGGCCTGTGTGATATCCACTGTGTAGAGCTCTCTATTGCTGAGCGGCATGCACTCACTTGGGTGGCCATTAAGGTGAGGCCTTGCTGAGGCTGAGACTGTCAGAAAAAATGCTCGCATACAAGGAATTCAGCTTGCAATGTGCTTTCCGTGTTTGCCCTGTGTGCCCGCACTCTAAGCACCTGAGTGAAGTCTGCTGTGTAGCGCTCTCTTTCGCTGGGCGGCGATCGCTCGCTTTGGTGACCTAATTTAATCTGACACCTTGAGGAGGAAGCCTCTCTGAAAAATGCCTGCATACAACGAATTCAGCTTCCACTGCGCTTTCCGTGTCTGTCCTTTGTGCCTGCACTCAATGGGGCTGTGTGAAGTCCGCTGTGTAGTGCTCTCTATTGCTGTGCGGCATGCACTCACTTGGGTGGTCATTAACGTGAGGCCTTGCTGAGTCTGAGACTGTAAGAAGAAATGCTCACATACAACGAATTCAGCTTGCAATGTGCTTTTCGGGTTTGTCCTGTGTTCCTGCACTGTAAGGGCCTGAGTGAAGTCTGCTGTGTAGAGCTCTCCTTTGCTGAGTGGCGGGCGTTCGGTTTGGTGACCTAATTTAAGGGGTCACCTTGCTGAGGAAGCCTGTCGAAAAATGCCTGCATACGACGAATTCTGCTTCCACTGTGCTTTCCGTGTCTGTCCTGCGTCCTGTACTCTATACACCCGAGTGAAGTCTGCTGTGTAGATCTCTCTTTTGTTGAACGGCGATCGCTCGCTTTGGTCACCTAATTTAACGTGACACCTTGCTGAGGAAGGTTGTCTGAAAAATGCCTGCATACAACGAATTCAACCGGCACTGTGCTTTCCATGTCTGTCCTGTGTGCCTGCACTCTAATCTCCGGAGTGAAGTCTGCTGTGTAGAGCTGTCTATTTCCTTGCGGTGTGCATACTCTTGGGTGGCCATTAACGTGAGAGCTTGCTGAGGCTGAGCCGGGCTGTCAGAAAAAAGGCCCGCATACAACGAATTCACCTTACAATGTGCTTTCGGTGTCTGTCCTGTGTGACTGCACTCTAAGGGTCTGTGTGAAGTCCGCTGTGTAGAGCACACTATTGCTGTGCAGCACGCACTCACTTGGGTGGCCATTAACGTGAGGCCTTGCTGAGGCTGCGACTGTCAGAAAAAATGCTCGCATACAACGAATTAAGCTTGCACTCTGCTTTCCGTGTCTGTCCTGTGTACCCGCACTCTAAGCGCCTCAGTGAAGTCTGCTGTGTAGAGATCTCTTTCGCTGATGCGGCAGGCGTTCACTTTGGTGACCTAATTTCACGTGACGCCTTGCTGAGGAAGCCTGTCTGAAAAATGCCTGTATACAACGAATTCAGCTTGCACTGCGCTTTTCGTGTCTGTCCTGTGTGCCTGTACTCTCAGCGGCTGTGTGAAGTCCGCTGTGTAGAGATCTCTATTGCTGTGTGGCACGCACTCACTTGAGTGGCCATTAACGTGAGGCTTTGCTGAGGCTGAGCCGTGCTGTCAGAAAAAATGCCCGCATACAATGAATTCAGCTTACTTTGTGCATTCATTGTCTGTCCGGTGTGCCAGCACTCTAAAGGCCTGTGTGAAGTCCTATGTGTAGAGCTCTATATTGCTGTGCGGCACGCACTCACTTGGGTGGCCATTAACGTGAGGCTACGCTGAGGCTGAGACTGTCAGAAAAATGCCTGCATACAACGAATTCAGCTAGCACTGTGCTTTCCATCTCTGTCCTGTGTGCCTGTACACTAAGGGGCTTTGTGAAGTCCGCTGTGTAGAGCTCTCTATTGCTGTGCGGCACGCACTCTCTTGGGTGGACATTAACGTGAGGCCTTGCAGAGGCTGAGACTGTCAGAAAAATGCTCACATTCAACGAATTCAGCTTGCAATGTGGTTTCGGGGTTTCTCCTCTGTGCCCGCACTCTAAGAGCCTTAGTGAAGTCCGCTGTGTAGAGCTCTCTATTGCTGTGAGGCACGCACTCTCTTGGGTGGCCATTAACGTGAGGCCTTGCTGAGGCTGAGACTGTCAGAAAAATGCTCACATTCAACGAATTCAGCTTGCAATGTGTTTTCCGGGTTTCTCATCTGTGCCCGCACTCTAAGAGCCTGAGTGAAGTCTGCTGTGTAGAGCTCTCTTTCGCTGAGCGGCAGGCGCTCGCTTTGATGACCTAATTTCACGTGATGCCTTGCTGAAGAACACTGTATGTAAACTGCCTGCATATAACGAATTCAGCTTCCACTGTGCTTTCCGTGTCTGTCCTGTGTGCCTGCACTCTAAGCGCCCGAGTGAAGTCTGCTGTGCAGAGCTGTCTATTTCTGTGTGGCATGCACACTCTTGGGTGGCCATTAACGGGAGGCTTTGTTGAGGCTGAGCCGGGCTGTCACGAAAAATGCCTGTATACATTGAACTCCCCTTACAATGTGCATTCGGTGTCCTGTGTGCCTGCACTCTAAGTGCCTGTGTGAAGTGTGCTGTTTAGAGCTCTCTAGTGCTGTGCGGCACGCACTCACTTGGGTGGCCATTAACGTGAGGCCTTGCTGAAGCTGATACTGTCAGAAAAAATGCTCACATACAACGAATTCAACTTGCAATGTTCTTTTCGGGTTTGTCCTGTGTGCCCACACTCTAAGTGCCTGAGTGAAGTCTGCTGTGTAGAGCTCTTTTGATGAGGGGAGGGCTCTCACTTTGGTGACCTAATTTAATGTGACGCCTTGCTGAGGAAGCCTGTCTGAAGAATGCCTGCATACAACGAATTCAGCTAGCACTGTGCTTTCCATGTCTGTCCTGTGTGCCTGTACACTAAGCGGCTTTGGGAAGTCCGCTTTGTAGAGCTCTCTATTGCTGTGCGGCATGCACTCTATGGGTTGACATTAACGTGAGGCCTTGCTGAGGCTGAGAATGTCAGAAAAATGCTCGCATACAACGAATTCAGCTTGAAATGTGCTTTCCGGTTTTCTCCTGTGTGCCAGCACTCTAAGAGCCTGAGTAAAGTGTTCTGTGTAGAGCTCTCTTTCGCTGAGCGGCAGGCGCTAGCTTTGGTGACCTAATTTCACGTGACGCCTTGCTGAGGAAGCCTGTCTGAAAAATGCCTGCATACAACGATTTCAGCTTGCACTGTGCTTTCCGTGTCTGTCCTGTGTGCCTGCACTCTAAGTGCCTGAGTGAAGTCTGCTGTGCAGAGCTGTCTATTTCTGTGCGGCGTGCACACGCCTGGGAGGCAATTAACGTGAGGCTCTCCTGAGGCTGAGCCGGGCTGTCAGAGAAAATGCCTGCATACAACGAATTCAGCTTACAATGTGCTTTCCGTATCTGTCCTGTGTGCCTGCACTCTAAGGGCCTGTGTGAAGTCCGCTGTGTAGTGCTCTCTATTGCTGTGCGGCATGCACTTACTTGGGTGGCCATTATCGTGAGGCCTTGCTGAGTCTGAGACTGTAAGAAGAAATGCTCGCATAGAACGAATTCAGCTTGCAATGTGCTTTTCGGGTTTGTCCTGTGTGTCCGCACTCAAAGCACCTGAGTGAAGTCTGTTGTGTAGAGCTCTGTTTCGCTGAGCGGCGGGTGTTCGGTTTGGTGACCCAATTTAACGTGACGCCTTGCTGAGGAAGCCTGTCTGAAAAATGCCTGCATACAACGAATTCAGCTTGCACTGTGCTTTCCGTGTCTGTCTTGTGTGCCTGCACTCTATGCACCCGAGTGAAGTCTGCTGTGTAGAGCTCTCTATCGCTGAGCAGCGGTCGCTCTCTTTGGTGACCTAATTTAACGTGATGCCTTGATGAGGAAGCCTGTCTGAAAAATGCCTGCAGACAACGAATTCAGCTTGCAGTGTGCTTTTCGTGTCTGTCCTGTGTGCCTACACTCTAAGGGGATGTGTGAAGTCCGCTGTGTAGAGATCTCTATTGCTGTGCGGCACGCACTCACTTGGGTAGCTATTAACATGAGGCTTTGCTGAGGCTGAGCCGGGCTGTCTCAAAAAATGCCTGCATACAGCAAATTCACCTTACAATGTGCTTTCGGTGTCCTGTTTGCCTGCACTCTAAGGGCCTGTGTCAAGTCCGCTGTGAAGAGCTCTCTATAGCTGTGCGGAACGCACTCACTTGGGTGGCCATAAACGTGAGGCCTTGCTGAGACAGACTGTCAGAAAAAATGCTGGCATACAAAGACTGCAGCTTGCAATGTGCTTTCCGGGTTTGTCCTGTGTGCCCGCACTCTAAGCGCCTGATTGAAGTCTGCTGTGTGGACCTCTCTTTCGCTGAGTGGCGGGCGCTTGCTTTGGTGACCTAATTTAACGTGACATCTTGCTGAGGAAGCCTGTGTGAAAAATGCCTGCATACAACGAATTCAGCTTGCACTGTGCTTTCCGCGTCTGTCCTGTGTGCCTGCCCTCTCAGTGCCCGAGTGAAGTCTGCTGTGCAGAGTTGTCTATTTCTGTGCGGCATGCACACTATTGGGTGGCCATTAACGTGAGGCATGGCTGAGGCTGAGCCGTGCTGTCAGAAAAAAATGCCCGCATACAACGTATTCAGCTTACAATGTGATTTCGGTGTCTGTCCTGTGTGCCTGCACTCTAAGGGTGTGTGTGAAGTCTGCTGTGTAGAGCTCTCTATTGCTGTGCGGCACGCACCCACATGGGTGGCCATTAACGTGAGGCCTTGCTGAGGCTGAGCCGGGCTGTCACAAAAAATGCCAGCATACAGTGAATTCACCTTACAATGTGCTTTCGTTGTCCTGTGTGCCTGCACTCTAAGGGCCTGTATGAAGTCCGCTGTGTAGAGCTCTCTTTCATTGAGCAGCTGGCACCCGCTTTGGTGACCTAATTTAACGTGACTCCTTTCTCAGGAAGCCTGTCTGAAAAATGCCTGCATACAACGAATTCAGCTCTCACTGTGCTTTCCGTGTCTGTCCTGTGTGCCTGCACTCTAAGGGCCTGTGTGAAGTCCGCTGTTTAGAGCTCTCTGTTGCTGTGCAGCGTGCCCTCACTTGGGTGGCCGTTAAGGTGACGCCTTGCTGATGCTGAGACTTTCAGAAAAAATGCTCACATACAACGAATTCAGCTTGCAATGTGCTTTCGGTGTCTGTCCTGTGTGCCTGCACTCTAAGGGCCTTTGTGAAGTCCGCAGTGTAGTGCTCTCTATTGCTGTGCGGCACCAACTCACTTGGGTGGCCATTAACGTGAGGCCCTCCTGAGGCTGAGACTGTCAGAAAGAATGCCTGCATACAACGAATTCAGCTTGCACTGTGCTTTCCATGTCTGTCCTGTGTGCCTGTACAGTAAGGTGCTTTGTGAAGTCCGCTGTGTAGAGCTCTCTATTGCTGTGCGGCACACACTCTCTTGGGTGGACATTAACGTGAGGCTTTGCTGAGGCTGAGACTGTCAGAAAAAATGCTCGCATACAACGAATTCAGCTTGCAATGTTCTTTCCGGGTCTCTCCTGTGTGCCCACACTCAAAGAGCCTGAGTGAAGTCTGCTGTGTAGAGCTCTCTTTCGCTGAGTGGCAGGCGCTCGCTTTGGTGACCTAATTTCACGTGACGCCTTGCTGAGGAAGGCTGTCTGAAAAATGAATGCTTACAACGAATTCAGCTTGCACTGCGCTTTTCGTGTCTGTCCTGTGTGCCTGCACTCTAAGGGGCTGTGTGAAGTCCGCTGTGTAGAGATCTCTATTGCTGTACGGCACGCACTCACTTGAGTGGCCATTAACGTGAGGCTTTGCTGAGGCTGAGCCGGTCTGTCAGAAAAAATGCCCGCATACAACGAACTCAGCTTACAATGTGCTTTTGGTGTCTGTCCTGTGTGCCTGCACTCTAAGGGCCTGTGTGATATCCGCTGTGTAGAGCTCTCTATTGCTGAGCGGCACGCACTCACTTGGGTGGCCATTAAGTTGAGGCCTTGCTGAGGCTGAGACTGTCAGAAAAAATGCTCGCGTACAAGAAATTCAGCTTGCAATGTGCTTTCCGTGTTTGCCCTGTGTGACCGCACTCTAAGCACCTGAGTGAAGTCTGCTGTGTAGAGCTCTCTTTCGCTGGGCGGCGATCGCTCGCTTTGGTGACCTAATTTAATGTGACACCTTGCGGAGGAAGCCTCTCTGAAAAATCCCTGCATACAACGAATTCAGCTTCCACTGCGCTTTCCGTGTCTGTCCTGTGTGCCTGCACTCTAAGGGGCTGTGTGAAGTCCGCTGTGTAGTGCTCTCTATTGCTGTGCGGCATGCACTCACTTGGGTGGCCATTAACGTGAGGCCTTGCTGAGTCTGAGACTGTAAGAAGAAATGCTCACATACAACGAATTCAGCTTGCAATGTGCTTTTCGGGTTTGTCCTGTGTTCCCGCACTGTAAGGGCCTGAGTGAAGTCTGCTGTGTAGAGCTCTCCTTTGCTGAGCGGCGGGCGTTCGGTTTGGTGACCTAATTTAAGGGGTCACCTTGCTGAGGAAGCCTGTCGAAAAATGCCTGCATACGACGAATTCAGCTTCCACTGTGCTTTCCGTGTCTGTCCTGCGTCCTGCACTCTATACACCCGAGTGAAGTCTGCTGTGTAGATCTCTCTTTTGTTGAACGGCGATCGCTCGCTTTGGTCACCTAATTTAACGTGACACCTTGCTGAGGAAGGTTGTCTGAAAAATACCTGCATACAACGAATTCAGCCGGCACTGTGCTTTCCATGTCTGTCCTGTGTGCCTGCACTCTAATCTCCGGAGTGAAGTCTGCTGTGTAGAGCTGTCTATTTCCTTGCGGTGTGCATACTCTTGGGTGGCCATTAACGTGAGAGCTTGCTGAGGCTGAGCCGGGCTGTCAGAAAAAAGGCCTGCATACAACGAATTCACCTTTCAATGTGCTTTCGGTGTCTGTCCTGTGTGACTGCACTCTAAGGGTCTGTGTGAAGTCCGCTGTGTAGAGCACACTATTGCTGTGCAGCACGCACTCACTTGGGTGGCCATTAACGTGAGGCCTTGCTGAGGCTGCAACTGTCAGAAAAAATGCTCGCATACAACGAATTAAGCTTGCACTCTGCTTTCCGTGTCTGTCCTGTGTACCCGCACTCTAAGCGCCTCAGTGAAGTCTGCTGTGTAGAGATCTCTTTCGCTGATGCGGCAGGCGTTCACTTTGGTGACCTAATTTCACGTGACGCCTTGCTGAGGAAGCCTGTCTGAAAAATGCCTGTATACAACGAATTCAGCTTGCACTGCGCTTTTCGTGTCTGTCCTGTGTGCCTGTACTCTCAGCGGCTGTGTGAAGTCCGCTGTGTAGAGATCTCTATTGCTGTGCGGCACGCACTCACTTGAGTGGCCATTAACGTGAGGCTTTGCTGAGGCTGAGCCGTGCTGTCAGAAAAAATGCCCGCATACAATGAATTCAGCTTACTTTGTGCTTTCATTGTCTGTCCGGTGTGCCAGCACTCTAAAGGCCTGTGTGAAGTCCTATGTGTAGAGCTCTATATTGCTGTGCGGCACGCACTCACTTGGGTGGCCATTAACGTGAGGCTTCGCTGAGGCTGAGACTGTCAGAAAAATGCCTGCATACAACGAATTCAGCTTACAATGTGCTTTCGGTGTCTGTCCTGTGTGCCTGCACTCTAAGCGCCTGAGTGAACTCTGCTGTGTAGAGCTGTCCATTTCTGTGCGGCGTGCACACTCTTGGGTGGCCATTAAAGTGAGGCTTTCCTGAGGCTGAGCCAGGCTATCAGAGAAAAAGCCCGCATACAATGAATTCAGCTTACCATGAGCTTTCGGTGTCTGTCCTGTGTGCCTACACTCTAAGGGCCTGTGTGATGTCCGATGTGTAGAGCTTTCTATTGCTGGACGGCATGCACTCACTTGGGTGGCCATTAACGTGAGGCCTTGCTGAGGCTGAGACTGTCAGAAAAAATGCTCGCATACAACGAATTCAGTTTGCAATGTGCTTTTCAGGTTTATCCTGTGCACGCACTCTAAGCGCCTGAGTGGTCTACTGTGTAGAGCTCTCTTTTGCTGAGCGGCAGGCGCTCGCTTTGGTGACCTAATTTAACGTGACGCCTTGCTGAGGAAGCCTGTCTGAAAAATGCCTGCATACAACGATTTCAACTTGCACTGTGCATTCCGTGTCTGTCCTGTGTGCCTGCACTCTAAGCGCCTGAGTGAAGTCTGCTGTGCAGAGCTGTCTATTTCTGTGCGGCGTGCACACTCCTGGGTGGCAATTAACGTGAGGCTCTCCTGAGGCTGAGAAGGGATGTCATAGAAAATGCCCGCATACAACGAATTCAGCTTACAATGTGCTTTCCGTATCTGTCCTGTGTGCCTGCACTCTAAGGACCTGTGTGAAGTCCGCTGTGTAGTGCTCTCTATTGCTGTGCGGCATGCACTTACTTGGGTGGCCATTATTGTGAGGCCTTGCTTAGTCTGAGAGTGTAAGAAGAAATGCTCGCATAGAACGAATTCAGCTTTCAATGTGCTTTTCGGGTTTGTCCTGTGTGTCCGCACTCCAAGCGCCTGAGTGAAGTCTGCTGTGTAGAGCTCTCTTTCGCTGAGCGGCAGGTAATCGGTTTGGTGACCTAATTTAACAAGACTCCTTGCTGTGGAAGCCTGTCTGAAAAATGCCTGCATACAACGAATTCAGCTTGCACTGAGTTTTCCGTGTCTGTCCTGTGTGCCTGCACTCTATGCACCCGAGTGAAGTCTGCTGTGTAGATCTCTCATTCGCTGAACGGCGGGCGCTCACTTTGGTGACCTAATTTAACGTGACACCTTGCTGAGGAAGGCTGTCTGGAAATGCCTGCATACAACGAATTCAGCCTTCACTGTGCTTTCCATATCTGTCCTGTGTGCCTGCACTCTAAGCACCGGAGTGAAGTCTGCTGTGTAGAGCTGTCTATTTCTGTGCGGTGTGCACACTCTTGGGTGGCCATTAACGTGAGAGTTTGCTGAGGCTGAGCCGGGCTGTCAGAAAAAATGCCCGCATACAACGAATTCAGCTTACAATGTGCTTTCGGTGTCTGTCCTGTGTGACTGCACTCGAAGGGTCTGTGTGAAGTCCGCTTTGTAGAGCACACTATTGCTGTGCGGCACGAACTCAGTTGGGTGGCCATTAACGTGAGGCCTTGCTGAGGCTGAGACTGTCAGAAAAAATGCTCGCATACAACGAATTCAGCTTGCACTCTGCTTTCCGTGTTTGCCCTGTGTGCCCGCACTCTAAGCGCCTGAGTGAAGTCTGCTGTGTAGCGCTCTCTTTCGCTGGGCGGCGATCGCTCGCTTTGGTGACCTAATTTAATGTGACACCTTGAGGAGGAAGCCTCTCTGAAAAATGCCTGCATACAACGAATTCAGCTTCCACTGCGCTTTCCGTGTCTGTCCTTTGTGCATGCACTCAATGGGGCTGTGTGAAGTCCGCTGTGTAGTGCTCTCAATTGCTGTGCGGCATGCACTCACTTGGGTGGTCATTAACGTGAGGCCTTGCTGAGTCTGAGACTGTAAGAAGAAATGCTCACATACAACGAATTCAGCTTGCAATGTGCTTTTCGGGTTTGTCCTGTGTTCCCGCACTGTAAGGGCCTGAGTGAAGTCTGCTGTGTAGAGCTCTCCTTTGCTGAGTGGCGGGCGTTCGGTTTGGTGACCTAATTTAAGGGGTCACCTTGCTGAGGAAGCCTGTCGAAAAATGCCTGCATACGACGAATTCTGCTTCCACTGTGCTTTCCGTGTCTGTCCTGCGTCCTGTACTCTATACACCCGAGTGAAGTCTGCTGTGTAGATCTCTCTTTTGTTGAACGGCGATCGCTCGCTTTGGTCACCTAATTTAACGTGACACCTTGCTGAGGAAGGTTGTCTGAAAAATGCCTGCATACAACGAATTCAACCGGCACTGTGCTTTCCATGTCTGTCCTGTGTGCCTGCACTCTAATCTCCGGAGTGAAGTCTGCTGTGTAGAGCTGTCTATTTCCTTGCGGTGTGCATACTCTTGGGTGGCCATTAACGTGAGAGCTTGCTGAGGCTGAGCCGGGCTGTCAGAAAAAAGGCCCGCATACAACGAATTCACCTTACAATGTGCTTTCGGTGTCTGTCCTGTGTGACTGCACTCTAAGGGTCTGTGTGAAGTCCGCTGTGTAGAGCACACTATTGCTGTGCAGCACGCACTCACTTGGGTGGCCATTAACGTGAGGCCTTGCTGAGGCTGCGACTGTCAGAAAAAATGCTCGCATACAACGAATTAAGCTTGCACTCTGCTTTCCGTGTCTGTCCTGTGTACCCGCACTCTAAGCGCCTCAGTGAAGTCTGCTGTGTAGAGATCTCTTTCGCTGATGCGGCAGGCGTTCACTTTGGTGACCTAATTTCACGTGACGCCTTGCTGAGGAAGCCTGTCTGAAAAATGCCTGTATACAACGAATTCAGCTTGCACTGCGCTTTTCGTGTCTGTCCTGTGTGCCTGTACTCTCAGCGGCTGTGTGAAGTCCGCTGTGTAGAGATCTCTATTGCTGTGCGGCACGCACTCACTTGAGTGGCCATTAACGTGAGGCTTTGCTGAGGCTGAGCCGTGCTGTCAGAAAAAATGCCCGCATACAATGAATTCAGCTTACTTTGTGCATTCATTGTCTGTCCGGTGTGCCAGCACTCTAAAGGCCTGTGTGAAGTCCTATGTGTAGAGCTCTATATTGCTGTGCGGCACGCACTCACTTGGGTGGCCATTAACGTGAGGCTTCGCTGAGGCTGAGATTGTCAGAAAAATGCCTGCATACAACGAATTCAGCTAGCACTGTGCTTTCCATCTCTGTCCTGTGTGCCTGTACACTAAGGGGCTTTGTGAAGTCCGCTGTGTAGAGCTCTCTATTGCTGTGCGGCATGCACTCTCTTGGGTGGACATTAACGTGAGGCCTTGCTGAGGCTGAGACTGTCAGAAAAATGCTCACATTCAACGAATTCAGCTTGCAATGTGGTTTCGGGGTTTCTCCTCTGTGCCCGCACTCTAAGAGCCTTAGTGAAGTCCGCTGTGTAGAGCTCTCTATTGCTGTGAGGCACGCACTCTCTTGGGTGGCCATTAACGTGAGGCCTTGCTGAGGCTGAGACTGTCAGAAAAATGCTCACATTCAACGAATTCAGCTTGCAATGTGTTTTCCGGGTTTCTCATCTGTGCCCGCACTCTAAGAGCCTGAGTGAAGTCTGCTGTGTAGAGCTCTCTTTCGCTGAGCGGCAGGCGCTCGCTTTGATGACCTAATTTCACGTGATGCCTTGCTGAAGAACCCTGTATGAAAACTGCCTGCATATAACGAATTCAGCTTCCACTGTGCTTTCCGTGTCTGTCCTGTGTGCCTGCACTCTAAGCGCCCGAGTGAAGTCTGCTGTGCAGAGCTGTCTATTTCTGTGTGGCATGCACACTCTTGGGTGGCCATTAACGGGAGGCTTTGTTGAGGCTGAGCCGGGCTGTCAGAAAAAATGCCCTCATGCAACGAATTCAGCTTGCAATGTGCTTTTGGTGTCTGTCCTGTGTGCCTGCACTTTAAGGGCCTGTGTTAAGTCTGCTGTGTAGAGCTCTCGATTGCTGTGTGGCACGCACTCACTTGGGTGGCCATTAACGTGAGGCTTCGCTGAGGCTGAGACTGTCAGAAAAAATGCTCGCATACAACGAATTCAGCTTGCCATGTGCTTTTCGGGTTTGTCCTGTGTGCCCGCACTCTAAGCGCCTGAGTGTAGTCTGCTGTGTAGAGCTCTCTATCGCTGAGCGGTGGTCGCTCGCTTTGGTGACCTAATTTAACGTGACGCCTTTCTGTGAAGCGTCTCTGAAAAATGCCTGCATAGAACGAATTCAGTTTGCACTGCACTTTTCGTGTCTGTCCTGTGTGCCTGCACTCTAAGGGGCTGTGTGAAGTCCGCTGTGTCGAGATCTCTATTGATGTGCGGCACGCACTCACTTGGGTGGCCATTAACGGGAGGCCTTGCTGAGGCTGAGACTGTCAGAAAAAAAGCTCGCATACAACGAATTCAGCTTGCACTGTGCTTTCCATGTCTGTCCTGTATGCCTGCACTCTATGCGCCCCAGTGATGTCTGCTGTGTAGAGCTGTCTATTTCTGTGCAGTGTGCGCACTCTTGGGTGGCCATTAACGTGAGGCTTTGCAGAGGCTGAGCCGGGCTGTCACAAAAAATGCCTGTATACATTGAACTCCCCTTACAATGTGCATTCGGTGTCCTGTGTGCCTGCACTCTAAGTGCCTGTGTGAAGTGTGCTGTTTAGAGCTCTCTAGTGCTGTGCGGCACGCACTCACTTGGGTGGCCATTAACGTGAGGCCTTGCTGAAGCTGATACTGTCAGAAAAAATGCTCACATACAACGAATTCAACTTGCAATGTTCTTTTCGGGTTTGTCCTGTGTGCCCACACTCTAAGTGCCTGAGTGAAGTCTGCTGTGTAGAGCTCTCTTTCGATGAGGGGAGGGCTCTCACTTTGGTGACCTAATTTAATGTGACGCCTTGCTGAGGAAGCCTGTCTGAAGAATGCCTGCATACAACGAATTCAGCTAGCACTGTGCTTTCCATGTCTGTCCTGTGTGCCTGTACACTAAGCGGCTTTGGGAAGTCCGCTGTGTAGAGCTCTCTATTGCTGTGCGGCATGCACTCTATGGGTTGACATTAACGTGAGGCCTTGCTGAGGCTGAGAATGTCAGAAAAATGCTCGCATACAACGAATTCAGCTTGAAATGTGCTTTCCGGTTTTCTCCTGTGTGCCAGCACTCTAAGAGCCTGAGTAAAGTCTTCTGTGTAGAGCTCTCTTTCGCTGAGCGGCAGGCGCTAGCTTTGGTGACCTAATTTCACGTGACGCCTTGCTGAGGAAGCCTGTCTGAAAAATGCCTGCATACAACGATTTCAGCTTGCACTGTGCTTTCCGTGTCTGTCCTGTGTGCCTGCACTCTAAGTGCCTGAGTGAAGTCTGCTGTGCAGAGCTGTCTATTTCTGTGCGGCGTGCACACGCCTGGGAGGCAATTAACGTGAGGCTCTCCTGAGGCTGAGCCAGGCTGTCAGAGAAAATGCCTGCATACAACGAATTCAGCTTACAATGTGCTTTCCGTATCTGTCCTGTGTGCCTGCACTCTAAGGGCCTGTGTGAAGTCCGCTGTGTAGTGCTCTCTATTGCTGTGCGGCATGCACTTACTTGGGTGGCCATTATCGTGAGGCCTTGCTGAGTCTGAGACTGTAAGAAGAAATGCTCGCATAGAACGAATTCAGCTTGCAATGTGCTTTTCGGGTTTGTCCTGTGTGTCCGCACTCAAAGCACCTGAGTGAAGTCTGTTGTGTAGAGCTCTGTTTCGCTGAGCGGCGGGTGTTCGGTTTGGTGACCCAATTTAACGTGACGCCTTGCTGAGGAAGCCTGTCTGAAAAATGCCTGCATACAACGAATTCAGCTTGCACTGTGCTTTCCGTGTCTGTCTTGTGTGCCTGCACTCTATGCACCCGAGTGAAGTCTGCTGTGTAGAGCTCTCTATCGCTGAGCAGCGGTCGCTCTCTTTGGTGACCTAATTTAACGTGATGCCTTGATGAGGAAGCCTGTCTGAAAAATGCCTGCAGACAACGAATTCAGCTTGCAGTGTGCTTTTCGTGTCTGTCCTGTGTGCCTACACTCTAAGGGGATGTGTGAAGTCCGCTGTGTAGAGATCTCTATTGCTGTGCGGCACGCACTCACTTGGGTAGCTATTAACATGAGGCTTTGCTGAGGCTGAGCCGGGCTGTCTCAAAAAATGCCTGCATACAGCAAATTCACCTTACAATGTGCTTTCGGTGTCCTGTTTGCCTGCACTCTAAGGGCCTGTGTCAAGTCCGCTGTGAAGAGCTCTCTATAGCTGTGCGGAACGCACTCACTTGGGTGGCCATAAACGTGAGGCCTTGCTGAGACAGACTGTCAGAAAAAATGCTGGCATACAAAGACTGCAGCTTGCAATGTGCTTTCCGGGTTTGTCCTGTGTGCCCGCACTCTAAGCGCCTGATTGAAGTCTGCTGTGTGGACCTCTCTTTCGCTGAGTGGCGGGCGCTTGCTTTGGTGACCTAATTTAACGTGACATCTTGCTGAGGAAGCCTGTGTGAAAAATGCCTGCATACAACGAATTCAGCTTGCACTGTGCTTTCCGCGTCTGTCCTGTGTGCCTGCCCTCTCAGTGCCCGAGTGAAGTCTGCTGTGCAGAGTTGTCTATTTCTGTGCGGCATGCACACTATTGGGTGGCCATTAACGTGAGGCATGGCTGAGGCTGAGCCGTGCTGTCAGAAAAAAATGCCCGCATACAACGGATTCAGCTTACAATGTGATTTCGGTGTCTGTCCTGTGTGCCTGCACTCTAAGGGTGTGTCTGGAGTCTGCTGTGTAGAGCTCTCTATTGCTGTGCGGCACGCACCCACATGGGTGGCCATTAACGTGAGGCCTTGCTGAGGCTGAGCCGGGCTGTCACAAAAAATGCCAGCATACAGTGAATTCACCTTACAATGTGCTTTCGTTGTCCTGTGTGCCTGCACTCTAAGGGCCTGTATGAAGTCCGCTGTGTAGAGCTCTCTTTCATTGAGCAGCTGGCACCCGCTTTGGTGACCTAATTTAACGTGACTCCTTTCTCAGGAAGCCTGTCTGAAAAATGCCTGCATACAACGAATTCAGCTCTCACTGTGCTTTCCGTGTCTGTACTGTGTGCCTGCACTCTAAGGGCCTGTGTGAAGTCCGCTGTTTAGAGCTCTCTGTTGCTGTGCAGCGTGCCCTCACTTGGGTGGCCGTTAAGGTGACGCCTTGCTGATGCTGAGACTTTCAGAAAAAATGCTCACATACAACGAATTCAGCTTGCAATGTGCTTTCGGTGTCTGTCCTGTGTGCCTGCACTCTAAGGGCCTGTGTGAAGTCCGCAGTGTAGTGCTCTCTATTGCTGTGCGGCACCAACTCACTTGGGTGGCCATTAACGTGAGGCCCTCCTGAGGCTGAGACTGTCAGAAAGAATGCCTGCATACAACGAATTCAGCTTGCACTGTGCTTTCCATGTCTGTCCTGTGTGCCTGTACAGTAAGGTGCTTTGTGAAGTCCGCTGTGTAGAGCTCTCTATTGCTGTGCGGCACACACTCTCTTGGGTGGACATTAACGTGAGGCTTTGCTGAGGCTGAGACTGTCAGAAAAAATGCTCGCATACAACGAATTCAGCTTGCAATGTTCTTTCCGGGTCTCTCCTGTGTGCCCACACTCAAAGAGCCTGAGTGAAGTCTGCTGTGTAGAGCTCTCTTTCGCTGAGTGGCAGGCGCTCGCTTTGGTAACCTAATTTCACGTGACGCCTTGCTGAGGAAGGCTGTCTGAAAAATGAATGCTTACAACGAATTCAGCTTGCACTGCGCTTTTCGTGTCTGTCCTGTGTGCCTGCACTCTAAGGGGATGTGTGAAGTCCGCTGTGTAGAGATCTCTATTGCTGTGCGGCACGCACTCACTTGGGTAGCTATTAACATGAGGCTTTGCTGAGGCTGAGCCGGGCTGTCTCAAAAAATGCCTGCATACAGCAAATTCACCTTACAATGTGCTTTCGGTGTCCTGTTTGCCTGCACTCTAAGGGCCTGTGTCAAGTCCGCTGTGAAGAGCTCTCTATAGCTGTGCGGAACGCACTCACTTGGGTGGCCATAAACGTGAGGCCTTGCTGAGACAGACTGTCAGAAAAAATGCTGGCATACAAAGACTGCAGCTTGCAATGTGCTTTCCGGGTTTGTCCTGTGTGCCCGCACTCTAAGCGCCTGATTGAAGTCTGCTGTGTGGACCTCTCTTTCGCTGAGCGGCGGGCGCTTGCTTTGGTGACCTAATTTAACGTGACATCTTGCTGAGGAAGCCTGTGTGAAAAATGCCTGCATACAACGAATTCAGCTTGCACTGTGCTTTCCGTGTCTGTCCTGTGTGCCTGCCCTCTCAGTGCCCGAGTGAAGTCTGCTGTGCAGAGTTGTCTATTTCTGTGCGGCATGCACACTATTGGGTGGCCATTAACGTGAGGCATGGCTGAGGCTGAGCCGTGCTGTCAGAAAAAAATGCCCGCATACAACGGATTCAGCTTACAATGTGATTTCGGTGTCTGTCCTGTGTGCCTGCACTCTAAGGGTGTGTGTGAAGTCTGCTGTGTAGAGCTCTCTATTGCTGTGCGGCACGCACCCACATGGGTGGCCATTAACGTGAGGCCTTGCTGAGGCTGAGCCGGGCTGTCACAAAAAATGCCAGCATACAGTGAATTCACCTTACAATGTGCTTTCGTTGTCCTGTGTGCCTGCACTCTAAGGGCCTGTATGAAGTCCGCTGTGTAGAGCTCTCTTTCATTGAGCAGCTGGCACCCGCTTTGGTGACCTAATTTAACGTGACTCCTTTCTCAGGAAGCCTGTCTGAAAAATGCCTGCATACAACGAATTCAGCTCTCACTGTGCTTTCCGTGTCTGTCCTGTGTGCCTGCACTCTAAGGGCCTGTGTGAAGTCCGCTGTTTAGAGCTCTCTGTTGCTGTGCAGCGTGCCCTCACTTGGGTGGCCATTAAGGTGACGCCTTGCTGATGCTGAGACTTTCAGAAAAAATGCTCACATACAACGAATTCAGCTTGCAATGTGCTTTCGGTGTCTGTCCTGTGTGCCTGCACTCTAAGGGCCTGTGTGAAGTCCGCAGTGTAGTGCTCTCTATTGCTGTGCGGCACCAACTCACTTGGGTGGCCATTAACGTGAGGCCCTCCTGAGGCTGAGACTGTCAGAAAGAATGCCTGCATACAACGAATTCAGCTTGCACTGTGCTTTCCATGTCTGTCCTGTGTGCCTGTACAGTAAGGTGCTTTGTGAAGTCCGCTGTGTAGAGCTCTCTATTGCTGTGCGGCACACACTCTCTTGGGTGGACATTAACGTGAGGCTTTGCTGAGGCTGAGACTGTCAGAAAAAATGCTCGCATACAACGAATTCAGCTTGCAATGTTCTTTCCGGGTCTCTCCTGTGTGCCCACACTCAAAGAGCCTGAGTGAAGTCTGCTGTGTAGAGCTCTCTTTCGCTGAGTGGCAGGCGCTCGCTTTGGTGACCTAATTTCACGTGACGCCTTGCTGAGGAAGGCTGTCTGAAAAATGAATGCTTACAACGAATTCAGCTTGCACTGCGCTTTTCGTGTCTGTCCTGTGTGCCTGCACTCTAAGGGGCTGTGTGAAGTCCGCTGTGTAGAGATCTCTATTGCTGTACGGCACGCACTCACTTGAGTGGCCATTAACGTGAGGCTTTGCTGAGGCTGAGCCGGTCTGTCAGAAAAAATGCCCGCATACAACGAACTCAGCTTACAATGTGCTTTTGGTGTCTGTCCTGTGTGCCTGCACTCTAAGGGCCTGTGTGATATCCGCTGTGTAGAGCTCTCTATTGTTGAGCGGCACGCACTCACTTGGGTGGCCATTAAGTTGAGGCCTTGCTGAGGCTGAGACTGTCAGAAAAAATGCTCGCATACAAGAAATTCAGCTTGCAATGTGCTTTCCGAGTTTGCCCTGTGTGACCGCACTCTAAGCACCTGAGTGAAGTCTGCTGTGTAGAGCTCTCTTTCGCTGGGCGGCGATCGCTCGCTTTGGTGACCTAATTTAATGTGACACCTTGCGGAGGAAGCCTCTCTGAAAAATCCCTGCATACAACGAATTCAGCTTCCACTGCGCTTTCCGTGTCTGTCCTGTGTGCCTGCACTCTAAGGGGCTGTGTGAAGTCCGCTGTGTAGTGCTCTCTATTGCTGTGCGGCATGCACTCACTTGGGTGGCCATTAACGTGAGGCCTTGCTGAGTCTGAGACTGTAAGAAGAAATGCTCACATACAACGAATTCAGCTTGCAATGTGCTTTTCGGGTTTGTCCTGTGTTCCCGCACTGTAAGGGCCTGAGTGAAGTCTGCTGTGTAGAGCTCTCCTTTGCTGAGCGGCGGGCGTTCGGTTTGGTGACCTAATTTAAGGGGTCACCTTGCTGAGGAAGCCTGTCGAAAAATGCCTGCATACGACGAATTCAGCTTCCACTGTGCTTTCCGTGTCTGTCCTGCGTCCTGCACTCTATACACCCGAGTGAAGTCTGCTGTGTAGATCTCTCTTTTGTTGAACGGCGATCGCTCGCTTTGGTCACCTAATTTAACGTGACACCTTGCTGAGGAAGGTTGTCTGAAAAATGCCTGCATACAACGAATTCAGCCGGCACTGTGCTTTCCATGTCTGTCCTGTGTGCCTGCACTCTAATCTCCGGAGTGAAGTCTGCTGTGTAGAGCTGTCTATTTCCTTGCGGTGTGCATACTCTTGGGTGGCCATTAACGTGAGAGCTTGCTGAGGCTGAGCCGGGCTGTCAGAAAAAAGGCCTGCATACAACGAATTCACCTTACAATGTGCTTTCGGTGTCTGTCCTGTGTGACTGCACTCTAAGGGTCTGTGTGAAGTCCGCTGTGTAGAGCACAGTATTGCTGTGCGGCACGCACTCTGTTGGGTGGCCATTAACGTGAGTTCTTGCTGAGGCTGAGACTGTCAGAAAAAATGCTCGCATACAACGAATTAAGCTTGCACTCTGCTTTCCGTGTCTGTCCTGTGTACCCGCACTCTAAGCGCCTCAGTGAAGTCTGCTGTGTAGAGATCTCTTTTGCTGATGCGGCAGGCGTTCACTTTGGTGACCTAATTTCACGTGACGCCTTGCTGAGGAAGCCTGTCTGAAAAATGCCTGTATACAACGAATTCAGCTTGCACTGCGCTTTTCGTGTCTGTCCATTGTGCCTGCACTCTAAGGGGCTGTGTGAAGTCCGCTGTGTAGAGATCTCTATTGCTGTGCGGCACGCACTCACCTATGTGGCCATTAACGTGAGGCTTTGCTGAGGCTGAGCCGTGGCTTTCAGAAAAAATGCCCGCATACAACGAATTCAGCTTACAATGTGCTTTCAGTGTCTGTCCTGTGTGCCTGCACTCTAAGCGCCTGAGTGAACTCTGCTGTGTAGAGCTGTCCATTTCTGTGCGGCGTGCACACTCTTGGGTGGCCATTAAAGTGAGGCTTTCCTGAGGCTGAGACAGGCTATCAGAGAAAAAGCCCGCATACAATGAATTCAGCTTACCATGAGCTTTCGGTGTCTGTCCTGTGTGCCTACACTCTAAGGGCCTGTGTGATGTCCGATGTGTAGAGCTTTCTATTGCTGGACGGCATGCACTCACTTGGGTGGCCATTAACGTGAGGCCTTGCTGAGGCTGAGACTGTCAGAAAAAATGCTCGCATACAACGAATTCAGTTTGCAATGTGCTTTTCAGGTTTGTCCTGTGCACGCACTCTAAGCGCCTGAGTGGTCTACTGTGTAGAGCTCTCTTTTGCTGAGCGGCAGGCGCTCGCTTTGGTGACCTAATTTAACGTGACGCCTTGCTGAGGAAGCCTGTCTGAAAAATGCCTGCATACAACGATTTCAACTTGCACTGTGCTTTCCGTGTCTGTCCTGTGTGCCTGCACTCTAAGCGCCTGAGTGAAGTCTGCTGTGCAGAGCTGTCTATTTCTGTGCGGCGTGCACACTCCTGGGTGGCAATTAACGTGAGGCTCTCCTGAGGCTGAGAAGGGATGTCATAGAAAATGCCCGCATACAACGAATTCAGCTTACAATGTGCTTTCCGTATCTGTCCTGTGTGCCTGCACTCTAAGGGCCTGTGTGAAGTCCGCTGTGTAGTGCTCTCTATTGCTGTGCGGCATGCACTTACTTGGGTGGCCATTATTGTGAGGCCTTGCTTAGTCTGAGAGTGTAAGAAGAAATGCTCGCATAGAACGAATTCAGCTTTCAATGTGCTTTTCGGGTTTGTCCTGTGTGTCCGCACTCCAAGCGCCTGAGTGAAGTCTGCTGTGTAGAGCTCTCTTTCGCTGAGCGGCAGGTAATCGGTTTGGTGACCTAATTTAACAAGACTCCTTGCTGAGGAAGCCTGTCTGAAAAATGCCTGCATACAACGAATTCAGCTTGCACTGAGTTTTCCGTGTCTGTCCTGTGTGCCTGCACTCTATGCACCCGAGTGAAGTCTGCTGTGTAGATCTCTCTTTCGCTGAACGGCGGGCGCTCACTTTGGTGACCTAATTTAACATGACACCTTGCTGAGGAAGGCTGTCTGAAAAATGCCTGCATACAATGAATTCAGCCTTCACTGTGCTTTCCATATCTGTCCTGTGTGCCTGCACTCTAAGCACCGGAGTGAAGTCTGCTGTGTAGAGCTGTCTATTTCTGTGCGGTGTGCACACTCTTGGGTGGCCATTAACGTGAGACTTTGCTGAGGCTGAGCCGGGCTGTCAGAAAAAATGCCCGCATACAACGAATTCAGCTTACAATGTGCTTTCGGTGTCTGTCCTGTGTGACTGCACTCGAAGGGTCTGTGTGAAGTCCGCTGTGTAGAGCACACTATTGCTGTGCGGCACGAACTCAGTTGGGTGGCCATTAACGTGAGGCCTTGCTGAGGCTGAGACTGTCAGAAAAAATGCTCGCATACAACGAATTCAGCTTGCAATGTGCTTTTCAGGTTTGTCGTGTGTGCCCGCAATCTAAGCACCTGAGTGAAGTCTGCTCTGCAGAGCTCTCTATTGCTGAGCGGCGGTCGCTCGCTTTGGTGACCTAATTTAACGTGACGCCTTTCTGAGGAAGCCTGTCTGAAAAATGCCTGCATACAACAAATTCAGCTTGCACTGCGCTTTTCGTGTCTGTCCTGTGTGCCTGCACTCTAAGGGGCTGTGTGAAGTCTGCTGTGTAGAGATCTCTATTGCTGTGCGTCACGCACTCACTTGGGTGGCCATTAACGTGAGGCTCTGCTGAGGCTGAGCCGGGCTGTCACAAAAAATGCCTGCATACAGCGTATTCACCTTACAATGTGCTTTCGGTGTCCTGTGTGCCTGTAATCTAAGGGCCTGTGTGAAGTACGCTGTGTAGAGCTCTCTATTGCTGTGCGGCACGCACTCACTTTGGTGGCCATTAACTTGAGGCCTTGCTGAGGCTGATACTGTCAGAAAAAAAGCTCACATACAAAGAATTCAACTTTCAATGTTCTTTTCGGGTTTGTCCTGTGTGCCCGCACTATAAGCGCCTGAGTGAAGTCTGCTGTATAGAGCTCTCTTTAGCTGAGCGACGATCGCTCGCTTTGGTGACCTAATTTAACGTGACACCTTGCTGATGGAGCCTGTTTGAAAAACGCCTGCATACAACGAATTCAGCTTGCACTGTGCTTTCCGTGTCTGTCCTGTGTGCCTGCACTCTAAGCGCCTGTGTGAAGTCTGCTGGGTAGAGCTGTCTATTTCTGTGCTGCGTGCACACTCATGGGTGGCCATTAACGTGAGGCTTTGCTGAGGCTGAGCCGGGCTGTCAGAAAAAATGCCCGCATACAACGAATTCAGCTTACAATGTGCTTTCGGTGTCTGTCCTGTGTGCCTGCACTCTAAGGGCCTGTGTGAAGTCCGCTGTTTAGAGCTCTCTGTTGCTGTGCAGTGCGCCCTCACTTGGTGGCCATTAAGGTGAGGCCTTCTGAGGCTGAGACTTTCAGAAAAAATGCTCACATACAACGAATTCAGCTTGCAATGTGCTTTCGGTGTCTGTCCTGTGTGCCTGCACTCTAAGGGCCTGTGTGAAGTCCGCTGTGTAGTGCTCTCTATTGCTGTGCGGCACCCACTCACTTGGGTGGCCATTAACGTGAGGCCTTGCTAGGGCTGAGACTGTCAGAAAGAATGCCTGCATACAACGAATTCAGCTTGCACTGTGCTTTCCATGTCTGTCCTGTGTGCCTGTACACTAAGGGGCTTTGTGAAGTCCGCTGTGTAGAGCTCTCTATTGCTGTGCGGCACACACTCTCTTGGGTGGACATTAACGTGAGGCTTTGCTGAGGCTGAGACTGTCAGAAAAAATGCTCGCATACAACGAATTCAGCTTGCAATGTGCTGTCCGGGTTTCTCCTGTGTGCCCACACTCAAAGAGCCTGAGTGAACTCTGCTGTGTAGAGCTCTCTTTCGCTGAGTGGCAGGCGCTCGCTTTGGTGACCTAATTTCACGTGACGCCTTGCTGAGGAAGCCTGTCTGAAAAATGCCTGCATACAACAAATTCAGCTTGCACTGCGCTTTTCGTGTCTGTCCATTGTGCCTGCACTCTAAGGGGCTGTGTGAAGTCCGCTGTGTAGAGATCTCTATTGCTGTGCGGCACGCACTCACCTATGTGGCCATTAACGTGAGGCTTTGCTGAGGCTGAGCCGGGCTTTCAGAAAAAATGCCCGCATACAACGAATTCAGCTTACAATGTGCTTTCAGTGTCTGTCCTGTGTGCCTGCACTCTAAGCGCCTGAGTGAACTCTGCTGTGTAGAGCTGTCCATTTCTGTGCGGCGTGCACACTCTTGGGTGGCCATTAAAGTGAGGCTTTCCTGAGGCTGAGACAGGCTATCAGAGAAAAAGCCCGCATACAATGAATTCAGCTTACCATGAGCTTTCGGTGTCTGTCCTGTGTGCCTACACTCTAAGGGCCTGTGTGATGTCCGATGTGTAGAGCTTTCTATTGCTGGACGGCATGCACTCACTTGGGTGGCCATTAACGTGAGGCCTTGCTGAGGCTGAGACTGTCAGAAAAAATGCTCGCATACAACGAATTCAGTTTGCAATGTGCTTTTCAGGTTTGTCCTGTGCACGCACTCTAAGCGCCTGAGTGGTCTACTGTGTAGAGCTCTCTTTTGCTGAGCGGCAGGCGCTCGCTTTGGTGACCTAATTTAACGTGACGCCTTGCTGAGGAAGCCTGTCTGAAAAATGCCTGCATACAACGATTTCAACTTGCACTGTGCTTTCCGTGTCTGTCCTGTGTGCCTGCACTCTAAGCGCCTGAGTGAAGTCTGCTGTGCAGAGCTGTCTATTTCTGTGCGGCGTGCACACTCCTGGGTGGCAATTAACGTGAGGCTCTCCTGAGGCTGAGAAGGGATGTCATAGAAAATGCCCGCATACAACGAATTCAGCTTACAATGTGCTTTCCGTATCTGTCCTGTGTGCCTGCACTCTAAGGGCCTGTGTGAAGTCCGCTGTGTAGTGCTCTCTATTGCTGTGCGGCATGCACTTACTTGGGTGGCCATTATTGTGAGGCCTTGCTTAGTCTGAGAGTGTAAGAAGAAATGCTCGCATAGAACGAATTCAGCTTTCAATGTGCTTTTCGGGTTTGTCCTGTGTGTCCGCACTCCAAGCGCCTGAGTGAAGTCTGCTGTGTAGAGCTCTCTTTCGCTGAGCGGCAGGTAATCGGTTTGGTGACCTAATTTAACAAGACTCCTTGCTGAGGAAGCCTGTCTGAAAAATGCCTGCATACAACGAATTCAGCTTGCACTGAGTTTTCCGTGTCTGTCCTGTGTGCCTGCACTCTATGCACCCGAGTGAAGTCTGCTGTGTAGATCTCTCTTTCGCTGAACGGCGGGCGCTCACTTTGGTGACCTAATTTAACATGACACCTTGCTGAGGAAGGCTGTCTGAAAAATGCCTGCATACAATGAATTCAGCCTTCACTGTGCTTTCCATATCTGTCCTGTGTGCCTGCACTCTAAGCACCGGAGTGAAGTCTGCTGTGTAGAGCTGTCTATTTCTGTGCGGTGTGCACACTCTTGGGTGGCCATTAACGTGAGACTTTGCTGAGGCTGAGCCGGGCTGTCAGAAAAAATGCCCGCATACAACGAATTCAGCTTACAATGTGCTTTCGGTGTCTGTCCTGTGTGACTGCACTCGAAGGGTCTGTGTGAAGTCCGCTGTGTAGAGCACACTATTGCTGTGCGGCACGAACTCAGTTGGGTGGCCATTAACGTGAGGCCTTGCTGAGGCTGAGACTGTCAGAAAAAATGCTCGCATACAACGAATTCAGCTTGCAATGTGCTTTTCAGGTTTGTCGTGTGTGCCCGCAATCTAAGCACCTGAGTGAAGTCTGCTCTGCAGAGCTCTCTATTGCTGAGCGGCGGTCGCTCGCTTTGGTGACCTAATTTAACGTGACGCCTTTCTGAGGAAGCCTGTCTGAAAAATGCCTGCATACAACAAATTCAGCTTGCACTGCGCTTTTCGTGTCTGTCCTGTGTGCCTGCACTCTAAGGGGCTGTGTGAAGTCTGCTGTGTAGAGATCTCTATTGCTGTGCGTCACGCACTCACTTGGGTGGCCATTAACGTGAGGCTCTGCTGAGGCTGAGCCGGGCTGTCACAAAAAATGCCTGCATACAGCGTATTCACCTTACAATGTGCTTTCGGTGTCCTGTGTGCCTGTAATCTAAGGGCCTGTGTGAAGTACGCTGTGTAGAGCTCTCTATTGCTGTGCGGCACGCACTCACTTTGGTGGCCATTAACTTGAGGCCTTGCTGAGGCTGATACTGTCAGAAAAAAAGCTCACATACAAAGAATTCAACTTTCAATGTTCTTTTCGGGTTTGTCCTGTGTGCCCGCACTATAAGCGCCTGAGTGAAGTCTGCTGTATAGAGCTCTCTTTAGCTGAGCGACGATCGCTCGCTTTGGTGACCTAATTTAACGTGACACCTTGCTGATGGAGCCTGTTTGAAAAACGCCTGCATACAACGAATTCAGCTTGCACTGTGCTTTCCGTGTCTGTCCTGTGTGCCTGCACTCTAAGCGCCTGTGTGAAGTCTGCTGGGTAGAGCTGTCTATTTCTGTGCTGCGTGCACACTCATGGGTGGCCATTAACGTGAGGCTTTGCTGAGGCTGAGCCGGGCTGTCAGAAAAAATGCCCGCATACAACGAATTCAGCTTACAATGTGCTTTCGGTGTCTGTCCTGTGTGCCTGCACTCTAAGGGCCTGTGTGAAGTCCGCTGTTTAGAGCTCTCTGTTGCTGTGCAGTGCGCCCTCACTTGGTGGCCATTAAGGTGAGGCCTTCTGAGGCTGAGACTTTCAGAAAAAATGCTCACATACAACGAATTCAGCTTGCAATGTGCTTTCGGTGTCTGTCCTGTGTGCCTGCACTCTAAGGGCCTGTGTGAAGTCCGCTGTGTAGTGCTCTCTATTGCTGTGCGGCACCCACTCACTTGGGTGGCCATTAACGTGAGGCCTTGCTAGGGCTGAGACTGTCAGAAAGAATGCCTGCATACAACGAATTCAGCTTGCACTGTGCTTTCCATGTCTGTCCTGTGTGCCTGTACACTAAGGGGCTTTGTGAAGTCCGCTGTGTAGAGCTCTCTATTGCTGTGCGGCACACACTCTCTTGGGTGGACATTAACGTGAGGCTTTGCTGAGGCTGAGACTGTCAGAAAAAATGCTCGCATACAACGAATTCAGCTTGCAATGTGCTGTCCGGGTTTCTCCTGTGTGCCCACACTCAAAGAGCCTGAGTGAACTCTGCTGTGTAGAGCTCTCTTTCGCTGAGTGGCAGGCGCTCGCTTTGGTGACCTAATTTCACGTGACGCCTTGCTGAGGAAGCCTGTCTGAAAAATGCCTGCATACAACAAATTCAGCTTGCACTGCGCTTTTCGTGTCTGTCCATTGTGCCTGCACTCTAAGGGGCTGTGTGAAGTCCGCTGTGTAGAGATCTCTATTGCTGTGCGGCACGCACTCACCTATGTGGCCATTAACGTGAGGCTTTGCTGAGGCTGAGCCGGGCTTTCAGAAAAAATGCCCGCATACAACGAATTCAGCTTACAATGTGCTTTCAGTGTCTGTCCTGTGTGCCTGCACTCTAAGCGCCTGAGTGAACTCTGCTGTGTAGAGCTGTCCATTTCTGTGCGGCGTGCACACTCTTGGGTGGCCATTAAAGTGAGGCTTTCCTGAGGCTGAGACAGGCTATCAGAGAAAAAGCCCGCATACAATGAATTCAGCTTACCATGAGCTTTCGGTGTCTGTCCTGTGTGCCTACACTCTAAGGGCCTGTGTGATGTCCGATGTGTAGAGCTTTCTATTGCTGGACGGCATGCACTCACTTGGGTGGCCATTAACGTGAGGCCTTGCTGAGGCTGAGACTGTCAGAAAAAATGCTCGCATACAACGAATTCAGTTTGCAATGTGCTTTTCAGGTTTGTCCTGTGCACGCACTCTAAGCGCCTGAGTGGTCTACTGTGTAGAGCTCTCTTTTGCTGAGCGGCAGGCGCTCGCTTTGGTGACCTAATTTAACGTGACGCCTTGCTGAGGAAGCCTGTCTGAAAAATGCCTGCATACAACGATTTCAACTTGCACTGTGCTTTCCGTGTCTGTCCTGTGTGCCTGCACTCTAAGCGCCTGAGTGAAGTCTGCTGTGCAGAGCTGTCTATTTCTGTGCGGCGTGCACACTCCTGGGTGGCAATTAACGTGAGGCTCTCCTGAGGCTGAGAAGGGATGTCATAGAAAATGCCCGCATACAACGAATTCAGCTTACAATGTGCTTTCCGTATCTGTCCTGTGTGCCTGCACTCTAAGGGCCTGTGTGAAGTCCGCTGTGTAGTGCTCTCTATTGCTGTGCGGCATGCACTTACTTGGGTGGCCATTATTGTGAGGCCTTGCTTAGTCTGAGAGTGTAAGAAGAAATGCTCGCATAGAACGAATTCAGCTTTCAATGTGCTTTTCGGGTTTGTCCTGTGTGTCCGCACTCCAAGCGCCTGAGTGAAGTCTGCTGTGTAGAGCTCTCTTTCGCTGAGCGGCAGGTAATCGGTTTGGTGACCTAATTTAACAAGACTCCTTGCTGAGGAAGCCTGTCTGAAAAATGCCTGCATACAACGAATTCAGCTTGCACTGAGTTTTCCGTGTCTGTCCTGTGTGCCTGCACTCTATGCACCCGAGTGAAGTCTGCTGTGTAGATCTCTCTTTCGCTGAACGGCGGGCGCTCACTTTGGTGACCTAATTTAACATGACACCTTGCTGAGGAAGGCTGTCTGAAAAATGCCTGCATACAATGAATTCAGCCTTCACTGTGCTTTCCATATCTGTCCTGTGTGCCTGCACTCTAAGCACCGGAGTGAAGTCTGCTGTGTAGAGCTGTCTATTTCTGTGCGGTGTGCACACTCTTGGGTGGCCATTAACGTGAGACTTTGCTGAGGCTGAGCCGGGCTGTCAGAAAAAATGCCCGCATACAACGAATTCAGCTTACAATGTGCTTTCGGTGTCTGTCCTGTGTGACTGCACTCGAAGGGTCTGTGTGAAGTCCGCTGTGTAGAGCACACTATTGCTGTGCGGCACGAACTCAGTTGGGTGGCCATTAACGTGAGGCCTTGCTGAGGCTGAGACTGTCAGAAAAAATGCTCGCATACAACGAATTCAGCTTGCAATGTGCTTTTCAGGTTTGTCGTGTGTGCCCGCAATCTAAGCACCTGAGTGAAGTCTGCTCTGCAGAGCTCTCTATTGCTGAGCGGCGGTCGCTCGCTTTGGTGACCTAATTTAACGTGACGCCTTTCTGAGGAAGCCTGTCTGAAAAATGCCTGCATACAACAAATTCAGCTTGCACTGCGCTTTTCGTGTCTGTCCTGTGTGCCTGCACTCTAAGGGGCTGTGTGAAGTCTGCTGTGTAGAGATCTCTATTGCTGTGCGTCACGCACTCACTTGGGTGGCCATTAACGTGAGGCTCTGCTGAGGCTGAGCCGGGCTGTCACAAAAAATGCCTGCATACAGCGTATTCACCTTACAATGTGCTTTCGGTGTCCTGTGTGCCTGTAATCTAAGGGCCTGTGTGAAGTACGCTGTGTAGAGCTCTCTATTGCTGTGCGGCACGCACTCACTTTGGTGGCCATTAACTTGAGGCCTTGCTGAGGCTGATACTGTCAGAAAAAAAGCTCACATACAAAGAATTCAACTTTCAATGTTCTTTTCGGGTTTGTCCTGTGTGCCCGCACTATAAGCGCCTGAGTGAAGTCTGCTGTATAGAGCTCTCTTTAGCTGAGCGACGATCGCTCGCTTTGGTGACCTAATTTAACGTGACACCTTGCTGATGGAGCCTGTTTGAAAAACGCCTGCATACAACGAATTCAGCTTGCACTGTGCTTTCCGTGTCTGTCCTGTGTGCCTGCACTCTAAGCGCCTGTGTGAAGTCTGCTGGGTAGAGCTGTCTATTTCTGTGCTGCGTGCACACTCATGGGTGGCCATTAACGTGAGGCTTTGCTGAGGCTGAGCCGGGCTGTCAGAAAAAATGCCCGCATACAACGAATTCAGCTTACAATGTGCTTTCGGTGTCTGTCCTGTGTGCCTGCACTCTAAGGGCCTGTGTGAAGTCCGCTGTTTAGAGCTCTCTGTTGCTGTGCAGTGCGCCCTCACTTGGTGGCCATTAAGGTGAGGCCTTCTGAGGCTGAGACTTTCAGAAAAAATGCTCACATACAACGAATTCAGCTTGCAATGTGCTTTCGGTGTCTGTCCTGTGTGCCTGCACTCTAAGGGCCTGTGTGAAGTCCGCTGTGTAGTGCTCTCTATTGCTGTGCGGCACCCACTCACTTGGGTGGCCATTAACGTGAGGCCTTGCTAGGGCTGAGACTGTCAGAAAGAATGCCTGCATACAACGAATTCAGCTTGCACTGTGCTTTCCATGTCTGTCCTGTGTGCCTGTACACTAAGGGGCTTTGTGAAGTCCGCTGTGTAGAGCTCTCTATTGCTGTGCGGCACACACTCTCTTGGGTGGACATTAACGTGAGGCTTTGCTGAGGCTGAGACTGTCAGAAAAAATGCTCGCATACAACGAATTCAGCTTGCAATGTGCTGTCCGGGTTTCTCCTGTGTGCCCACACTCAAAGAGCCTGAGTGAAGTCTGCTGTGTAGAGCTCTCTTTCGCTGAGTGGCAGGCGCTCGCTTTGGTGACCTAATTTCACGTGACGCCTTGCTGAGGAAGCCTGTCTGAAAAATGCCTGCATACAACAAATTCAGCTTGCACTGCGCTTTTCGTGTCTGTCCATTGTGCCTGCACTCTAAGGGGCTGTGTGAAGTCCGCTGTGTAGAGATCTCTATTGCTGTGCGGCACGCACTCACCTATGTGGCCATTAACGTGAGGCTTTGCTGAGGCTGAGCCGGGCTTTCAGAAAAAATGCCCGCATACAACGAATTCAGCTTACAATGTGCTTTCAGTGTCTGTCCTGTGTGCCTGCACTCTAAGCGCCTGAGTGAACTCTGCTGTGTAGAGCTGTCCATTTCTGTGCGGCGTGCACACTCTTGGGTGGCCATTAAAGTGAGGCTTTCCTGAGGCTGAGACAGGCTATCAGAGAAAAAGCCCGCATACAATGAATTCAGCTTACCATGAGCTTTCGGTGTCTGTCCTGTGTGCCTACACTCTAAGGGCCTGTGTGATGTCCGATGTGTAGAGCTTTCTATTGCTGGACGGCATGCACTCACTTGGGTGGCCATTAACGTGAGGCCTTGCTGAGGCTGAGACTGTCAGAAAAAATGCTCGCATACAACGAATTCAGTTTGCAATGTGCTTTTCAGGTTTGTCCTGTGCACGCACTCTAAGCGCCTGAGTGGTCTACTGTGTAGAGCTCTCTTTTGCTGAGCGGCAGGCGCTCGCTTTGGTGACCTAATTTAACGTGACGCCTTGCTGAGGAAGCCTGTCTGAAAAATGCCTGCATACAACGATTTCAACTTGCACTGTGCTTTCCGTGTCTGTCCTGTGTGCCTGCACTCTAAGCGCCTGAGTGAAGTCTGCTGTGCAGAGCTGTCTATTTCTGTGCGGCGTGCACACTCCTGGGTGGCAATTAACGTGAGGCTCTCCTGAGGCTGAGAAGGGATGTCATAGAAAATGCCCGCATACAACGAATTCAGCTTACAATGTGCTTTCCGTATCTGTCCTGTGTGCCTGCACTCTAAGGGCCTGTGTGAAGTCCGCTGTGTAGTGCTCTCTATTGCTGTGCGGCATGCACTTACTTGGGTGGCCATTATTGTGAGGCCTTGCTTAGTCTGAGAGTGTAAGAAGAAATGCTCGCATAGAACGAATTCAGCTTTCAATGTGCTTTTCGGGTTTGTCCTGTGTGTCCGCACTCCAAGCGCCTGAGTGAAGTCTGCTGTGTAGAGCTCTCTTTCGCTGAGCGGCAGGTAATCGGTTTGGTGACCTAATTTAACGTGATGCCTTGATGAGGAAGCCTGTCTGAAAAATGCCTGCATACAACGAATTCAGCTTGCAGTGCGCTTTTCGTGTCTGTCCTGTGTGCCTACCCTCTAAGGGGCTGTGTGAAGTCCGCTGTGTAGAGATCTCTATTCCTGTGCGGCACGCACTCACTTCGGTAGCTATTAACGTGAGGCTTTGCTGAGGCTGAGCTGGGCTCTCAAAAAATGCCTGCATAAAGCGAATTCACCTTACAATGAGCTTTCGGTGTCCTGTTTGCCTGCACTCTAAGGGCCTGTGTGAAGTCCGCTGTGTAGAGCTCTCTATTGCTGTGTGGCATGCACTTACTTGGGTGGCCATTATTGTGAGGCCTTGCTTAGTCTGAGAGTGTAAGAAGAAATGCTCGCATAGAACGAATTCAGCTTTCAATGTGCTTTTCGGGTTTGTCCTGTGTGTCCGCACTCCAAGCGCCTGAGTGAAGTCTGCTGTGTAGAGCTCTCTTTCGCTGAGCGGCAGGTAATCGGTTTGGTGACCTAATTTAACAAGACTCCTTGCTGAGGAAGCCTGTCTGAAAAATGCCTGCATACAACGAATTCAGCTTGCACTGAGTTTTCCGTGTCTGTCCTGTGTGCCTGCACTCTATGCACCCGAGTGAAGTCTGCTGTGTAGATCTCTCTTTCGCTGAACGGCGGGCGCTCACTTTGGTGACCTAATTTAACATGACACCTTGCTGAGGAAGGCTGTCTGAAAAATGCCTGCATACAATGAATTCAGCCTTCACTGTGCTTTCCATATCTGTCCTGTGTGCCTGCACTCTAAGCACCGGAGTGAAGTCTGCTGTGTAGAGCTGTCTATTTCTGTGCGGTGTGCACACTCTTGGGTGGCCATTAACGTGAGACTTTGCTGAGGCTGAGCCGGGCTGTCAGAAAAAATGCCCGCATACAACGAATTCAGCTTACAATGTGCTTTCGGTGTCTGTCCTGTGTGACTGCACTCGAAGGGTCTGTGTGAAGTCCGCTGTGTAGAGCACACTATTGCTGTGCGGCACGAACTCAGTATTGCTGTGCGGCAACTCAGTTGGGTGGCCATTAACGTGAGGCCTTGCTGAGGCTGCGACTGTCAGAAAAAATGCTCGCATACAACGAATTCAGCTTGCAATGTGCTTTTCAGGTTTGTCGTGTGTGCCCGCAATCTAAGCACCTGAGTGAAGTCTGCTCTGCAGAGCTCTCTATTGCTGAGCGGCGGTCGCTCGCTTTGGTGACCTAATTTAACGTGACGCCTTTCTGAGGAAGCCTGTCTGAAAAATGCCTGCATACAACAAATTCAGCTTGCACTGCGCTTTTCGTGTCTGTCCTGTGTGCCTGCACTCTAAGGGGCTGTGTGAAGTCTGCTGTGTAGAGATCTCTATTGCTGTGCGTCACGCACTCACTTGGGTGGCCATTAACGTGAGGCTCTGCTGAGGCTGAGCCGGGCTGTCACAAAAAATGCCTGCATACAGCGTATTCACCTTACAATGTGCTTTCGGTGTCCTGTGTGCCTGTAATCTAAGGGCCTGTGTGAAGTACGCTGTGTAGAGCTCTCTATTGCTGTGCGGCACGCACTCACTTTGGTGGCCATTAACTTGAGGCCTTGCTGAGGCTGATACTGTCAGAAAAAAAGCTCACATACAAAGAATTCAACTTTCAATGTTCTTTTCGGGTTTGTCCTGTGTGCCCGCACTATAAGCGCCTGAGTGAAGTCTGCTGTACAGAGCTCTCTTTAGCTGAGCAACGATCGCTCGCTTTGGTGACCTAATTTAACGTGACACCTTGCTGATGGAGCCTGTTTGAAAAACGCCTGCATACAACGAATTCAGCTTGCACTGTGCTTTCCGTGTCTGTCCTGTGTGCCTGCACTCTAAGCGCCTGTGTGAAGTCTGCTGGGTAGAGCTGTCTATTTCTGTGCTGCGTGCACACTCATGGGTGGCCATTAACGTGAGGCTTTGCTGAGGCTGAGCCGGGCTGTCAGAAAAAATGCCCGCATACAACGAATTCAGCTTACAATGTGCTTTCGGTGTCTGTCCTGTGTGCCTGCACTCTAAGGGCCTGTGTGAAGTCCGCTGTTTAGAGCTCTCTGTTGCTGTGCAGTGCGCCCTCACTTGGTGGCCATTAAGGTGAGGCCTTCTGAGGCTGAGACTTTCAGAAAAAATGCTCACATACAACGAATTCAGCTTGCAATGTGCTTTCGGTGTCTGTCCTGTGTGCCTGCACTCTAAGGGCCTGTGTGAAGTCCGCTGTGTAGTGCTCTCTATTGCTGTGCGGCACCCACTCACTTGGGTGGCCATTAACGTGAGGCCTTGCTAGGGCTGAGACTGTCAGAAAGAATGCCTGCATACAACGAATTCAGCTTGCACTGTGCTTTCCATGTCTGTCCTGTGTGCCTGTACACTAAGGGGCTTTGTGAAGTCCGCTGTGTAGAGCTCTCTATTGCTGTGCGGCACACACTCTCTTGGGTGGACATTAACGTGAGGCTTTGCTGAGGCTGAGACTGTCAGAAAAAATGCTCGCATACAACGAATTCAGCTTGCAATGTGCTGTCCGGGTTTCTCCTGTGTGCCCACACTCAAAGAGCCTGAGTGAACTCTGCTGTGTAGAGCTCTCTTTCGCTGAGTGGCAGGCGCTCGCTTTGGTGACCTAATTTCACGTGACGCCTTGCTGAGGAAGCCTGTCTGAAAAATGCCTGCATACAACAAATTCAGCTTGCACTGCGCTTTTCGTGTCTGTCCATTGTGCCTGCACTCTAAGGGGCTGTGTGAAGTCCGCTGTGTAGAGATCTCTATTGCTGTGCGGCACGCACTCACCTATGTGGCCATTAACGTGAGGCTTTGCTGAGGCTGAGCCGGGCTTTCAGAAAAAATGCCCGCATACAACGAATTCAGCTTACAATGTGCTTTCAGTGTCTGTCCTGTGTGCCTGCACTCTAAGCGCCTGAGTGAACTCTGCTGTGTAGAGCTGTCCATTTCTGTGCGGCGTGCACACTCTTGGGTGGCCATTAAAGTGAGGCTTTCCTGAGGCTGAGACAGGCTATCAGAGAAAAAGCCCGCATACAATGAATTCAGCTTACCATGAGCTTTCGGTGTCTGTCCTGTGTGCCTACACTCTAAGGGCCTGTGTGATGTCCGATGTGTAGAGCTTTCTATTGCTGGACGGCATGCACTCACTTGGGTGGCCATTAACGTGAGGCCTTGCTGAGGCTGAGACTGTCAGAAAAAATGCTCGCATACAACGAATTCAGTTTGCAATGTGCTTTTCAGGTTTGTCCTGTGCACGCACTCTAAGCGCCTGAGTGGTCTACTGTGTAGAGCTCTCTTTTGCTGAGCGGCAGGCGCTCGCTTTGGTGACCTAATTTAACGTGACGCCTTGCTGAGGAAGCCTGTCTGAAAAATGCCTGCATACAACGATTTCAACTTGCACTGTGCTTTCCGTGTCTGTCCTGTGTGCCTGCACTCTAAGCGCCTGAGTGAAGTCTGCTGTGCAGAGCTGTCTATTTCTGTGCGGCGTGCACACTCCTGGGTGGCAATTAACGTGAGGCTCTCCTGAGGCTGAGAAGGGATGTCATAGAAAATGCCCGCATACAACGAATTCAGCTTACAATGTGCTTTCCGTATCTGTCCTGTGTGCCTGCACTCTAAGGGCCTGTGTGAAGTCCGCTGTGTAGTGCTCTCTATTGCTGTGCGGCATGCACTTACTTGGGTGGCCATTATTGTGAGGCCTTGCTTAGTCTGAGAGTGTAAGAAGAAATGCTCGCATAGAACGAATTCAGCTTTCAATGTGCTTTTCGGGTTTGTCCTGTGTGTCCGCACTCCAAGCGCCTGAGTGAAGTCTGCTGTGTAGAGCTCTCTTTCGCTGAGCGGCAGGTAATCGGTTTGGTGACCTAATTTAACAAGACTCCTTGCTGAGGAAGCCTGTCTGAAAAATGCCTGCATACAACGAATTCAGCTTGCACTGAGTTTTCCGTGTCTGTCCTGTGTGCCTGCACTCTATGCACCCGAGTGAAGTCTGCTGTGTAGATCTCTCTTTCGCTGAACGGCGGGCGCTCACTTTGGTGACCTAATTTAACATGACACCTTGCTGAGGAAGGCTGTCTGAAAAATGCCTGCATACAATGAATTCAGCCTTCACTGTGCTTTCCATATCTGTCCTGTGTGCCTGCACTCTAAGCACCGGAGTGAAGTCTGCTGTGTAGAGCTGTCTATTTCTGTGCGGTGTGCACACTCTTGGGTGGCCATTAACGTGAGACTTTGCTGAGGCTGAGCCGGGCTGTCAGAAAAAATGCCCGCATACAACGAATTCAGCTTACAATGTGCTTTCGGTGTCTGTCCTGTGTGACTGCACTCGAAGGGTCTGTGTGAAGTCCGCTGTGTAGAGCACACTATTGCTGTGCGGCACGAACTCAGTTGGGTGGCCATTAACGTGAGGCCTTGCTGAGGCTGAGACTGTCAGAAAAAATGCTCGCATACAACGAATTCAGCTTGCACTCTGCTTTCCGTGTCTGTCCTGTGTACCCGCACTCTATGCGCCTGAGTGAAGTCTGCTGTGTAGAGATCTCGTTCGATGAGCGGTAGGTGATCGCTTTGGTGACCTTATTTAACATGATGCCTTGCTGAGGAAGCCTGTCTGCAAAATGCCTGCATACAACGAATTCAGCTTGCAGTTCGCTTTTCGTGTCTGTCCTGTGTGCCTACCCTCTAAGGGGCTGTGTGAAGTCCGCTGTGTAGAGATCTCTATTGCTGTGCGCACGCACTCACTTGGGTAGCTATTAACGTGAGGCTTTGCTGAGGCTGAGCCAAGCTATCTCAAAAAATGCCTGCATACAGCGAATTCACCTTACAATGTGCTTTCGGTGTCCTGTTTGCCTGCACTCTAAGGGCCTGTGTGAAGTCCGCTGTGTAGAGCTCTCTATTGCTGTGTGGCATGCACTCACTTGGGTGGCCATAAACGTGAGGCCTTGCTGAGACAGACTGTCAAAAAATGCTCGCATACAAAGACTGCAGCTTGCAATGTGCTTTCCGTGTCTGTCCTGTGTGCCTGCCCTCTCAGCGCCCAAGTGAAGTCTGCTGTGCAGAGATGTCTATTTCTGTGCGGCATGCACACTATTGGGTGGCCATTAACGTGAGGCATGGCTGAGGCTGAGAAGGGGTGACAGAAAAAAATGCCCGCATACAATGGATTCAGCTTACAATGTGCTTTCGGTGTCTGTCCTGTGTGCCTGCACTCTAAGGGCCTGTGTGAAGTCTGCTGTGTAGAGCTCTCTATTGCTGTGCGGCACGCACTCACTTGGGTGGCCATAAACGTGAGGCCTTGCTGAGACAGACTGTCAGAAAAAATGCTCGCATACAACGAATTCAGCTTGCAATGTGCTTATCGGGTTTGTCCTGTGTGCCCGCACACTAAGCGTCTGAGTGAAGTCTGCTGTGTAGAGCTCTCTTTCATTGAGCGGCTGGCGCCCGTTTTGGTGACGTAATTTAACGTGACTCCTTTCTCAGGAAGCCTGTCTGAAAAATGCCTGCATACAACGAATTCAGCTTGCAGTGCGCTTTTCGTGTCTGTCCTGTGTGCCTACACTCTAAGTGGCTGTGTGAAGTCCGCTGTGTAGAGATCTCTATTGCTGTGCGGCACGCACTCACTTGGGTGGCCATTAACGTGAGGCTTTGCTGAGGCTGAGCAGGGCTGTCACAAAAAATGCCTGCATACAGCGAATTCACCTTACAATGTGCTTTCGTTGTCCTGTTTGCCTGCACTCTAAGGGCCTGTGTGAAGTCCGCTGTGTAGAGCTCCCTTTCATTGAGCAGCTGGCACCCACTTTGGTGACCTAATTTAACGTGACTCCTTTCTCAGGAAGCCTGTCTGAAAAATGCCTGCATACAACGAATTCAGCTTTCACTGTGCTTTCCGTGTCTGTCCTGTGTGCCTGCACTCTAAGGGCCTGTGTGAAGTCCGCTGTTTAGAGCTCTCTGTTGCTGTGCAGCGCGCCCTCACTTGGTGGCCATTAAGGTGAGGCCTTGCTGAGGCTGAGACTTTCAGAAAAAATGCTCACATACAACGAATTCAGCTTGCAATGTGCTTTCGGTGTCTGTCCTGTGTGCCTGCACTCTAAGAGCCTGTGTGAAGTCCGCTGTGTAGTGCTCTGTATTGCCGTGCGGCACCCACTCACTTGGGTGGCCATTAACGTGAGGCCTTGCTGAGGCTGAGACTGTGAGAAAGAATGCCTGCATACAACGAATTCAGCTAGCACTGTGCTTTCCATGTCTGTCCTGTGTGCCTGTACACTAAGGGGCTTTGTGAAGTCCGCTGTGTAGAGCTCTCGATTCCTGTGCGGCACACACTCTCTTGGGTGGACACTAACGTGAGGCTTTGCTGAGGCTGAAACTGTCAGAAAAAATGCTCGCATACAACGAATTCAGCTTGCAATGTGCTGTCCGGGTTTCTCCTGTGTGCCCACACTCAAAGAGCCTGAGTGAAGTCTGCTGTGTAGAGCTCTCTTTCGCTGAGTGGCAGGCGCTCGCTTTGGTGACCTAATTTCACGTGACGCCTTGCTGAGGAAGCCTGTCTGAAAAATGCCTGCATACAACGAATTCAGCTTGCACTACGCTTTTCGTGTCTGTCCTGTGTGCCTGCACTTTAAGGGCCTGTGTGAAGTCCGCTGTGTAGAGATCTCTATTGCTGTGCGGCACACACTCACTTGAGTGGCCATTAACGTGAGGCTTTGCTGAGGCTGAGCCGGTCTGTCAGAAAAAATGCCCGCACACAACGAATTCAGCTTACAATGTGCTTTCGGTGTCTGTCCTGTGTGCCTGCACTCTAAGGGCCTGTGTGAAATCCGCTGTGTAGAGCTCTCTATTGCTGTGCGGCACGCACTCACTTGGGTTGCCATTAAGGTGAGGCCTTGCTGAGGCTGAGACTGTCAGAAAAAATGCTCGCATACAAGGAATTCAGCTTGCAATGTGCTTTCCGTGTTTCCCCTGTGTTCCCGCACTCTAAGCGCCTGAGTGAAGTTTGCTGTGTAGAGCTCTCTTTCGCTGGGCGGCGATCGCTCGCTTTGGTGACCTAATTTAATGTGACACCTTGCTGAGGAAGCCTCTCTGAAAAATGCCTGCATACAACGAATTCAGCTTCCACTGCGCTTTCCGTGTCTGTCCTGTGTGCCTGCACTCTAAGGGGCTGTGTGAAGTCCGCTGTGTAGAGCTCTCTATTGCTGTGCGGCACGCACTCACTTGGGTGGCCATTATCGTGAGGCCTTGCTGGGGCTGAGACTGTCAGAAAAAATTCTCACATACAACGAATTCAGCTTGCAATGTGCTTTCCGGTTTTGTCCTGTGTTCCCGCACTCTAAGCGCCTGAATGAATTCTGCTGTGTAGAGCTCTCCTTCGCTGAGTGGCTGGCGCTCGCTTTGGTGACATATTTTAACGTGACATCTTGCTGAGGAAGCCTGCCTGAAATATGCCTGCATACAACGAATTCAGCTTACACTCGGCTTTCCCTGTCTGTCCTGTGTGACTGCACTCTCAGCGCCCGAGTGAAGTCTGCTCTGTAGAGCTATTTCTGTGCGGCGTGCACACTCTTGTGTGGCCATTAACGTGAGGCTTTCTGAGGCTGAGCCGGGCTGTCAGAGAATATGCCCGCATACAACGAATTCAGCTTACAATGTGCTTTCGGTGTCTGTCCTGTGTGCCTGTACTCTAAGGGCATGTGTGAAGTCTGCTGTGTAGAAGACTCTATTGGTGTGCGGCACCCACTCTCTTGGGTGCCCATTAACGTGAGGCCTTTATGAGGCTGAGACTGTCAGAAAAAATGCTCGCACACAACGAATTAAGCTTGCAATGTGCTTTCCGTGTTTGTCCTGTGTGCCCGGACTCTAAGAGCCTAAGGGAAGTCTGCTGTTTAGAGCTCTCTGTAGCTGAGCGGCGGGAGCTCGCTTTGGTGACCTAATTTAACGTGACGCCTTGCTGAGGAAGCCTGTCTGAAAAGTGGCTGCATACAACGAATTCAGCTTGCACTGTGCTTTCGTGTCTGTCCTGTGTGCCTGCACTCTAAGCACTGGAGTGTAGTCTGCTGTGTAGAGCTGTCTATTTCTGTGCGGCATGCACACTCCTGGGTGGCAATTAACGTGAGGCTCTCCTGAGGCTGAGCTGGGCTGTCAGAGGAAATGCCCGCATACAACGAATTCAGATTACAATGTGCTTTCGGTATCTGTCCTCTGTGCCTGCACTCTAAGGGCATGTGTGAAGTCCGCTGTGTAGTGGTCTCTATTGCTGTGCGGCATGCACTGACTTGGGTGGCCATTAACGTGAGGCCTTGCTGAGTCTGAGACTGTAGGAAGAAATGCTCACATACAACGAATTCAGCTTGCAATGTGCTTTTCGGGTTTGTCCTGTGTTCCCGCACTGTAAGGGCCTGAGTGAAGTCTGCTGTGTAGAGCTCTCCTTTGCTGAGCGGCGGGCGTTCGGTTTGGTGACCTAATTTAAGGGGTCACCTTGATGAGGAAGCCTGTCTGAAAAATGCCTGCATACGACGAATTCAGCTTCCACTGTGCTTTCCGTGTCTGTCCTGCGTCCTGCACTCTATGCACCCGAGTGAAGTCTGCTGTGTAGATCTCTCTTGTTGAACGGCGATCGCTCGCTTTGTTCACCTAATTTAACGTGACACCTAGCTGAGGAAGGTTGTCTGAAAAATGCCTGCATACAACGAATTCAGCGGGCACTGTGTTTTCCATGTCTGTCCTGTGTGCCTGCACTCTAATCGCCTGAGTGAAGTCTGCTGTGTAGAGCTGTCTATTTCTGTGCGGTGTGCACACTCTTGGGTGGCCATTAACGTGAGACTTTGCTGAGGCTGAGCCGGGCTGTCAGAAAAAATGCCCGCATACAACGAATTCAGCTTAAAATGTGCTTTCGGTGTCTGTCCTGTGTGACTGCACTCTAAGGGTCTGTGTGAAGTCCGCTGTGTAGAGCACACTATTGCTGTGCAGCACGCACTCACTTGGGTGGCCATTAACGTGAGGCCTTGCTGAGGCTGCGACTGTCAGAAAAAATGCTCGCATACAACGAATTAAGCTTGCACTCTGCTTTCCGTGTCTGTCCTGTGTACCCGCACTCTAAGCGCCTCAGTGAAGTGTGCTGTGTAGAGATCTCTTTCGCTGATGCGGCAGGCGTTCGCTTTGGTGACCTAATTTCACGTGACGCCTTGCTGAGGAAGCCTGTCTGAAAAATGCCTGCATACAACGAATTCAGCTTGCACTGCACCTTTCGTGACTGTCCTGTGTGCCTGTACTCTCAGGGGCTGTGTGAAGTCTGCTGTGTAGAGATCACTATTGCTGTGCGGCACGCACTCACTTGAGTGGCCATTAACGTGAGGCTTTGCTGAGGCTGAGCCGGGCTGTCAGAAAAAATGCATGCATACAATGTATTCAGCTTACTTTGTGCTTTCGTTGTCCTGTGTGCCAACACTCTAAAGGCTTGTGTGAAGTCCTATGTGTAGAGCTCTATATTGCTGTGTGGCACGCACTCACTTGGGTGGCCATTAACGTCAGGCTTCGCTGAGGCTGAGACTGTCAGAAAAATGCCTGCATACAACGAATTCAGCTAGCACTGTGCTTTCCATCTCTGTCCTGTGTGCCTGTACACTAAGGGGCTTTGTGAAGCCCGCTGTGTAGAGCTCTCTATTGCTGTGCGGCATGCACTCTCTTGGGTGGACATTAACGTGAGGCTTTGCAGAGGCTGAGCCGGGCTGTCACAAAAAATGCCTGCATACATCGAACTCCCCTTACAATGTGCTTTCGGTGTCCTGTGTGCCTGCACTCTAAGTGCCTGTGTGAAGTGTGCTGTTTAGAGCTGTCTAGTGCTGTGGGGCACGCACTCACTTGGGTGGCCATTAACTTGAGGCCTTGCTGAAGCTGATACTGTCAGAAAAAATGCTCACATACAACGAATTCAACTTGCAATGTTCTTTTCGGGTTTGTCCATTGTGCACGCACTCTAAGCGCCTGAGTGAAGTCTGCTGTGTAGAGCTCTCTTTCGATGAGTGGAGGGCTCTCGCTTTGGTGACCAAATTTAATGTGACGCCTTGCTGAGGAAGCCTGTCTGAAGAATGCCTGCATACAACGAATTCAGCTTGCACTGTGCTTTCCATGTCTGTCCTGTGTGCCTGCACTCTAAGCGCTGGAGTGAAGTCTGCTGTGTAGAGCTGTCTATTTCTGTGCGGTGTGCACACTCTTCGGTGGCCATTAACGTGAGACTTAGCTGAGGCTGAGCCGGGCTGTCAGAAAAAATGCCCGCATACAACGAATTCAGCTCACAATGTGCTTTCGGTGTCTGTCCTGTGTGACTGCACTCGAAGGGTCTGTGTGAAGTCCGCTGTGTAGAGCACACTATTGGTGTGCGGCATGCACTCAGTTGGGTGGCCATTAAAGTGAGACCTTGCTGAGGCTGAGACTGTCAGAAAAAATGCTCGCATAAAACGAATTCAGCTTGCACTCTGCTTTCCGTGTCTGTCCTGTGTACCCACACTCTAAGCGCCTGAGTGAAGTCTGCTGTGTAGAGATCTCGTTCGATGAGCGGTAGGTGATCGCTTTGGTGACCTAATTTAACGTGATGCCTTGCTGAGGAAGCCTGTCTGAAAAATGCCTGCATACAACGAATTCAGCTGGCACTGTGCTTTCCGTGTCTGTCCTGTGTACCTGCTCTCTAAGCGCCCGAGTGAAGTCTGCTGTGTAAAGCTGTCTATTTCTGTGCGGCGTTCACACTCTTGGGTCTCCATTAACGTGAGGCTTCTCTGATGCTAAGCCAGGCTGTCAGAAAAAATGCCCGCATACAACGTATTCAGCTTAGAATGTGCTTTACCTCTCTGTCCCTTGTGCTTGCGCTCTAAGAGCCAGAGTGGTGTCTGCTGTGTGGAGCTCTCTTTTGCTGTGCGGCACGCACTCACACGGGTGGCCATAAACGTGAGGCCTTGTTGAAACAGACTGTCAGAAAAAATGCTCGCATACAAAGACAGCAGCTTGCAATATGCTTTCCGGATTTGTCCTATGCGCCTGCACTCTAAGCGCCTGAGTGAAGTCTGTTGTGTAGACCTCTCTTTCGCTGAGCGGCGGGCGCTTGCTTTGGTGACCTAATTTAACATGACATCTTGCTGAGGAAGCCTGTGTGAAAAATGCCTGCATACAAAGAATTCAGCTTGCACTGTGCTTTCCGTGTCTGTCCTGTGTGCCTGCCCTCTCAGCGCCCGAGTGAAGTCTGCTGTGCAGAGATGTCTATTTCTGTGGGGCATGCACTCTATTCGGTGGCAATTAACGTGAGACATGGCTGAGGCTGAGACGGGCTGTCAGAAAAAAATGCCTGTATACAACGGATTCAGCTTACAATGTTCTTTCGGTGTCTGTCCTGTGTGCCTGCACTCTAAGGGCCTGTGTGAAGTCTGCTGTGTAGAGCTCTCTGTCATTGAGCGGCTGGTGCCCGCTTTGGTGACCTTATTTAACGTGACTCCTTTCTCAGGAAGCCTGTCTGAAAAATGCCTGCATACAACGAATTCAGCTTTCACTGTGCTTTCAGTGTCTGTCCTGTGTGCCTGCACTCTAAGCGCCTGAGTGAACTCTGCTGTGTAGAGCTGTCCATTTCTGTGCGGCGTGCACACACTTGGGTGGCCATTAAAGTGAGGCTTTCCTGAGGCTGATCCAGGCTGTCAGAGAAAAAGCCCGCATACAATGAATTCAGCTTACAATGTGCTTTTGGTGTCTCTCCTGTGTGCGTGCACTCTAAGCACCCGAGTGAAGTCTGCTGTCTAGAGCTGTCTATTTTTATGAGGCATGCACACTATTGGGTGGCCATTAACGTGAGGCATGGCTGAGGCTGAGATGGGCTGTCAGAAAAAAATGCCCGCATTCAACGAATTCAGCTCTCAATGTGCTTTCCGGGTTTGTCCTGTGTGCCCGCATTCTAAGCGTCTGAGTGAAGTCTGCTGTGTAGAGCTCTCTTTCATTGAGCGGCTGGCGCCCGTTTTGGTGACCTAGTTTAACGTGACTCCTTTCTCAGGAAGCCTGTCTGAAAAATGCCTGCATACAACGAATTCACCTTTCACTGTGCTTTCCGTGTCTGTCCTGTGTGTCTGCACTCTAAGGGCCTTTGTGAAGTCCGCTGTGTAGAGGTCTCTATTGGTGTATGGCACGCACTCACTTGGGTGGCCATAAACGTGAGGCCTTCCTGAGACAGACTGTCAGAAAAAATGCTCGCATACAAAGACTGCAGCTTGCAATGTGCTTTCCGGGTTTCTCCTGTGTGAACGCACTCTAAGCGCCTGATTGAAGTCTGCTGTGTGGACCTCTCTTTCGCTGAGCGGCGGGCGCTTGCTTTGGTGACCTAATTTAACGTGACGCCTTGCTGAGGAAGACTGTCTGAAAAATGCCTGCATACAACGAATTCAGCTTCCACTATGCTTTCCGTATCGGTCCTGTGTGCCTGAACTCCAAGCGCCCGAGCGAAGTTTGCTGTGTAGAGCTGTCTATTTCTGTGCGGCGTTCACACTCTTGGGTGGCCATTATCGTGAGGCTTTGCTTAGGGTGACCCGGGCTGTCAGAAAGAAAGCCCGCATACAACGTATTCAGCTTACAATGTGCTTTACATCTCTATCCTGTGTGCTTGCACTCTAAGAGCCTAAGTGGTGTCTGCTGTGTAGAGCGCTCTTTAGCTGAGTGGCAGGCGCTCGCTTTGGTTACCTAATTTAATGTGACGCCTTGCTGAGGAAGCCTGTCTGAAAAATGCCTGCATATAACGAATTCGCCTTGCACTGTGATTTCCGTGTCTGTCCTGTGTGCCTGCACTCTAGGCGCCCGAGCGCCCGAGTGAAGCCTGTTTTGTAGAGCTGTCTATTTCTGTGCGGCATTCACACTCTTGGGTGGCCCTTTACGTGAGGCTTTGCTGAGGCTGACACGGGCTGTCAGAAAAAATGCCCGCATACAACGAATTCAGCTTACAATGTTCTTTCAGTGTCCGTCCCGTGTGCCTGCACTCTAAGGGCCTGTGTGAAGTCCGCTGTGTAGTGCTCTCTATTGCTGTGCCGCACGCACTCATGTGGGTGGCCATTAACATGAGTCCCTGCTGAGGCTGAGACTTTCAGAAAAAGTGCTCGCATACAACGAATTCAGGTTGCAATGTGCATTCCTGGTTTGTCCTGTGTGCCCGCACTCTCAGTGCCTGAGTGAAGTCTGTTGTGTAGAGCTCTCTTTTGCTGAGCCCAGGGTGCTCGCATTGGTGGCCTAATTTAACGTGACGCCTTGCTGAGGAAGCCTGTCTGAAAAATGCCTGCATACAACGAATTCAGCTTTCACTGTGCTTTCCGTGTCTGTCCTGTGTGCCTGCACTGTAAGGGCCTGTGTGAAGTCTGCTGTGTAGTGCTCTCTATTGCTGTGCGGCACCCACTCACTTGGCCATTAACGTGAGGCCTTGCTGAGGCTGAGACTGTCAGAAAAAATGCCTGCATACAACGAATTAAGCTAGCACTGTGCTTTCCATGTCTGTCCTGTGTGCAGGTACATTAAGGGACTTTGTGAAGTATACTGTGTAGAGCTCTCTATTGCTGTGCAGCACGCCCTCTCTTGGGTGGACATGAACGTGAAGCCTTGCTGAGGCTTAGACAGTCAGAAAAATGCTCGCATACAACGAATTCAGCTTGCAATGTGCTTTCCGGGTTTCTCCTGTGTGCCCGCACTCTAAGAGCCTGAGTGAAGTCTGCTGTGAAGAGCTCTCTTTCGCTGAGTGGCAGGCGCTCGCTTTGGTGACTTAATTTAACATGACATCTTGCTGAGGAAGCCTGTGTGAAAAATGCCTGCATACAAAGAATTCAGCTTGCACTGTGCTTTCCGTGTCTGTCCTGTGTGCCTGCCCTCTCAGCGCCCGAGTGAAATCTGCTGTGCAGAGATGTCTATTTCTGTGGGGCATGCACTCTATTCGGTGGCAATTAACGTGAGACATGGCTGAGGCTGAGACGGGCTGTCAGAAAAAAATGCCTGTATACAACGGATTCAGCTTACAATGTTCTTTCGGTGTCTGTCCTGTGTGCCTGCACTCTAAGGGCCTGTGTGAAGTCTGCTGTGTAGAGCTCTCTGTCATTGAGCGGCTGGTGCCCGCTTTGGTGACCTTATTTAACGTGACTCCTTTCTCAGGAAGCCTGTCTGAAAAATGCCTGCATACAACGAATTCAGCTTTCACTGTGCTTTCAGTGTCTGTCCTGTGTGCCTGCACTCTAAGCGCCTGAGTGAACTCTGCTGTGTAGAGCTGTCCATTTCTGTGCGGCGTGCACACTCTTGGGTGGCCATTAAAGTGAGGCTTTCCTGAGGCTGATCCAGGCTGTCAGAGAAAAAGCCCGCATACAATGAATTCAGCTTACAATGTGCTTTTGGTGTCTCTCCTGTGTGCGTGCACTCTAAGCGCCCGAGTGAAGTCTGCTGTCTAGAGCTGTCTATTTTTATGAGGCATGCACACTATTGGGTGGCCATTAACGTGAGGCATGGCTGAGGCTGAGATGGGCTGTCAGAAAAAAATGCCCGCATTCAACGAATTCAGCTCGCAATGTGCTTTCCGGGTTTGTCCTGTGTGCCCGCATTCTAAGCGTCTGAGTGAAGTCTGCTGTGTAGAGCTCTCTTTCATTGAGCGGCTGGCACCCGTTTTGGTGACCTAGTTTAACGTGACTCCTTTCTCAGGAAGCCTGTCTGAAAAATGCCTGCATACAACGAATTCACCTTTCACTGTGCTTTCCGTGTCTGTCCTGTGTGTCTGCACTCTAAGGGCCTTTGTGAAGTCCGCTGTGTAGAGGTCTCTATTGGTGTATGGCACGCACTCACTTGGGTGGCCATAAACGTGAGGCCTTCCTGAGACAGACTGTCAGAAAAAATGCTCGCATACAAAGACTGCAGCTTGCAATGTGCTTTCCGGGTTTCTCCTGTGTGAACGCACTCTAAGCGCCTGATTGAAGTCTGCTGTGTGGACCTCTCTTTCGCTGAGCGGCGGGCGCTTGCTTTGGTGACCTAATTTAACGTGACGCCTTGCTGAGGAAGACTGTCTGAAAAATGCCTGCATACAACGAATTCAGCTTCCACTATGCTTTCCGTATCGGTCCTGTGTGCCTGAACTCCAAGCGCCCGAGCGAAGTTTGCTGTGTAGAGCTGTCTATTTCTGTGCGGCGTTCACACTCTTGGGTGGCCATTATCGTGAGGCTTTGCTTAGGGTGACCCGGGCTGTCAGAAAGAAAGCCCGCATACAACGTATTCAGCTTACAATGTGCTTTACATCTCTATCCTGTGTGCTTGCACTCTAAGAGCCTAAGTGGTGTCTGCTGTGTAGAGCGCTCTTTAGCTGAGTGGCAGGCGCTCGCTTTGGTTACCTAATTTAATGTGACGCCTTGCTGAGGAAGCCTGTCTGAAAAATGCCTGCATATAACGAATTCGCCTTGCACTGTGATTTCCGTGTCTGTCCTGTGTGCCTGCACTCTAGGCGCCCGAGTGAAGCCTGTTTTGTAGAGCTGTCTATTTCTGTGCAGCATTCACACTCTTGGGTGGCCCTTTACGTGAGGCTTTGCTGAGGCTGACACGGGCTGTCAGAAAAAATGCCCGCATACAACGAATTCAGCTTACAATGTTCTTTCAGTGTCCGTCCCGTGTGCCTGCACTCTAAGGGCCTGTGTGAAGTCCGCTGTGTAGTGCTCTCTATTGCTGTGCCGCACGCACTCATGTGGGTGGCGATTAACATGAGTCCCTGCTGAGGCTGAGACTTTCAGAAAAAGTGCTCGCATACAACGAATTCAGGTTGCAATGTGCATTCCTGGTTTGTCCTGTGTGCCCGCACTCTCAGTGCCTGAGTGAAGTCTGTTGTGTAGAGCTCTCTTTTGCTGAGCCCAGGGCGCTCGCATTGGTGGCCTAATTTAACGTGACGCCTTGCTGAGGAAGCCTGTCTGAAAAATGCCTGCATACAACGAATTCAGCTTTCACTGTGCTTTCCGTGTCTGTCCTGTGTGCCTGCACTGTAAGGGCCTGTGTGAAGTCTGCTGTGTAGTGCTCTCTATTGCTGTGCAGCACCCACTCACTTGGCCATTAACGTGAGGCCTTGCTGAGGCTGAGACTGTCAGAAAAAATGCCTGCATACAACGAATTAAGCTAGCACTGTGCTTTCCATGTCTGTCCTGTGTGCAGGTACATTAAGGGACTTTGTGAAGTATACTGTGTAGAGCTCTCTATTGCTGTGCAGCACGCCCTCTCTTGGGTGGACATGAACGTGAAGCCTTGCTGAGGCTTAGACAGTCAGAAAAATGCTCGCATACAACGAATTCAGCTTGCAATGTGCTTTCCGGGTTTCTCCTGTGTGCCCGCACTCTAAGAGCCTGAGTGAAGTCTGCTGTGAAGAGCTCTCTTTCGCTGAGTGGCAGGCGCTCGCTTTGGTGACCTAATTTCACGTGACGCCTTCCTGAGGAAGCCTGTCTGAAAAATGCCTGCATACAACGAATTCAGCTTGCACTGTGCTTTCCGTGTTTATTCTGTGTGCGTGCACTGTAAGCGCCCGAGTGCAGTCTGCTGTGTAGAGCTGTCTTTTTCTGTGCGGCGTGCACACTCTTGGGTGGCCATTAACGTGAGGCATTGCTGAGGCTGAGACGGGCTGTCAGAAAAAATGCCCGCATACAACGAATTCAGCTTGCAATGTGCTTTCGGTGTCTGTCCTGTGTGCCTGCACTCTAAGGGCCTGAGTGAACCCTGCTGTGTAGAGCTGTCCATTTCTGTGCGGCGTGCACACTGTTGGGTTGCCATTAAAGTGAGGCTTTCCTGAGGCTGAGCCAGGCTATCGGAGAAAAAGCCCGCATACAATGAATTCAGCTTACAATGTGCTTTCAGTGTCTGTCCTGTGTGCTTGCACTCTAAGCGCCCGAGTGAAGTCTGCTATGTAGAGCTGTCTATTTCTGTGCGGTGTGCACACTCCTGGGTGGCCGCATTCACATGGGGCTTTGTTGCGGCTGAGCCGGTCTGTCAGAAAAAATGCCCGCATACAACGAATTCAGCTTACATTGTGCTTTGGGTGTCCTGTGTGCCTGCACTCTAAAGGCCTGTGTGTAGTCCTCTGTGTAGAGCTCTATAGTGCTGTGCGGCACACACTCACTTGGGTGGCCATTAACGTGAGGCTTTGCTGAGGCTGAGACTGTCAGAAAGAATGCTCGCATACAACTAATTCAGCTTGCAATGTGCTTTTCGGGTTTGTCCTGTGTGCCCGCACTCTAAGCGCCTGAGTGAAGTCTGCTGTGTAGAGCTGTCTATTTCTTTGTGGCGTGCACACTCCTGGGTGGCCCCATTAACATGAGGCTTTGCTGAGGCTGAGCCAGTCTGTCAGAAAACATGCCCGCATACAACAAATTCAGCTTACATTGTGCTTTCGTTGTCCTGTGTGCCTGCACTCTAAAGGCCTGTGTGAAGTCCTCTGTGTAGAGCTCTATATTGCTGTGCGGCACAAACTCACTTGAGTGGCCATTATCGTGAGGCTTTGCTGAGGGTGAGCCGGGCTGTCAGAAAAAAAGCCCGCATACAAAGTATTCAGCTTACAATGTGCTTTACATCTTTATACTGTGTGCTTGCACTCTAAAAGCCTGAGTGGTGTCTGCTGTGTAGAGCGCTCTTTAGCTGAGCGGCAGGCGCTCGCATTGGTTACCTAATTTAATGTGACGCCTTGCTGAGGAAGCCTGTCTGAAAAATGCCTGCATATAACGAATTCACCTTGCACTGTGATTTCCGTGTCTGTCCTGTGTGCCTGCACTCTAAGCGCCCGAGTGAAGCCTGCTTTGTAGCGCTGTCTATTTCTGTGCGGCGTTCACACTCTTGGGTGGCCCTTCACGTGAGGCTTTGCTGAGGCTGACCCGGGCTGTCAGAAAAAATACCCGCATACAACGAATTCAGCTTACAATGTTCTTTCAGTGTCTGTCCCGTGTGCCTGCACTCTAAGGGCCTGTGTGAAGTCCGCTGTGTAGTGCTCTCAATTGCTGTGCCGCACGCACTCACTTGGGTGGCCATTAACATGAGTCCCTGCTGAGGCTGAGACTTTCAGAAAAAGTGCTCACATACAACGAATTCAGCTTGCAATGTTCTTTTCAGGTGTGTCCTGTGTGCCCGCACTCTAAGCGCCTGAGTGAAGTCTGGTGTGTAGAGCTCTCTATCGCTGAGCGGCGGTCGCTCTCTTTGGTGACCTAATTTAACGTGATGCCTTGATGAGGAAGCCTGTCTGAAAAATGCCTGCATACAACGAATTCAGCTTGCAGTGCGCTTTTCGTGTCTGTCCTGTGTGCCTACCCTCTAAGGGGCTGTGTGAAGTCCGCTGTGTAGAGATCTCTATTCCTGTGCGGCACGCACTCACTTCGGTAGCTATTAACGTGAGGCTTTGCTGAGGCTGAGCTGGGCTCTCAAAAAATGCCTGCATAAAGCGAATTCACCTTACAATGAGCTTTCGGTGTCCTGTTTGCCTGCACTCTAAGGGCCTGTGTGAAGTCCGCTGTGTAGAGCTCTCTATTGCTGTGTGGCACGCACTCACTTGGGTGGCCATAAATGTGAGGCCTTGCTGAGACAGACTGTCAGAAAAAATGCTCGCATACAAAGACTGCAGCTTGCAATGTGTCTTCCGGGTTTGTCCTGTGTGCCCGCACTCTAAGCGCCTGATTGAAGTCTGTTGTGTGGACCTCTCTTTCGCTGAGCGGCGGGCGCGTTCTTTGGTGACCTAATTTAACGTGACATCTTGCTGAGGAAGCCTGTGTGAAAAATGCCTGCATACAACGAATTCAGCTTGCACTGTGCTTTCCGTGTCTGTCTTGTGTGCCTGCACTCTATGCACCCAAGTGAAGTCTGCTGTGTAGAGCTCTCTATCGCTGAGCGGCGGTCGCTCTCTTTGGTGACCTAATTTAACTAGATGCCTTGATGAGGAAGCCTGTCTGAAAAATGCCTGCATACAACGAATTCAGCTTGCAGTGTGCTTTTCGTGTCTGTCCTGTGTGCCTACACTCTAAGTGGCTGTGTGAAGTCCGCTGTGTAGAGATCTCTATTGCTGTGCGGCACGCACTCACTTGGGTGGCCATTAACGTGAGGCTTTGCTGAGGCTGAGCCGGGCTGTCACAAGAAAAGCCTCCATACAGCGAAATCACCTTGCAATGTGCTTTTGTTGTCCTGTTTGCCTGCACTCTAAGGGCCTGTATGAAGTCCGCTGTGTAGAGCTCTCTTTCATTGAGCAGCTGGCACCCGCTTTGGTGACCTAATTTAACGTGAATCCTTTCTCAGGAAGCCTGTCTGAAAAATGCCTGCATACAACGAATTCAGCTCTCACTGTGCTTTCCGTGTCTGTCCTGTGTGCCTGCACTCTAAGTGCCTGTGTGAAGTTTGCTGTTTAGAGTTCTCTAGTGCTGTGCCGCACGCACTCACATGGGTGGCCATTAACGTGAGGCCTTGCTGAAGCTGATACTGTCAGAAAAAATGCTCACATACAGCGAATTCAACTTGCAATGTTCTTTTCGGGTTTTCCTGTGTGCCCACACTCTAAGCGCCTGAGTGAAGTCTGCTGTGTAGAGCTCTCTTTCGATGAGCGGTGGGCTCTCACTTTGGTGACCTAATTTAATGTGACGCCTTGCTGAGGAAGCCTGTCTGAAGAATGCCTGCATACAACGAATTCAGCTCTCACTGTGCTTTCGGTGTCTGTTCTGTGTGCCTGCACTCTAAGGGCCTGTGTGAAGTCCGCTGTGTAGTGCTCTCTATTGCTGTGCGGCACGCACTCACTTGGGTGGCCATTAACGTGAGGCCTTGCTGAGGCTGAGACTGTCAGAAAAAATGCCTGCATACAACGAATTCAGCTTGCACTGTGCTTTCCATGTCTGTCCTGTGTGCCTGTACACTAAGGGGCTTTGTGAAGTCTGCTGTGTAGAGCTCTCTATTGCTGTGCGGCACACACTCTCTTGGGTGGACATTAACGTGAGGCCTTGCTGAGGCTGAGACTGTCAGAAAAATGCTCGCATACAACGAATTCAGCTTGAAATGTTCTTTCCGGGTTTCTCCTGTGTGCCCACACTCTAAGAGCCTGAGTGAAGTCTGCTGTGTAGAGCTCTCTTTCGCTGAGCGGCAGGCGCTCGCTTTGGTGACCTAATTTCACGTGACGCCTTCCTGAGGAAGCCTGTCTGAAAAATGCCTGCATACAACGAATTCAGCTTGCACTGTGCTTTCCGTGTCTGTCCTGTGTGCCTGCACTCTAAGTGGCTGAGTGAAGTCTGCTGTGTAGAGCTGTCTATTTCTGTGCGGCATGCACACTCTTGGGTGGCCATAAACGTGAGGCTTTGCTGAGGCTGAGCCGGGCTGTCAGAAAAAATGCCCGCATACAACGAATTCAGCTTACAATGTGCTTTCGGTGTCTGTCCTGTGTGCCTGCACTCTAAGGGCCTGTGTGAAGTCCGCTGTGTAGAGCTGTCTATTGCTGTGCGGCACGCACTCACTTGGGTGGCCATTAAAGTGAGGCCTTGCTGAGGCTGAGACTGTCAGAAAAAATGCCCGCATACAAGGAATTCAGCTTGCAATGTGCTTTCCGTCTTTGCCCTGTGTGCCCGCACTCTAAGCGCCTGAGTGAAGTCTGCTGTGTAGAGCTCTCTTTTGCTGAGCGGCGATCGCTCGCTTTGGTGACCTAATTTAATGTGACACCTTGCTGAGGAAGCCTCTCTGAAAAATGCCTGCATACAACGAATTCAGCTTTCACTGTGCTTTCCGTGTCTGTCCTGTGTGCCTGCACTCTAAGGGCCTGTGTGAAGTCCGCTGTGTAGTGCTCTCTATTGCTGTGCGGCACACTCTTGGGTGGCCATTAACGTGAGGCTTTGCTGATGCTGAGCCAGGCTGTCAGAAAAAATGCCCGCATACAACGTATTCAGCTTAGTATGTGCTTTACCTCTCTGTCCCTTGTGCTTGCGCTCTAAGAGCCTGAGTGGTGTCTACTGTGTAGAGCTCTCTTTTGCTGAATACCGGGCGCCCGTTTGAGTATCCTAATTTAACGTGATGCCTTGCTGAGGAAGCCTGTCAGAAAAGTGCCCGCATACAACAAAAGCAGCTTCCAATGTGCTTTCCGCGTCTGTCCTGTGTGCCTGAACTCTCAGCGCCTGAAAGATGTCCTCTGTGTACAGTTCTCTATTGCAGTGCGGTGTGCAATTTCATGGGTGGCCATAAACGTACGGCCTAGCTGAGGCTGACACTTGCTGTCAGAAAAAATGCCCGCATACAACGAATTCAGCTGCAATGTGCTTCCTGTGACTGTCCTGTGTTCCTAAACACTCAGCGCCTGAGTGAATTCTGATGTGTACAGCTCTCTGTCGCAGAGTGGCGGGCGCTCGCACGGGTGGACAAATTTAACATGACGCCTTGCTGAGGAAGCCTGTCAGAAAAATGCCCGCATACAACGAATTCAGCTTGCAATGTGCTTTTCGGTTTTGTCCTGTGTACCCGCACTCTAAGCACCTGAGGAAAGTCTGCTGTGTAGTGCTCTCCTTCGCTGTGCGGCGATCGCTCGCTTTGGTGACCTAATTTAACGTGACGCTTTGCTGAGGAAGCCTCTCTGAAAAATGCCTGCATACAACAAATTCAGCTTCAACTGCGCTTTCCGTGTCTGTCCCGTGTGCCTGCACTCTAAAGGCCTGTATGAAGTCCTCTGTGTAGAGCTCTATATTGCTGTGCGGCACGCACTCACTTGGGTGGCCATTAACGTGAGGCTTTGCTGAGGCTGAGACTGTCAGAAAAAATGCTCGCATACAACGAATTCAGCTTGCAATGTGCTTTTCGGGTTTGTCCTGTGTGCCCGCACTCTAAGCGCCTGATTGAAGTCTGCTGTGTAGAGCTCTCTATCGCTGAGCGGCGGGCGCTCTCTTTGGTGACCTAACTTAACGTGATGCCTTGCTGAGCAAGCCTGTCTGAAAAATGCCTGCATACAACGAATTCAGCTTGCACTGCGCTTTTCGTGTCTGTCCTGTGTGCCTGTACTCTAAGGGGCTGTGTGAAGTCTGCTGTGTAGAGATCTCTATTGCTGTGCGGCACGCACTCACTTGGGTGGCCATTAACGTGAGGCTTTGCTGAGGCTGAGACGGTCTGTCACAAAAAATGCCTGCATACAGCGAATTCACCTTACAATGTGCTTTCGGTGTCCTGTTTGCCTGCACTCTAAGGGCCTGTGTGAAGTCCGCTGTGTGGAGCTCTCTTTTGCTGTGCGGCACGCACTCATATGGGTGGCCATAAACGTGAGGCCTTGTTGAGACAGACTGTCAGAAAAAATGCTCGCATACAACGAATTCAGCTTGCAATGTGCTTTCCGGGTTTGTCCTGTGTGAACGTACTCTAAGCGCTTGAGTGAAGTCTACTGTGTAGAGCTGTCTTTCGCTGAGCGGCAGGCGCTCGCTTTGGTGACCTAATTTCACGTGACGCCTTCCTGAGGAAGCCTGTCTGAATAAATGCCTGCATACAACTAATTCAGTTTGCACTGTGCTTTCCGTGTTTGTCCTGTGTGCCTGCACTGTAAGCGCCCGAGTGCAGTCTGCTGTGTAGAGCTGTCTTTTTCTGTGCGGCGTGCACAATCTTGGGTTGCCATTAACGTGAGGCTTTGCTGAGGCTGACCCGGGCTGTCAGAATAAATGCCCGCATACAACGAATTCAGCTTACAATGTGATTTCGGTGTCTGTCCTGTGTGCTGCACTCTAAGCGCCTGAGTGAACTCTGCTGTGTAGAGCTGTCCATTTCTGTGCGGCGTGCACACTCTTGGGTGGCCATTAAAGTGAGGCTTTCCAGAGGCTGAGCCAGGCTATCAGAGAAAAAGCCCGCATACAATGAATTCAGCTTGCAATGTGCTTTTGGTGTCTCTCCTGTGTGCGTGCACTCTAAGCGCCCGAGTGAAATCTGCTGTCTAGAGCTGTCTATTTTTATGAGGCATGCACCCTCTTGGGTGGGCCTATTAACGTGAGGCTTTGCTGAGGCTGAGCCTGGCTGTCAGAAAATATGCCCGCATACAAAGTATTCAGCGTACCATGAGCTTTCGGTGTCTGTCCTGTGTGCCTGCACTCTAAGGGCCTGTGTGAAGTCCGCTGTGTAGAGCTCTCTATTGCTGTGCGGCATGCACTCACTTGGGTGGCCATTAACGTGAGGCATTGCTGAGGCTGAGACTGTCAGAAAAAATGCTCGCATACAACGAATTCAGCTTGCAATGTGCTTTTCGGGTTTGTCCTGTGCACGCACTCTAAGCGCCTGAGTGAAGTCTTCTGTGTAGAGCTCTCCTTCGCTGAGCGGCAGGCGCTCGCTTTGGTGACCTAATTTAACGTGACGCCTTGCTGAGGAAGCCTGTCTGAAAAATGCCTGCATAGAACGAATTCAGCGTGCACTGTGCTTTCCGTGTCTGTCCTGTGTGCCTGCACTCTATGCACCCGAGTGAAGTCTGCTGTGTAGAGCTCTCTATCGCTGAACGGCGGGCGATCGCTTTGGTGACCTAATTTAACGTGACACCTTGCTGAGGAAGGCTGTCTGAAAAATGCCTGCATACAACGAATTCAGCTTGCACTGTGCTTTCCATATCTGTCCTGTGTGCCTGCACTCTAAGCGCTGGAGTGAAGTCTGCTGTGTAGAGCTGTCTATTTCTGTGCGGTGTGCACACTCTTGGGTGGCCTTAACGTGAGGCTTTGCTGAGGCTGAGCTGGTCTGTCAGAAAAAATGCCCGCATACAACGAACTCAGCTTACAATGTGCTTTCGGTTTCTGTCCTGTGTGACTGCACTCTAAGGGTCTGTGTGAAGTCCGCTGTGTAGAGCACACTATTGCTGTGCGGCATGCATTCAGTTGGGTGGCCATTAAAGTGAGACCTTGCTGAGGCTGAGACTGTCAGAAAAAATGCTCGCATAAAACGAATTCAGCTTGCACTCTGCTTTCCGTGTCTGTCCTGTGTACCCGCACTCTAAGCGCCTGAGTGAAGTCTGCTGTGTAGAGATCTCGTTCGATGAGCGGTAGGTGATCGCTTTGGTGACCTAATTTAACGTGATGCCTTGCTGAGGAAGCCTGTCTGAAAAATGCCTGCATACAACGAATTCAGCTGGCACTGTGCTTTCCGTGTCTGTCCTGTGTGCCTGCTCTCTAAGCGCCCGAGTGAAGTCTGCTGTGTAAAGCTGTCTATTTCTGTGCGGCGTTCACACTCTTGGGTCTCCATTAACGTGAGGCTTCTCTGATGCTAAGCCAGGCTGTCAGAAAAAATGCCCGCATACAACGTATTCAGCTTAGAATGTGCTTTACCTCTCTGTCCCTTGTGCTTGCGCTCTAAGAGCCAGAGTGGTGTCTGCTGTGTGGAGCTCTCTTTTGCTGTGCGGCACGCACTCACACGGGTGGCCATAAACGTGAGGCCTTGTTGAAACAGACTGTCAGAAAAAATGCTCGCATACAAAGACAGCAGCTTGCAATATGCTTTCCGGATTTGTCCTATGCGCCTGCACTCTAAGCGCCTGAGTGAAGTCTGTTGTGTAGACTTCTCTTTCGCTGAGTGGCGGGCGCTTGCTTTGGTGACCTAATTTAACATGACATCTTGCTGAGGAAGCCTGTCTGAAAAATGCCTGCATACAAAGAATTCAGCTAGCACTGTGCTTTCCGTGTCTGTCCTGTGTGCCTGCCCTCTCAGCGCCCGAGTGAAGTCTGCTGTGCAGAGATGTCTATTTCTGTGGGGCATGCACTCTATTCGGTGGCAATTAACGTGAGACATGGCTGAGGCTGAGACGGGCTGTCAGAAAAATATGCCTGCATAAAACGGATTCAGCTTACAATGTTCTTTCGGTGTCTGTCCTGTGTGCCTGCACTCTAAGGGCCTGTGTGAAGTCTGCTGTGTAGAGCTCTCTGTCATTGAGTGGCTGGTGCCCGCTTTGGTGACCTTATTTAACGTGACTCCTTTCTCAGGAAGCCTGTCTGAAAAATGCCTGCATACAACGAATTCAGCTTTCACTGTGCTTTCAGTGTCTGTCCTGTGTGCCTGCACTCTAAGCGCCTGAGGGAACTCTGCTGTGTAGAGCTGTCCATTTCTGTGCGGCGTGCACACTCTTGGGTGGCCATTAAAGTGAGGCTTTCCTGAGGCTGAGCCGTGCTGTCAGAAAAAAAAATGCCCGCATACAACGGATTCAGCTTACAATGTGATTTCGGTGTCTGTCCTGTGTGCCTGCACTCTAAGGGTGTGTGTGAAGTCTGCTGTGTAGAGCTCTCTATTGCTGTGCGGCACGCACCCACATGGGTGGCCATTAACGTGAGGCCTTGCTGAGGCTGAGCCGGGCTGTCACAAAAAATGCCAGCATACAGTGAATTCACCTTACAATGTGCTTTCGTTGTCCTGTGTGCCTGCACTCTAAGGGCCTGTATGAAGTCCGCTGTGTAGAGCTCTCTTTCATTGAGCAGCTGGCACCCGCTTTGGTGACCTAATTTAACGTGACTCCTTTCTCAGGAAGCCTGTCTGAAAAATGCCTGCATACAACGAATTCAGCTCTCACTGTGCTTTCCGTGTCTGTCCTGTGTGCCTGCACTCTAAGGGCCTGTGTGAAGTCCGCTGTTTAGAGCTCTCTGTTGCTGTGCAGCGTGCCCTCACTTGGGTGGCCGTTAAGGTGACGCCTTGCTGATGCTGAGACTTTCAGAAAAAATGCTCACATACAACGAATTCAGCTTGCAATGTGCTTTCGGTGTCTGTCCTGTGTGCCTGCACTCTAAGGGCCTGTGTGAAGTCCGCAGTGTAGTGCTCTCTATTGCTGTGCGGCACCAACTCACTTGGGTGGCCATTAACGTGAGGCCCTGCTGAGGCTGAGACTGTCAGAAAGAATGCCTGCATACAACGAATTCAGCTTGCACTGTGCTTTCCATGTCTGTCCTGTGTGCCTGTACACTAAGGGGCTTTGTGAAGTCCGCTGTGTAGAGCTCTCTATTGCTGTGCGGCACACACTCTCTTGGGTGGACATTAACGTGAGGCTTTGCTGAGGCTGAGACTGTCAGAAAAAATGCTCGCATACAACGAATTCAGCTTGCAATGTTCTTTCCGGGTCTCTCCTGTGTGCCCACACTCAAAGAGCCTGAGTGAAGTCTGCTGTGTAGAGCTCTCTTTCGCTGAGTGGCAGGCGCTCGCTTTGGTGACCTAATTTCACGTGACGCCTTGCTGAGGAAGGCTGTCTGAAAAATGAATGCTTACAACGAATTCAGCTTGCACTGCGCTATTCGTGTCTGTCCTGTGTGCCTGCACTCTAAGGGGCTGTGTGAAGTCCGCTGTGTAGAGATCTCTATTGCTGTACGGCACGCACTCACTTGAGTGGCCATTAACGTGAGGCTTTGCTGAGGCTGAGCCGGTCTGTCAGAAAAAATGCCCGCATACAACGAACTCAGCTTACAATGTGCTTTTGGTGTCTGTCCTGTGTGCCTGCACTCTAAGGGCCTGTGTGATATCCGCTGTGTAGAGCTCTCTATTGCTGAGCGGCACGCACTCACTTGGGTGGCCATTAAGTTGAGGCCTTGCTGAGGCTGAGACTGTCAGAAAAAATGCTCGCATACAAGGAATTCAGCTTGCAATGTGCTTTCCGTGTTTGCCCTGTGTGACCGCACTCTAAGCACCTGAGTGAAGTCTGCTGTGTAGCGCTCTCTTTCGCTGGGCGGCGATCGCTCGCTTTGGTGACCTAATTTAATGTGACACCTTGCGGAGGAAGCCTCTCTGAAAAATCCCTGCATACAACGAATTCAGCTTCCACTGCGCTTTCCGTGTCTGTCCTGTGTGCCTGCACTCTAAGGGGCTGTGTGAAGTCCGCTGTGTAGTGCTCTCTATTGCTGTGCGGCATGCACTCACTTGGGTGGCCATTAACGTGAGGCCTTGCTGAGACTGAGACTGTAAGAAGAAATGCTCACATACAACGAATTCAGCTTGCAATGTGCTTTTCGGGTTTGTCCTGTGTTCCCGCACTGTAAGGGCCTGAGTGAAGTCTGCTGTGTAGAGCTCTCCTTTGCTGAGCGGCGGGCGTTCGGTTTGGTGACCTAATTTAAGGGGTCACCTTGCTGAGGAAGCCTGTCGAAAAATGCCTGCATACGACGAATTCAGCTTCCACTGTGCTTTCCGTGTCTGTCCTGCGTCCTGCACTCTATACACCCGAGTGAAGTCTGCTGTGTAGATCTCTCTTTTGTTGAACGGCGATCGCTCGCTTTGGTCACCTAATTTAACGTGACACCTTGCTGAGGAAGGTTGTCTGAAAAATGCCTGCATACAACGAATTCAGCCGGCACTGTGCTTTCCATGTCTGTCCTGTGTGCCTGCACTCTAATCTCCGGAGTGAAGTCTGCTGTGTAGAGCTGTCTATGTGACTGCACTCTAAGGGTCTGTGTGAAGTCCGCTGTGTAGAGCACACTATTGCTGTGCAGCACGCACTCACTTGGGTGGCCATTAACGTGAGGCCTTGCTGAGGCTGAGACTGTCAGAAAAAATGCTCGCATACAACGAATTAAGCTTGCACTGTGCTTTCTGTGTCTGTCCTGTATGCCTGCACTCTAAGCGCCCCAGTGATGTCTGCTGTGTAGAGCTGTCTATTTCTGTGCAGCGTGCGCACTCTTGGGTGGCCATTAACGTGAGGCTTTGCAGAGGCTGAGCCGGGCTGTCACAAAAAATGCCTGCATACATTGAACTCCCGTTACAATGTGCATTCGGTGTCCTGTGTGCCTGCACTCTAAGTGCCTGTGTGAAGTTTGCTGTTTAGAGTTCTCTAGTGCTGTGCCGCACGCACTCACATGGGTGGCCATTAACGTGAGGCCTTGCTGAAGCTGATACTGTCAGAAAAAATGCTCACATACAGCGAATTCAACTTGCAATGTTCTTTTCGGGTTTTCCTGTGTGCCCACACTCTAAGCGCCTGAGTGAAGTCTGCTGTGTAGAGCTCTCTTTCGATGAGCGGTGGGCTCTCACTTTGGTGACCTAATTTAATGTGACGCCTTGCTGAGGAAGCCTGTCTGAAGAATGCCTGCATACAACGAATTCAGCTCTCACTGTGCTTTCGGTGTCTGTTCTGTGTGCCTGCACTCTAAGGGCCTGTGTGAAGTCCGCTGGGTACAGCTCTCTGTTGCTGTGCGGCACGCCCTCACTTGGCTGGCCATTAAGGTGAGGCCTTGCTGAGGATGAGACTGTCAGAAAAAATGCCTGCATACAACGAATTCAGCTAGCACTGTGCTTTCCATATCTGTCCTGTGTGCCTGTACACTAAGCGGCTTTGGGAAGTCTGCTATGTAGAGCTCTCTATTGCTGTGCGGCATGCACTCTATGGGTTGACATTAACGTGAGGCCTTGCTGAGGCTGAGAATATCAGAAAAATGCTCGCATACAACGAATTCAGCTTGAAATGTGCTTTCCGGTTTTCTCCTGTGTGCCAGCACTCTAAGAGCCTGAGTAAAGTCTGCTGTGTAGAGCTCTCATTCGCTGAGCGGCAGGCGCTAGCTTTGGTGACCTAATTTCACTTGAAGCCTTCCTGAGGAAGCCTGTCTGAAAAATGCCTGCATACAACGAATTCAGCTTGCACTGTGCTTTCCGTGTCTGTCTGTGTGACTGCACTGTAAGTGCCCGAGTGAAGTCTGCTGTGCAGAGCTATTTCTGTGTGGCATGCACACTCTTGGGTGGCCATAAACGTGAGGGTTTGCTGAGGCTGAGCCGGGCTGTCAGAAAAAATACCCGCATACAACGAATTCAGCTTACAATGTGCTTTCGGTGTCTGTCCTGTATGCCTGCACTCTAAGCACCTGAGTGAACTCTGCTGTGTAGAGCTGTCCATTTCTGTGCGGCGTGCACTCTCTTGGGTGGCCATTAAAGTGAGGCTTTCCTGAGGCTGAGCCAGGCTGTCAGAGAAAAAGCCCGCATACAAGGAATTCAGCTTGCAATGTGCTTTCCGTCTTTGCCCTGTGTGCCCGCACTCTAAGCGCCTGAGTGAAGTCTGCTGTGTAGAGCTCTCTTTTGCTGAGCGGCGATTGCTCGCTTTGGTGACCTAATTTAATGTGACACCTTGCTGAGGAAGCCTCTCTGAAAAATGCCTGCATACAACGAATTCAGCTTGCACTGTGCTTTCCGTGTATATGCTGTGTGCCTGCTCTCTAAGCAACCGAGTGAAGTCTGCTGTGTAAAGCTGTCTATTTCTCTGTGGCGTTCACACTCTTGGGTGGCCATTAACGTGAGGCTTTGCTGATGCTGAGCCAGGCTGTCAGAAAAAATGCCCGCATACAACGTATTCAGCTTAGTATGTGCTTTACCTCTCTGTCCCTTGTGCTTGCGCTCTAAGAGCCTGAGTGGTGTCTGCTGTGTAGAGCTCTCTTTTGCTGAATACCGGGCGCCCGTTTGAGTATCCTAATTTAACGTGATGCCTTGCTGAGGAAGCCTGTCAGAAAAGTGCCCGCATACAACAAAAGCAGCTTCCAATGTGCTTTCCGCGTCTGTCCTGTGTGCCTGAACTCTCAGCGCCTGAAAGATGTCCTCTGTGTACAGTTCTCTATTGCAGTGCGGTGTGCAATTTCATGGGTGGCCATAAACGTACGGCCTAGCTGAGGCTGACACTTGCTGTCAGAAAAAATCCCCGCATACAACGAATTCAGCTGCAATGTGCTTCCTGTGACTGTCCTGTGTTCCTGCACACTCAGCGCCTGAGTGAATTCTGATGTGTACAGCTCTCTGTCGCAGAGTGGCGGGCGCTCGCACGGGTGGACAAATTTAACATGACGCCTTGCTGAGGAAGCCTGTCAGAAAAATGCCCGCATACAACGAATTCAGCTTGCAATGTGCTTTTCGGTTTTGTCCTGTGTACCCGCACTCTAAGCACCTGAGGAAAGTCTGCTGTGTAGTGCTCTCCTTCGCTGTGCGGCGATCGCTTGCTTTGGTGACCTAATTTAACGTGACGCTTTGCTGAGGAAGCCTCTCTGAAAAATGCCTGCATACAACAAATTCAGCTTCAACTGCGCTTTCCGTGTCTGTCCCGTGTGCCTGCACTCTAAAGGCCTGTATGAAGTCCTCTGTGTAGAGCTCTATATTGCTGTGCGGCACAAACTCACTTGGGTGGCCATTAACGTGACACTTTGCTGAGGCTGAGACTGTCAGAAATAATGCTCGCATACAACGAATTCAGCTTGCAATGTGCTTTTCGGGTTTGTCCTGTGTGCCCGCACTCTAAGCGCCTGATTGAGGTCTGCTGTGTAGAGCTCTCTATCGCTGAGCGGCGGTCGCTCTCTTTGGTGACCTAACTTAACGTGATGCCTTGCTGAGCAAGCCTGTCTGAAAAATGCCTGCATACAACGAATTCAGCTTGCAGTGCGCTTTTCGTGTCTGTCCTGTGTGCCTACACTCTAAGGGGCTGTGTGAAGTCCGCTGTGTAGAGATCTCTATTGCTGTGCGGCACGCACTCACTTGGGTGGCCATTAACGTGAGGCTTTGCTGAGGCTGAGACGGTCTGTCACAAAAAATGCCTGCATACAGCGAATTCACCTTACAATGTGCTTTCGGTGTCCTGTTTGCCTGCACTCTAAGGGCCTGTGTGAAGTCCGCTGTGTGGAGCTCTCTATTGCTGTGCGGCACGCACTCACTTGGGTGGCCATAAACGTGAGGCCTTGTTGAGACAGACTGTCAGAAAAAATGCTCGCATACAAAGGCAGCAGCTTGCAATGTGCTTTCCGGGTTTGTCCTGTGTGAACGTACTCTAAGCGCCTGAGTGAAGTCTACTGTGTAGAGCTGTCTTTCGCTGAGCGGCAGGCGCTCGCTTTGGTGACCTAATTTCACGTGACGCCTTCCTGAGGAAGCCTGTCTGAAAAAATGCCTGCATACAACTAATTCAGTTTGCACTGTGCTTTCCGTGTTTGTCCTGTGTGCCTGCACTGTAAGCGCCCGAGTGCAGTCTGCTGTGTAGAGCTGTCTTTTTCTGTGCGGCGTGCACAATCTTGGGTTGCCATTAACGTGAGGCTTTGCTGAGGCTGACCCGGGCTGTCAGAAAAAATGCCCGCATACAACGAATTCAGCTTACAATGTGATTTCGGTGTCTGTCCTGTGTGCCTGCACTCTAAGCGCCTGAGTGAACTCTGCTGTGTAGAGCTGTCCATTTCTGTGCGGCGTGCACACTCTTGGGTGGCCATTAAAGTGAGGCTTTCCAGAGGCTGAGCCAGGCTATCAGAGAAAAAGCCCGCATACAATGAATTCAGCTTGCAATGTGCTTTTGGTGTCTCTCCTGTGTGCGTGCACTCTAAGCGCCCGAGTGAAATCTGCTGTCTAGAGCTGTCTATTTTTATGAGGCATGCACCCTCTTGGGTGGGCCTATTAACGTGAGGCTTTGCTGAGGCTGAGCCTGGCTGTCAGAAAATATGCCCGCATACAAAGTATTCAGCGTACCATGAGCTTTCGGTGTCTGTCCTGTGTGCCTACACTCTAAGGGCCTGTGTGATGTCCGATGTGTAGAGCTCTCTATTGCTGGACGGCATGCACTCACTTGAGTGGCCATTAACGTGAGGCATTGCTGAGGCTGAGACTGTCAGAAAAAATGCTCGCATACAACGAATTCAGCTTGCAATGTGCTTTTCAGGTTTGTCCTATGCACGCACTCTAAGCGCCTGAGTGAAGTCTTCTGTGTAGAGCTCTCCTTCGCTGAGCGGCAGGCGCTCGCTTTGGTGACCTAATTTAACCTGACGCCTTGCTGAGGAAGTCTGTCTGAAAAATGCCTGCATAGAACGAATTCAGCGTCACTGTGCTTTCCGTGTCTGTCCTGTGTGCCTGCACTCTATGCACCCGAGTGAAGTCTGCTGTGTAGAGCTCTCTTTCGCTGAACGGCGGGCGATCGCTTTGGTGACCTAATTTAACGTGACACCTTGCTGAGGAAGGCTGTCTGAAAAATGCCTGCATACAACATATTCAGCCTGCACTGTGCTTACCATATCTGTCCTGTGTGCCTGCACTCTAAGCGCTGGAGTGAAGTCTGCTGTGTAGAGCTGTCTATTTCTGTGCGGTGTGCACACTCTTCGGTGGCCATTAACGTGAGACTTAGCTGAGGCTGAGCCGGGCTGTCAGAAAAAATGCCCGCATACAACGAATTCAGCTCACAATGTGCTTTCGGTGTCTGTCCTGTGTGACTGCACTCGAAGGGTCTGTGTGAAGTCCGCTGTGTAGAGCACACTATTGGTGTGCGGCATGCACTCAGTTGGGTGGCCATTAAAGTGAGACCTTGCTGAGGCTGAGACTGTCAGAAAAAATGCTCGCATAAAACGAATTCAGCTTGCACTCTGCTTTCCGTGTCTGTCCTGTGTACCCGCACTCTAAGCGCCTGAGTGAAGTCTGCTGTGTAGAGATCTCGTTCGATGAGCGGTAGGTGATCGCTTTGGTGACCTAATTTAACGTGATGCCTTGCTGAGGAAGCCTGTCTGAAAAATGCCTGCATACAACGAATTCAGCTGGCACTGTGCTTTCCGTGTCTGTCCTGTGTACCTGCTCTCTAAGCGCCCGAGTGAAGTCTGCTGTGTAAAGCTGTCTATTTCTGTGCGGCGTTCACACTCTTGGGTCTCCATTAACGTGAGGCTTCTCTGATGCTAAGCCAGGCTGTCAGAAAAAATGCCCGCATACAAAGTATTCAGCTTAGAATGTGCTTTACCTCTCTGTCCCTTGTGCTTGCGCTCTAAGAGCCAGAGTGGTGTCTGCTGTGTGGAGCTCTCTTTTGCTGTGCGGCACGCACTCACACGGGTGGCCATAAACGTGAGGCCTTGTTGAAACAGACTGTCAGAAAAAATGCTCGCATACAAAGACAGCAGCTTGCAATATGCTTTCCGGATTTGTCCTATGCGCCTGCACTCTAAGCGCCTGAGTGAAGTCTGTTGTGTAGACCTCTCTTTCGCTGAGCGGCGGGCGCTTGCTTTGGTGACCTAATTTAACATGACATCTTGCTGAGGAAGCCTGTGTGAAAAATGCCTGCATACAAAGAATTCAGCTTGCACTGTGCTTTCCGTGTCTGTCCTGTGTGCCTGCCCTCTCAGCGCCCGAGTGAAGTCTGCTGTGCAGAGATGTCTATTTCTGTGGGGCATGCACTCTATTCGGTGGCAATTAACGTGAGACATGGCTGAGGCTGAGACGGGCTGTCAGAAAAAAATGCCTGCATACAACGGATTCAGCTTACAATGTTCTTTCGGTGTCTGTCCTGTGTGCCTGCACTCTAAGGGCCTGTGTGAAGTCTGCTGTGTAGAGCTCTCTGTCATTGAGCGGCTGGTGCCCGCTTTGGTGACCTTATTTAACGTGACTCCTTTCTCAGGAAGCCTGTCTGAAAAATGCCTGCATACAACGAATTCAGCTTTCACTGTGCTTTCAGTGTCTGTCCTGTGTGCCTGTACTCTAAGCGCCTGAGTGAACTCTGCTGTGTAGAGCTGTCCATTTCTGTGCGGCATGCACACTCTTGGGTGGCCATTAAAGTGAGGCTTTCCTGAGGCTGAGCCAGGCTGTCAGAGAAAAAGCCCGCATACAATGAATTCAGCTTACAATGTGCTTTTGGTGTCTCTCCTGTGTGCGTGCACTCTAAGCGCCCGAGTGAAGTCTGCTGTCTAGAGCTGTCTATTTTTATGAGGCATGCACACTATTGGGTGGCCATTAACGTGAGGCATGGCTGAGGCTGAGATGGGCTGTCAGAAAAAAATGCCCGCATTCAACGAATTCAGCTCGCAATGTGCTTTCCGGGTTTGTCCTGTGTGCCCGCATTCTAAGCGTCTGAGTGAAGTCTGCTGTGTAGAGCTCTCTTTCATTGAGCGGCTGGCGCCCGTTTTGGTGACCTAGTTTAACGTGACTCCTTTCTCAGGAAGCCTGTCTGAAAAATGCCTGCATACAACGAATTCACCTTTCACTGTGCTTTCCGTGTCTGTCCTGTGTGTCTGCACTCTAAGGGCCTTTGTGAAGTCCGCTGTGTAGAGGTCTCTATTGGTGTATGGCACGCACTCACTTGGGTGGCCATAAACGTGAGGCCTTCCTGAGACAGACTGTCAGAAAAAATGCTCGCATACAAAGACTGCAGCTTGCAATGTGCTTTCCGGGTTTCTCCTGTGTGAACGCACTCTAAGCGCCTGATTGAAGTCTGCTGTGTGGACCTCTCTTTCGCTGAGCGGCGGGCGCTTGCTTTGGTGACCTAATTTAACGTGACGCCTTGCTGAGGAAGACTGTCTGAAAAATGCCTGCATACAACGAATTCAGCTTCCACTATGCTTTCCGTATCGGTCCTGTGTGCCTGAACTCCAAGCGCCCGAGCGAAGTTTGCTGTGTAGAGCTGTCTATTTCTGTGCGGCGTTCACACTCTTGGGTGGCCATTATCGTGAGGCTTTGCTTAGGGTGACCCGGGCTGTCAGAAAGAAAGCCCGCATACAACGTATTCAGCTTACAATGTGCTTTACATCTCTATCCTGTGTGCTTGCACTCTAAGAGCCTAAGTGGTGTCTGCTGTGTAGAGCGCTCTTTAGCTGAGTGGCAGGCGCTCGCTTTGGTTACCTAATTTAATGTGACGCCTTGCTGAGGAAGCCTGTCTGAAAAATGCCTGCATATAACGAATTCGCCTTGCACTGTGATTTCCGTGTCTGTCCTGTGTGCCTGCACTCTAAGCGCCCGAGTGAAGCCTGTTTTGTAGAGCTGTCTATTTCTGTGCGGCATTCACACTCTTGGGTGGCCCTTTACGTGAGGCTTTGCTGAGGCTGACACGGGCTGTCAGAAAAAATGCCCGCATACAACGAATTCAGCTTACAATGTTCTTTCAGTGTCCGTCCCGTGTGCCTGCACTCTAAGGGCCTGTGTGAAGTCCGCTGTGTAGTGCTCTCTATTGCTGTGCCGCACGCACTCATGTGGGTGGCCATTAACATGAGTCCCTGCTGAGGCTGAGACTTTCAGAAAAAGTGCTCGCATACAACGAATTCAGGTTGCAATGTGCATTCCTGGTTTGTCCTGTGTGCCCGCACTCTCAGTGCCTGAGTGAAGTCTGTTGTGTAGAGCTCTCTTTTGCTGAGCCCAGGGCGCTCGCATTGGTGGCCTAATTTAACGTGACGCCTTGCTGAGGAAGCCTGTCTGAAAAATGCCTGCATACAACGAATTCAGCTTTCACTGTGCTTTCCGTGTCTGTCCTGTGTGCCTGCACTGTAAGGGCCTGTGTGAAGTCTGCTGTGTAGTGCTCTCTATTGCTGTGCGGCACCCACTCACTTGGCCATTAACGTGAGGCCTTGCTGAGGCTGAGACTGTCAGAAAAAATGCCTGCATACAACGAATTAAGCTAGCACTGTGCTTTCCATGTCTGTCCTGTGTGCAGGTACATTAAGGGACTTTGTGAAGTATACTGTGTAGAGCTCTCTATTGCTGTGCAGCACGCCCTCTCTTGGGTGGACATGAACGTGAGGCCTTGCTGAGGCTTAGACAGTCAGAAAAATGCTCGCATACAACGAATTCAGCTTGCAATGTGCTTTCCGGGTTTCTCCTGTGTGCCCGCACTCTAAGAGCCTGAGTGAAGTCTGCTGTGAAGAGCTCTCTTTCGCTGAGTGGCAGGCGCTCGCTTTGGTGACCTAATTTCACGTGACGCCTTCCTGAGGAAGCCTGTCTGAAAAATGCCTGCATACAACGAATTCAGCTTGCACTGTGCTTTCCGTGTTTGTTCTGTGTGCGTGCACTGTAAGCGCCCGAGTGCAGTCTGCTGTGTAGAGCTGTCTTTTTCTGTGCGGCGTGCACACTCTTGGGTGGCCATTAACGTGAGGCATTGCTGAGGCTGAGACGGGCTGTCAGAAAAAATGCCCGCATACAACGAATTCAGCTTGCAATGTGCTTTCGGTGTCTGTCCTGTGTGCCTGCACTCTAAGGGCCTGAGTGAACCCTGCTGTGTAGAGCTGTCCATTTCTGTGCGGCGTGCACACTGTTGGGTTGCCATTAAAGTGAGGCTTTCCTGAGGCTGAGCCAGGCTATCGGAGAAAAAGCCCGCATACAATGAATTCAGCTTACAATGTGCTTTCAGTGTCTGTCCTGTGTGCTTGCACTCTAAGCGCCCGAGTGAAGTCTGCTATGTAGAGCTGTCTATTTCTGTGCGGTGTGCACACTCCTGGGTGGCCGCATTCACATGGGGCTTTGTTGCGGCTGAGCCGGTCTGTCAGAAAAAATGCCCGCATACAACGAATTCAGCTTACATTGTGCTTTGGTTGTCCTGTGTGCCTGCACTCTAAAGGCCTGTGTGTAGTCCTCTGTGTAGAGCTCTATAGTGCTGTGCGGCACACACTCACTTGGGTGGCCATTAACGTGAGGCTTTGCTGAGGCTGAGACTGTCAGAAAGAATGCTCGCATACAACTAATTCAGCTTGCAATGTGCTTTTCGGGTTTGTCCTGTGTGCCCGCACTCTAAGCGCCTGAGTGAAGTCTGCTGTGTAGAGCTGTCTATTTCTTTGTGGCGTGCACACTCCTGGGTGGCCCCATTAACATGAGGCTTTGCTGAGGCTGAGCCAGTCTGTCAGAAAACATGCCCGCATACAACAAATTCAGCTTACATTGTGCTTTCGTTGTCCTGTGTGCCTGCACTCTAAAGGCCTGTGTGAAGTCCTCTGTGTAGAGCTCTATATTGCTGTGCGGCACAAACTCACTTGAGTGGCCATTATCGTGAGGCTTTGCTGAGGGTGAGCCGGGCTGTCAGAAAAAAAGCCCGCATACAAAGTATTCAGCTTACAATGTGCTTTACATCTTTATACTGTGTGCTTGCACTCTAAAAGCCTGAGTGGTGTCTGCTGTGTAGAGCGCTCTTTAGCTGAGCGGCAGGCGCTCGCATTGGTTACCTAATTTAATGTGACGCCTTGCTGAGGAAGCCTGTCTGAAAAATGCCTGCATATAACGAATTCACCTTGCACTGTGATTTCCGTGTCTGTCCTGTGTGCCTGCACTCTAAGCGCCCGAGTGAAGCCTGCTTTGTAGCGCTGTCTATTTCTGTGCGGCGTTCACACTCTTGGGTGGCCCTTCACGTGAGGCTTTGCTGAGGCTGACCCGGGCTGTCAGAAAAAATACCCGCATACAACGAATTCAGCTTACAATGTTCTTTCAGTGTCTGTCCCGTGTGCCTGCACTCTAAGGGCCTGTGTGAAGTCCGCTGTGTAGTGCTCTCAATTGCTGTGCCGCACGCACTCACTTGGGTGGCCATTAACATGAGTCCCTGCTGAGGCTGAGACTTTCAGAAAAAGTGCTCACATACAACGAATTCAGCTTGCAATGTTCTTTTCAGGTGTGTCCTGTGTGCCCGCACTCTAAGCGCCTGAGTGAAGTCTGGTGTGTAGAGCTCTCTATCGCTGAGCGGCGGTCGCTCTCTTTGGTGACCTAATTTAACGTGATGCCTTGATGAGGAAGCCTGTCTGAAAAATGCCTGCATACAACGAATTCAGCTTGCAGTGCGCTTTTCGTGTCTGTCCTGTGTGCCTACCCTCTAAGGGGCTGTGTGAAGTCCGCTGTGTAGAGATCTCTATTCCTGTGCGGCACGCACTCACTTCGGTAGCTATTAACGTGAGGCTTTGCTGAGGCTGAGCTGGGCTGTCTCAAAAAATGCCTGCATAAAGCGAATTCACCTTACAATGAGCTTTCGGTGTCCTGTTTGCCTGCACTCTAAGGGCCTGTGTGAAGTCCGCTGTGTAGAGCTCTCTATTGCTGTGTGGCACGCACTCACTTGGGTGGCCATAAATGTGAGGCCTTGCTGAGACAGACTGTCAGAAAAAATGCTCGCATACAAAGACTGCAGCTTGCAATGTGTCTTCCGGGTTTGTCCTGTGTGCCCGCACTCTAAGCGCCTGATTGAAGTCTGTTGTGTGGACCTCTCTTTCGCTGAGCGGCGGGCGCGTTCTTTGGTGACCTAATTTAACGTGACATCTTGCTGAGGAAGCCTGTGTGAAAAATGCCTGCATACAACGAATTCAGCTTGCACTGTGCTTTCCGTGTCTGTCTTGTGTGCCTGCACTCTATGCACCCAAGTGAAGTCTGCTGTGTAGAGCTCTCTATCGCTGAGCGGCGGTCGCTCTCTTTGGTGACCTAATTTAACTAGATGCCTTGATGAGGAAGCCTGTCTGAAAAATGCCTGCATACAACGAATTCAGCTTGCAGTGTGCTTTTCGTGTCTGTCCTGTGTGCCTACACTCTAAGGGGCTGTGTGAAGTCCGCTGTGTAGAGATCTCTATTGCTGTGCGGCACGCACTAACTTGGGTAGCTATTAACGTGAGGCTTTGCTGAGGCTGAGCTGGGCTGTCTCAAAAAATGCCTGCAAAAAGCGAATTCACCTTACAATGAGCTTTCGGTGTCCTGTTTGCCTGCACTCTAAGGGCCTGTGTGAAGTCCGCTGTGTAGAGCTCTCTATTGCTGTGCGGCACGCACTCACTTGGGTGGCCATAAACGTGAGGCCTTGCTGAGACAGACTGTCAGAAAAAATGGTCGCATACAACGAATTCAGTTTGCAATGTGATTTCTGGGTTTGTCCTGTGTGCCCACACTCTAAGCGTCTGAGTGAAGTCTGCTGTGTAGAGATCTCTTTCATTGAGCGGCTGGCGCCCATTTTGGTGACCTAATTTAACGTGACTCCTTTCTCAGGAAGCCTGTCTGAAAAATGCCAGCATACAACGAATTCAGCTTTCACTGTGCTTTCCGTGTCTGTCCTGTGTGCCTGCACTCTAAGGGCCTGTGTGAAGTCCGCTGTGTAGTGCTCTCTATTGCTGTGCGGCATGCACTTACTTGAGTGGCCATTATCGTGAGGCCTTGCTGAGTCTGAGACTGTAAGAAGAAATGCTCTCATACAACGAATTCAGCTTGCAATGTGCTTTTCGGGTTTGTCCTGTGTGTCCGCACTCTAAGCGCCTGAGTGAAGTCTGTTGTGTAGAGCTCTCTTTCGCTGAGCGGCGGGTGTTCGTTTTGGTGACCTAATTTACTGTGATGCCTTGATGAGGAAGCCTGTCTGAAAAATGAATGCATACAACGAATTCAGCTTGCAGTGCGCTTTTCGTGTCTGTCCTGTGTGCCTACACTCTAAGTGGCTGTGTGAAGTCCGCTGTGTAGAGATCTCTATTGCTGTGCGGCACGCACTCACTTGGGTGGCCATTAACGTGAGGCTTTGCTGAGGCTGAGCCGGGCTGTCACAAAAAAAGCCTCCATACAGCGAAATCACCTTGCAATGTGCTTTTGTTGTCCTGTTTGCCTGCACTCTAAGGGCCTGTATGAAGTCCGCTGTGTAGAGCTCTCTTTCATTGAGCAGCTGGCACCCGCTTTGGTGACCTAATTTAACGTGACTCCTTTCTCAGGAAGACTGTCTGAAAAATGCCTGCATACAACGAATTCAGCTCTCACTGTGCTTTCCGTGTCTGTCCTGTGTGCCTGCACTCTAAGGGCCTGTGTGAAGTCCGCTGTTTAGAGCTCTCTGTTGCTGTGCAGCGCGCCCTCACTTGGGTGGCCGTTAAGGTGAGGCCGTGCTGATGCTGAGACTTTCAGAAAAAATGCTCACATACAACGAATTCAGCTTGCAATGTGCTTTCGGTGTCTGTCCTGTGTGTCTGCACTCTAAGGGCCTGTGTGAAGTCCGCTGTATAGTGCTCTCTATTGCTGTGCGGCACCCACTCACTTGGGTGGCCATTAACGTGAGGCCCTGCTGAGGCTGAGACTGTCAGAAAGAATGCCTGCATACAACGAATTCAGCTTGCACTGTGCTTTCCATGTCTGTCCTGTGTGCCTGTACACTAAGGGGCTTTGTGAAGTCCGCTGTGTAGAGCTCTCTATTGCTGTGCGGCACACACTCTCTTGGGTGGACATTAACGTGAGGCTTTGCTGAGGCTGAGACTGTCAGAAAAAATGCTCGCATACAACGAATTCAGCTTGCAATGTGCTTTTCGGGTTTGTCCTGTGTGCCCGCACTCAAAGAGCCTGAGTGAAGTCTGCTGTGTAGAGCTGTCTATTTCTTTGTGGCGTGCACACTCCTGGGTGGCCCCATTAACATGAGGCTTTGCTGAGGCTGAGCCAGTCTGTCAGAAAACATGCCCGCATACAACAAATTCAGCTTACATTGTGCTTTCGTTGTCCTGTGTGCCTGCACTCTAAAGGCCTGTGTGAAGTCCTCTGTGTAGAGCTCTATATTGCTGTGCGGCACAAACTCACTTGAGTGGCCATTATCGTGAGGCTTTGCTGAGGGTGAGCCGGGCTGTCAGAAAAAAAGCCCGCATACAAAGTATTCAGCTTACAATGTGCTTTACATCTTTATACTGTGTGCTTGCACTCTAAAAGCCTGAGTGGTGTCTGCTGTGTAGAGCGCTCTTTAGCTGAGCGGCAGGCGCTCGCATTGGTTACCTAATTTAATGTGACGCCTTGCTGAGGAAGCCTGTCTGAAAAATGCCTGCATATAACGAATTCACCTTGCACTGTGATTTCCGTGTCTGTCCTGTGTGCCTGCACTCTAAGCGCCCGAGTGAAGCCTGCTTTGTAGCGCTGTCTATTTCTGTGCGGCGTTCACACTCTTGGGTGGCCCTTCACGTGAGGCTTTGCTGAGGCTGACCCGGGCTGTCAGAAAAAATACCCGCATACAACGAATTCAGCTTACAATGTTCTTTCAGTGTCTGTCCCGTGTGCCTGCACTCTAAGGGCCTGTGTGAAGTCCGCTGTGTAGTGCTCTCAATTGCTGTGCCGCACGCACTCACTTGGGTGGCCATTAACATGAGTCCCTGCTGAGGCTGAGACTTTCAGAAAAAGTGCTCACATACAACGAATTCAGCTTGCAATGTTCTTTTCAGGTGTGTCCTGTGTGCCCGCACTCTAAGCGCCTGAGTGAAGTCTGGTGTGTAGAGCTCTCTATCGCTGAGCGGCGGTCGCTCTCTTTGGTGACCTAATTTAACGTGATGCCTTGATGAGGAAGCCTGTCTGAAAAATGCCTGCATACAACGAATTCAGCTTGCAGTGCGCTTTTCGTGTCTGTCCTGTGTGCCTACCCTCTAAGGGGCTGTGTGAAGTCCGCTGTGTAGAGATCTCTATTCCTGTGCGGCACGCACTCACTTCGGTAGCTATTAACGTGAGGCTTTGCTGAGGCTGAGCTGGGCTGTCTCAAAAAATGCCTGCATAAAGCGAATTCACCTTACAATGAGCTTTCGGTGTCCTGTTTGCCTGCACTCTAAGGGCCTGTGTGAAGTCCGCTGTGTAGAGCTCTCTATTGCTGTGTGGCACGCACTCACTTGGGTGGCCATAAATGTGAGGCCTTGCTGAGACAGACTGTCAGAAAAAATGCTCGCATACAAAGACTGCAGCTTGCAATGTGTCTTCCGGGTTTGTCCTGTGTGCCCGCACTCTAAGCGCCTGATTGAAGTCTGTTGTGTGGACCTCTCTTTCGCTGAGCGGCGGGCGCGTTCTTTGGTGACCTAATTTAACGTGACATCTTGCTGAGGAAGCCTGTGTGAAAAATGCCTGCATACAACGAATTCAGCTTGCACTGTGCTTTCCGTGTCTGTCTTGTGTGCCTGCACTCTATGCACCCAAGTGAAGTCTGCTGTGTAGAGCTCTCTATCGCTGAGCGGCGGTCGCTCTCTTTGGTGACCTAATTTAACTAGATGCCTTGATGAGGAAGCCTGTCTGAAAAATGCCTGCATACAACGAATTCAGCTTGCAGTGTGCTTTTCGTGTCTGTCCTGTGTGCCTACACTCTAAGGGGCTGTGTGAAGTCCGCTGTGTAGAGATCTCTATTGCTGTGCGGCACGCACTAACTTGGGTAGCTATTAACGTGAGGCTTTGCTGAGGCTGAGCTGGGCTGTCTCAAAAAATGCCTGCAAAAAGCGAATTCACCTTACAATGAGCTTTCGGTGTCCTGTTTGCCTGCACTCTAAGGGCCTGTGTGAAGTCCGCTGTGTAGAGCTCTCTATTGCTGTGCGGCACGCACTCACTTGGGTGGCCATAAACGTGAGGCCTTGCTGAGACAGACTGTCAGAAAAAATGGTCGCATACAACGAATTCAGTTTGCAATGTGATTTCTGGGTTTGTCCTGTGTGCCCACACTCTAAGCGTCTGAGTGAAGTCTGCTGTGTAGAGATCTCTTTCATTGAGCGGCTGGCGCCCATTTTGGTGACCTAATTTAACGTGACTCCTTTCTCAGGAAGCCTGTCTGAAAAATGCCAGCATACAACGAATTCAGCTTTCACTGTGCTTTCCGTGTCTGTCCTGTGTGCCTGCACTCTAAGGGCCTGTGTGAAGTCCGCTGTGTAGTGCTCTCTATTGCTGTGCGGCATGCACTTACTTGAGTGGCCATTATCGTGAGGCCTTGCTGAGTCTGAGACTGTAAGAAGAAATGCTCTCATACAACGAATTCAGCTTGCAATGTGCTTTTCGGGTTTGTCCTGTGTGTCCGCACTCTAAGCGCCTGAGTGAAGTCTGTTGTGTAGAGCTCTCTTTCGCTGAGCGGCGGGTGTTCGTTTTGGTGACCTAATTTACTGTGATGCCTTGATGAGGAAGCCTGTCTGAAAAATGAATGCATACAACGAATTCAGCTTGCAGTGCGCTTTTCGTGTCTGTCCTGTGTGCCTACACTCTAAGTGGCTGTGTGAAGTCCGCTGTGTAGAGATCTCTATTGCTGTGCGGCACGCACTCACTTGGGTGGCCATTAACGTGAGGCTTTGCTGAGGCTGAGCCGGGCTGTCACAAAAAAAGCCTCCATACAGCGAAATCACCTTGCAATGTGCTTTTGTTGTCCTGTTTGCCTGCACTCTAAGGGCCTGTATGAAGTCCGCTGTGTAGAGCTCTCTTTCATTGAGCAGCTGGCACCCGCTTTGGTGACCTAATTTAACGTGACTCCTTTCTCAGGAAGCCTGTCTGAAAAATGCCTGCATACAACGAATTCAGCTCTCACTGTGCTTTCCGTGTCTGTCCTGTGTGCCTGCACTCTAAGGGCCTGTGTGAAGTCCGCTGTTTAGAGCTCTCTGTTGCTGTGCAGCGCGCCCTCACTTGGGTGGCCGTTAAGGTGAGGCCGTGCTGATGCTGAGACTTTCAGAAAAAATGCTCACATACAACGAATTCAGCTTGCAATGTGCTTTCGGTGTCTGTCCTGTGTGTCTGCACTCTAAGGGCCTGTGTGAAGTCCGCTGTATAGTGCTCTCTATTGCTGTGCGGCACCCACTCACTTGGGTGGCCATTAACGTGAGGCCCTGCTGAGGCTGAGACTGTCAGAAAGAATGCCTGCATACAACGAATTCAGCTTGCACTGTGCTTTCCATGTCTGTCCTGTGTGCCTGTACACTAAGGGGCTTTGTGAAGTCCGCTGTGTAGAGCTCTCTATTGCTGTGCGGCACACACTCTCTTGGGTGGACATTAACGTGAGGCTTTGCTGAGGCTGAGACTGTCAGAAAAAATGCTCGCATACAACGAATTCAGCTTGCAATGTGCTTTTCGGGTTTGTCCTGTGTGCCCACACTCAAAGAGCCTGAGTGAAGTCTGCTGTGTAGAGCTGTCTATTTCTTTGTGGCGTGCACACTCCTGGGTGGCCCCATTAACATGAGGCTTTGCTGAGGCTGAGCCAGTCTGTCAGAAAACATGCCCGCATACAACAAATTCAGCTTACATTGTGCTTTCGTTGTCCTGTGTGCCTGCACTCTAAAGGCCTGTGTGAAGTCCTCTGTGTAGAGCTCTATATTGCTGTGCGGCACAAACTCACTTGAGTGGCCATTATCGTGAGGCTTTGCTGAGGGTGAGCCGGGCTGTCAGAAAAAAAGCCCGCATACAAAGTATTCAGCTTACAATGTGCTTTACATCTTTATACTGTGTGCTTGCACTCTAAAAGCCTGAGTGGTGTCTGCTGTGTAGAGCGCTCTTTAGCTGAGCGGCAGGCGCTCGCATTGGTTACCTAATTTAATGTGACGCCTTGCTGAGGAAGCCTGTCTGAAAAATGCCTGCATATAACGAATTCACCTTGCACTGTGATTTCCGTGTCTGTCCTGTGTGCCTGCACTCTAAGCGCCCGAGTGAAGCCTGCTTTGTAGCGCTGTCTATTTCTGTGCGGCGTTCACACTCTTGGGTGGCCCTTCACGTGAGGCTTTGCTGAGGCTGACCCGGGCTGTCAGAAAAAATACCCGCATACAACGAATTCAGCTTACAATGTTCTTTCAGTGTCTGTCCCGTGTGCCTGCACTCTAAGGGCCTGTGTGAAGTCCGCTGTGTAGTGCTCTCAATTGCTGTGCCGCACGCACTCACTTGGGTGGCCATTAACATGAGTCCCTGCTGAGGCTGAGACTTTCAGAAAAAGTGCTCACATACAACGAATTCAGCTTGCAATGTTCTTTTCAGGTGTGTCCTGTGTGCCCGCACTCTAAGCGCCTGAGTGAAGTCTGGTGTGTAGAGCTCTCTATCGCTGAGCGGCGGTCGCTCTCTTTGGTGACCTAATTTAACGTGATGCCTTGATGAGGAAGCCTGTCTGAAAAATGCCTGCATACAACGAATTCAGCTTGCAGTGCGCTTTTCGTGTCTGTCCTGTGTGCCTACCCTCTAAGGGGCTGTGTGAAGTCCGCTGTGTAGAGATCTCTATTCCTGTGCGGCACGCACTCACTTCGGTAGCTATTAACGTGAGGCTTTGCTGAGGCTGAGCTGGGCTGTCTCAAAAAATGCCTGCATAAAGCGAATTCACCTTACAATGAGCTTTCGGTGTCCTGTTTGCCTGCACTCTAAGGGCCTGTGTGAAGTCCGCTGTGTAGAGCTCTCTATTGCTGTGTGGCACGCACTCACTTGGGTGGCCATAAATGTGAGGCCTTGCTGAGACAGACTGTCAGAAAAAATGCTCGCATACAAAGACTGCAGCTTGCAATGTGTCTTCCGGGTTTGTCCTGTGTGCCCGCACTCTAAGCGCCTGATTGAAGTCTGTTGTGTGGACCTCTCTTTCGCTGAGCGGCGGGCGCGTTCTTTGGTGACCTAATTTAACGTGACATCTTGCTGAGGAAGCCTGTGTGAAAAATGCCTGCATACAACGAATTCAGCTTGCACTGTGCTTTCCGTGTCTGTCTTGTGTGCCTGCACTCTATGCACCCAAGTGAAGTCTGCTGTGTAGAGCTCTCTATCGCTGAGCGGCGGTCGCTCTCTTTGGTGACCTAATTTAACTAGATGCCTTGATGAGGAAGCCTGTCTGAAAAATGCCTGCATACAACGAATTCAGCTTGCAGTGTGCTTTTCGTGTCTGTCCTGTGTGCCTACACTCTAAGGGGCTGTGTGAAGTCCGCTGTGTAGAGATCTCTATTGCTGTGCGGCACGCACTAACTTGGGTAGCTATTAACGTGAGGCTTTGCTGAGGCTGAGCTGGGCTGTCTCAAAAAATGCCTGCAAAAAGCGAATTCACCTTACAATGAGCTTTCGGTGTCCTGTTTGCCTGCACTCTAAGGGCCTGTGTGAAGTCCGCTGTGTAGAGCTCTCTATTGCTGTGCGGCACGCACTCACTTGGGTGGCCATAAACGTGAGGCCTTGCTGAGACAGACTGTCAGAAAAAATGGTCGCATACAACGAATTCAGTTTGCAATGTGATTTCTGGGTTTGTCCTGTGTGCCCACACTCTAAGCGTCTGAGTGAAGTCTGCTGTGTAGAGATCTCTTTCATTGAGCGGCTGGCGCCCATTTTGGTGACCTAATTTAACGTGACTCCTTTCTCAGGAAGCCTGTCTGAAAAATGCCAGCATACAACGAATTCAGCTTTCACTGTGCTTTCCGTGTCTGTCCTGTGTGCCTGCACTCTAAGGGCCTGTGTGAAGTCCGCTGTGTAGTGCTCTCTATTGCTGTGCGGCATGCACTTACTTGAGTGGCCATTATCGTGAGGCCTTGCTGAGTCTGAGACTGTAAGAAGAAATGCTCTCATACAACGAATTCAGCTTGCAATGTGCTTTTCGGGTTTGTCCTGTGTGTCCGCACTCTAAGCGCCTGAGTGAAGTCTGTTGTGTAGAGCTCTCTTTCGCTGAGCGGCGGGTGTTCGTTTTGGTGACCTAATTTACTGTGATGCCTTGATGAGGAAGCCTGTCTGAAAAATGAATGCATACAACGAATTCAGCTTGCAGTGCGCTTTTCGTGTCTGTCCTGTGTGCCTACACTCTAAGTGGCTGTGTGAAGTCCGCTGTGTAGAGATCTCTATTGCTGTGCGGCACGCACTCACTTGGGTGGCCATTAACGTGAGGCTTTGCTGAGGCTGAGCCGGGCTGTCACAAAAAAAGCCTCCATACAGCGAAATCACCTTGCAATGTGCTTTTGTTGTCCTGTTTGCCTGCACTCTAAGGGCCTGTATGAAGTCCGCTGTGTAGAGCTCTCTTTCATTGAGCAGCTGGCACCCGCTTTGGTGACCTAATTTAACGTGACTCCTTTCTCAGGAAGCCTGTCTGAAAAATGCCTGCATACAACGAATTCAGCTCTCACTGTGCTTTCCGTGTCTGTCCTGTGTGCCTGCACTCTAAGGGCCTGTGTGAAGTCCGCTGTTTAGAGCTCTCTGTTGCTGTGCAGCGCGCCCTCACTTGGGTGGCCGTTAAGGTGAGGCCGTGCTGATGCTGAGACTTTCAGAAAAAATGCTCACATACAACGAATTCAGCTTGCAATGTGCTTTCGGTGTCTGTCCTGTGTGTCTGCACTCTAAGGGCCTGTGTGAAGTCCGCTGTATAGTGCTCTCTATTGCTGTGCGGCACCCACTCACTTGGGTGGCCATTAACGTGAGGCCCTGCTGAGGCTGAGACTGTCAGAAAGAATGCCTGCATACAACGAATTCAGCTTGCACTGTGCTTTCCATGTCTGTCCTGTGTGCCTGTACACTAAGGGGCTTTGTGAAGTCCGCTGTGTAGAGCTCTCTATTGCTGTGCGGCACACACTCTCTTGGGTGGACATTAACGTGAGGCTTTGCTGAGGCTGAGACTGTCAGAAAAAATGCTCGCATACAACGAATTCAGCTTGCAATGTGCTTTTCGGGTTTGTCCTGTGTGCCCACACTCAAAGAGCCTGAGTGAAGTCTGCTGTGTAGAGCTGTCTATTTCTTTGTGGCGTGCACACTCCTGGGTGGCCCCATTAACATGAGGCTTTGCTGAGGCTGAGCCAGTCTGTCAGAAAACATGCCCGCATACAACAAATTCAGCTTACATTGTGCTTTCGTTGTCCTGTGTGCCTGCACTCTAAAGGCCTGTGTGAAGTCCTCTGTGTAGAGCTCTATATTGCTGTGCGGCACAAACTCACTTGAGTGGCCATTATCGTGAGGCTTTGCTGAGGGTGAGCCGGGCTGTCAGAAAAAAAGCCCGCATACAAAGTATTCAGCTTACAATGTGCTTTACATCTTTATACTGTGTGCTTGCACTCTAAAAGCCTGAGTGGTGTCTGCTGTGTAGAGCGCTCTTTAGCTGAGCGGCAGGCGCTCGCATTGGTTACCTAATTTAATGTGACGCCTTGCTGAGGAAGCCTGTCTGAAAAATGCCTGCATATAACGAATTCACCTTGCACTGTGATTTCCGTGTCTGTCCTGTGTGCCTGCACTCTAAGCGCCCGAGTGAAGCCTGCTTTGTAGCGCTGTCTATTTCTGTGCGGCGTTCACACTCTTGGGTGGCCCTTCACGTGAGGCTTTGCTGAGGCTGACCCGGGCTGTCAGAAAAAATACCCGCATACAACGAATTCAGCTTACAATGTTCTTTCAGTGTCTGTCCCGTGTGCCTGCACTCTAAGGGCCTGTGTGAAGTCCGCTGTGTAGTGCTCTCAATTGCTGTGCCGCACGCACTCACTTGGGTGGCCATTAACATGAGTCCCTGCTGAGGCTGAGACTTTCAGAAAAAGTGCTCACATACAACGAATTCAGCTTGCAATGTTCTTTTCAGGTGTGTCCTGTGTGCCCGCACTCTAAGCGCCTGAGTGAAGTCTGGTGTGTAGAGCTCTCTATCGCTGAGCGGCGGTCGCTCTCTTTGGTGACCTAATTTAACGTGATGCCTTGATGAGGAAGCCTGTCTGAAAAATGCCTGCATACAACGAATTCAGCTTGCAGTGCGCTTTTCGTGTCTGTCCTGTGTGCCTACCCTCTAAGGGGCTGTGTGAAGTCCGCTGTGTAGAGATCTCTATTCCTGTGCAGCACGCACTCACTTCGGTAGCTATTAACGTGAGGCTTTGCTGAGGCTGAGCTGGGCTGTCTCAAAAAATGCCTGCATAAAGCGAATTCACCTTACAATGAGCTTTCGGTGTCCTGTTTGCCTGCACTCTAAGGGCCTGTGTGAAGTCCGCTGTGTAGAGCTCTCTATTGCTGTGTGGCACGCACTCACTTGGGTGGCCATAAATGTGAGGCCTTGCTGAGACAGACTGTCAGAAAAAATGCTCGCATACAAAGACTGCAGCTTGCAATGTGTCTTCCGGGTTTGTCCTGTGTGCCCGCACTCTAAGCGCCTGATTGAAGTCTGTTGTGTGGACCTCTCTTTCGCTGAGCGGCGGGCGCGTTCTTTGGTGACCTAATTTAACGTGACATCTTGCTGAGGAAGCCTGTGTGAAAAATGCCTGCATACAACGAATTCAGCTTGCACTGTGCTTTCCGTGTCTGTCTTGTGTGCCTGCACTCTATGCACCCAAGTGAAGTCTGCTGTGTAGAGCTCTCTATCGCTGAGCGGCGGTCGCTCTCTTTGGTGACCTAATTTAACTAGATGCCTTGATGAGGAAGCCTGTCTGAAAAATGCCTGCATACAACGAATTCAGCTTGCAGTGTGCTTTTCGTGTCTGTCCTGTGTGCCTACACTCTAAGGGGCTGTGTGAAGTCCGCTGTGTAGAGATCTCTATTGCTGTGCGGCACGCACTAACTTGGGTAGCTATTAACGTGAGGCTTTGCTGAGGCTGAGCTGGGCTGTCTCAAAAAATGCCTGCAAAAAGCGAATTCACCTTACAATGAGCTTTCGGTGTCCTGTTTGCCTGCACTCTAAGGGCCTGTGTGAAGTCCGCTGTGTAGAGCTCTCTATTGCTGTGCGGCACGCACTCACTTGGGTGGCCATAAACGTGAGGCCTTGCTGAGACAGACTGTCAGAAAAAATGGTCGCATACAACGAATTCAGTTTGCAATGTGATTTCTGGGTTTGTCCTGTGTGCCCACACTCTAAGCGTCTGAGTGAAGTCTGCTGTGTAGAGATCTCTTTCATTGAGCGGCTGGCGCCCATTTTGGTGACCTAATTTAACGTGACTCCTTTCTCAGGAAGCCTGTCTGAAAAATGCCAGCATACAACGAATTCAGCTTTCACTGTGCTTTCCGTGTCTGTCCTGTGTGCCTGCACTCTAAGGGCCTGTGTGAAGTCCGCTGTGTAGTGCTCTCTATTGCTGTGCGGCATGCACTTACTTGAGTGGCCATTATCGTGAGGCCTTGCTGAGTCTGAGACTGTAAGAAGAAATGCTCTCATACAACGAATTCAGCTTGCAATGTGCTTTTCGGGTTTGTCCTGTGTGTCCGCACTCTAAGCGCCTGAGTGAAGTCTGTTGTGTAGAGCTCTCTTTCGCTGAGCGGCGGGTGTTCGTTTTGGTGACCTAATTTACTGTGATGCCTTGATGAGGAAGCCTGTCTGAAAAATGAATGCATACAACGAATTCAGCTTGCAGTGCGCTTTTCGTGTCTGTCCTGTGTGCCTACACTCTAAGTGGCTGTGTGAAGTCCGCTGTGTAGAGATCTCTATTGCTGTGCGGCACGCACTCACTTGGGTGGCCATTAACGTGAGGCTTTGCTGAGGCTGAGCCGGGCTGTCACAAAAAAAGCCTCCATACAGCGAAATCACCTTGCAATGTGCTTTTGTTGTCCTGTTTGCCTGCACTCTAAGGGCCTGTATGAAGTCCGCTGTGTAGAGCTCTCTTTCATTGAGCAGCTGGCACCCGCTTTGGTGACCTAATTTAACGTGACTCCTTTCTCAGGAAGCCTGTCTGAAAAATGCCTGCATACAACGAATTCAGCTCTCACTGTGCTTTCCGTGTCTGTCCTGTGTGCCTGCACTCTAAGGGCCTGTGTGAAGTCCGCTGTTTAGAGCTCTCTGTTGCTGTGCAGCGCGCCCTCACTTGGGTGGCCGTTAAGGTGAGGCCGTGCTGATGCTGAGACTTTCAGAAAAAATGCTCACATACAACGAATTCAGCTTGCAATGTGCTTTCGGTGTCTGTCCTGTGTGTCTGCACTCTAAGGGCCTGTGTGAAGTCCGCTGTATAGTGCTCTCTATTGCTGTGCGGCACCCACTCACTTGGGTGGCCATTAACGTGAGGCCCTGCTGAGGCTGAGACTGTCAGAAAGAATGCCTGCATACAACGAATTCAGCTTGCACTGTGCTTTCCATGTCTGTCCTGTGTGCCTGTACACTAAGGGGCTTTGTGAAGTCCGCTGTGTAGAGCTCTCTATTGCTGTGCGGCACACACTCTCTTGGGTGGACATTAACGTGAGGCTTTGCTGAGGCTGAGACTGTCAGAAAAAATGCTCGCATACAACGAATTCAGCTTGCAATGTGCTTTTCGGGTTTGTCCTGTGTGCCCACACTCAAAGAGCCTGAGTGAAGTCTGCTGTGTAGAGCTGTCTATTTCTTTGTGGCGTGCACACTCCTGGGTGGCCCCATTAACATGAGGCTTTGCTGAGGCTGAGCCAGTCTGTCAGAAAACATGCCCGCATACAACAAATTCAGCTTACATTGTGCTTTCGTTGTCCTGTGTGCCTGCACTCTAAAGGCCTGTGTGAAGTCCTCTGTGTAGAGCTCTATATTGCTGTGCGGCACAAACTCACTTGAGTGGCCATTATCGTGAGGCTTTGCTGAGGGTGAGCCGGGCTGTCAGAAAAAAAGCCCGCATACAAAGTATTCAGCTTACAATGTGCTTTACATCTTTATACTGTGTGCTTGCACTCTAAAAGCCTGAGTGGTGTCTGCTGTGTAGAGCGCTCTTTAGCTGAGCGGCAGGCGCTCGCATTGGTTACCTAATTTAATGTGACGCCTTGCTGAGGAAGCCTGTCTGAAAAATGCCTGCATATAACGAATTCACCTTGCACTGTGATTTCCGTGTCTGTCCTGTGTGCCTGCACTCTAAGCGCCCGAGTGAAGCCTGCTTTGTAGCGCTGTCTATTTCTGTGCGGCGTTCACACTCTTGGGTGGCCCTTCACGTGAGGCTTTGCTGAGGCTGACCCGGGCTGTCAGAAAAAATACCCGCATACAACGAATTCAGCTTACAATGTTCTTTCAGTGTCTGTCCCGTGTGCCTGCACTCTAAGGGCCTGTGTGAAGTCCGCTGTGTAGTGCTCTCAATTGCTGTGCCGCACGCACTCACTTGGGTGGCCATTAACATGAGTCCCTGCTGAGGCTGAGACTTTCAGAAAAAGTGCTCACATACAACGAATTCAGCTTGCAATGTTCTTTTCAGGTGTGTCCTGTGTGCCCGCACTCTAAGCGCCTGAGTGAAGTCTGGTGTGTAGAGCTCTCTATCGCTGAGCGGCGGTCGCTCTCTTTGGTGACCTAATTTAACGTGATGCCTTGATGAGGAAGCCTGTCTGAAAAATGCCTGCATACAACGAATTCAGCTTGCAGTGCGCTTTTCGTGTCTGTCCTGTGTGCCTACCCTCTAAGGGGCTGTGTGAAGTCCGCTGTGTAGAGATCTCTATTCCTGTGCGGCACGCACTCACTTCGGTAGCTATTAACGTGAGGCTTTGCTGAGGCTGAGCTGGGCTGTCTCAAAAAATGCCTGCATAAAGCGAATTCACCTTACAATGAGCTTTCGGTGTCCTGTTTGCCTGCACTCTAAGGGCCTGTGTGAAGTCCGCTGTGTAGAGCTCTCTATTGCTGTGTGGCACGCACTCACTTGGGTGGCCATAAATGTGAGGCCTTGCTGAGACAGACTGTCAGAAAAAATGCTCGCATACAAAGACTGCAGCTTGCAATGTGTCTTCCGGGTTTGTCCTGTGTGCCCGCACTCTAAGCGCCTGATTGAAGTCTGTTGTGTGGACCTCTCTTTCGCTGAGCGGCGGGCGCGTTCTTTGGTGACCTAATTTAACGTGACATCTTGCTGAGGAAGCCTGTGTGAAAAATGCCTGCATACAACGAATTCAGCTTGCACTGTGCTTTCCGTGTCTGTCTTGTGTGCCTGCACTCTATGCACCCAAGTGAAGTCTGCTGTGTAGAGCTCTCTATCGCTGAGCGGCGGTCGCTCTCTTTGGTGACCTAATTTAACTAGATGCCTTGATGAGGAAGCCTGTCTGAAAAATGCCTGCATACAACGAATTCAGCTTGCAGTGTGCTTTTCGTGTCTGTCCTGTGTGCCTACACTCTAAGGGGCTGTGTGAAGTCCGCTGTGTAGAGATCTCTATTGCTGTGCGGCACGCACTAACTTGGGTAGCTATTAACGTGAGGCTTTGCTGAGGCTGAGCTGGGCTGTCTCAAAAAATGCCTGCAAAAAGCGAATTCACCTTACAATGAGCTTTCGGTGTCCTGTTTGCCTGCACTCTAAGGGCCTGTGTGAAGTCCGCTGTGTAGAGCTCTCTATTGCTGTGCGGCACGCACTCACTTGGGTGGCCATAAACGTGAGGCCTTGCTGAGACAGACTGTCAGAAAAAATGGTCGCATACAACGAATTCAGTTTGCAATGTGATTTCTGGGTTTGTCCTGTGTGCCCACACTCTAAGCGTCTGAGTGAAGTCTGCTGTGTAGAGATCTCTTTCATTGAGCGGCTGGCGCCCATTTTGGTGACCTAATTTAACGTGACTCCTTTCTCAGGAAGCCTGTCTGAAAAATGCCAGCATACAACGAATTCAGCTTTCACTGTGCTTTCCGTGTCTGTCCTGTGTGCCTGCACTCTAAGGGCCTGTGTGAAGTCCGCTGTGTAGTGCTCTCTATTGCTGTGCGGCATGCACTTACTTGAGTGGCCATTATCGTGAGGCCTTGCTGAGTCTGAGACTGTAAGAAGAAATGCTCTCATACAACGAATTCAGCTTGCAATGTGCTTTTCGGGTTTGTCCTGTGTTCCCGCACTCTAAGGGCCTGAGTGAAGTCTGCTGTGTAGAGCTCTCCTTTGCTGAGTGGCGGGCGTTCGGTTTGGTCACTTAATTTATTGTGTTGCCTTGATGAGGAAGCCTGTCTGAAAAATGAATGCATACAACGAATTCAGCTTGCAGTGCGCTTTTCGTGTCTGTCCTGTGTGCCTACACTCTAAGTGGCTGTGTGAAGTCCGCTGTGTAGAGATCTCTATTGCTGTGCGGCACGCACTCACTTGGGTGGCCATTAACGTGAGGCTTTGCTGAGGCTGAGCCGGGCTGTCACAAAAAAAGCCTCCATACAGCGAAATCACCTTGCAATGTGCTTTTGTTGTCCTGTTTGCCTGCACTCTAAGGGCCTGTATGAAGTCCGCTGTGTAGAGCTCTCTTTCATTGAGCAGCTGGCACCCGCTTTGGTGACCTAATTTAACGTGACTCCTTTCTCAGGAAGCCTGTCTGAAAAATGCCTGCATACAACGAATTCAGCTCTCACTGTGCTTTCCGTGTCTGTCCTGTGTGCCTGCACTCTAAGGGCCTGTGTGAAGTCCGCTGTTTAGAGCTCTCTGTTGCTGTGCAGCGCGCCCTCACTTGGGTGGCCGTTAAGGTGAGGCCGTGCTGATGCTGAGACTTTCAGAAAAAATGCTCACATACAACGAATTCAGCTTGCAATGTGCTTTCGGTGTCTGTCCTGTGTGTCTGCACTCTAAGGGCCTGTGTGAAGTCCGCTGTATAGTGCTCTCTATTGCTGTGCGGCACCCACTCACTTGGGTGGCCATTAACGTGAGGCCCTGCTGAGGCTGAGACTGTCAGAAAGAATGCCTGCATACAACGAATTCAGCTTGCACTGTGCTTTCCATGTCTGTCCTGTGTGCCTGTACACTAAGGGGCTTTGTGAAGTCCGCTGTGTAGAGCTCTCTATTGCTGTGCGGCACACACTCTCTTGGGTGGACATTAACGTGAGGCTTTGCTGAGGCTGAGACTGTCAGAAAAAATGCTCGCATACAACGAATTCAGCTTGCAATGTGCTTTTCGGGTTTGTCCTGTGTGCCCACACTCAAAGAGCCTGAGTGAAGTCTGCTGTGTAGAGCTGTCTATTTCTTTGTGGCGTGCACACTCCTGGGTGGCCCCATTAACATGAGGCTTTGCTGAGGCTGAGCCAGTCTGTCAGAAAACATGCCCGCATACAACAAATTCAGCTTACATTGTGCTTTCGTTGTCCTGTGTGCCTGCACTCTAAAGGCCTGTGTGAAGTCCTCTGTGTAGAGCTCTATATTGCTGTGCGGCACAAACTCACTTGAGTGGCCATTATCGTGAGGCTTTGCTGAGGGTGAGCCGGGCTGTCAGAAAAAAAGCCCGCATACAAAGTATTCAGCTTACAATGTGCTTTACATCTTTATACTGTGTGCTTGCACTCTAAAAGCCTGAGTGGTGTCTGCTGTGTAGAGCGCTCTTTAGCTGAGCGGCAGGCGCTCGCATTGGTTACCTAATTTAATGTGACGCCTTGCTGAGGAAGCCTGTCTGAAAAATGCCTGCATATAACGAATTCACCTTGCACTGTGATTTCCGTGTCTGTCCTGTGTGCCTGCACTCTAAGCGCCCGAGTGAAGCCTGCTTTGTAGCGCTGTCTATTTCTGTGCGGCGTTCACACTCTTGGGTGGCCCTTCACGTGAGGCTTTGCTGAGGCTGACCCGGGCTGTCAGAAAAAATACCCGCATACAACGAATTCAGCTTACAATGTTCTTTCAGTGTCTGTCCCGTGTGCCTGCACTCTAAGGGCCTGTGTGAAGTCCGCTGTGTAGTGCTCTCAATTGCTGTGCCGCACGCACTCACTTGGGTGGCCATTAACATGAGTCCCTGCTGAGGCTGAGACTTTCAGAAAAAGTGCTCACATACAACGAATTCAGCTTGCAATGTTCTTTTCAGGTGTGTCCTGTGTGCCCGCACTCTAAGCGCCTGAGTGAAGTCTGGTGTGTAGAGCTCTCTATCGCTGAGCGGCGGTCGCTCTCTTTGGTGACCTAATTTAACGTGATGCCTTGATGAGGAAGCCTGTCTGAAAAATGCCTGCATACAACGAATTCAGCTTGCAGTGCGCTTTTCGTGTCTGTCCTGTGTGCCTACCCTCTAAGGGGCTGTGTGAAGTCCGCTGTGTAGAGATCTCTATTCCTGTGCGGCACGCACTCACTTCGGTAGCTATTAACGTGAGGCTTTGCTGAGGCTGAGCTGGGCTGTCTCAAAAAATGCCTGCATAAAGCGAATTCACCTTACAATGAGCTTTCGGTGTCCTGTTTGCCTGCACTCTAAGGGCCTGTGTGAAGTCCGCTGTGTAGAGCTCTCTATTGCTGTGTGGCACGCACTCACTTGGGTGGCCATAAATGTGAGGCCTTGCTGAGACAGACTGTCAGAAAAAATGCTCGCATACAAAGACTGCAGCTTGCAATGTGTCTTCCGGGTTTGTCCTGTGTGCCCGCACTCTAAGCGCCTGATTGAAGTCTGTTGTGTGGACCTCTCTTTCGCTGAGCGGCGGGCGCGTTCTTTGGTGACCTAATTTAACGTGACATCTTGCTGAGGAAGCCTGTGTGAAAAATGCCTGCATACAACGAATTCAGCTTGCACTGTGCTTTCCGTGTCTGTCTTGTGTGCCTGCACTCTATGCACCCAAGTGAAGTCTGCTGTGTAGAGCTCTCTATCGCTGAGCGGCGGTCGCTCTCTTTGGTGACCTAATTTAACTAGATGCCTTGATGAGGAAGCCTGTCTGAAAAATGCCTGCATACAACGAATTCAGCTTGCAGTGTGCTTTTCGTGTCTGTCCTGTGTGCCTACACTCTAAGGGGCTGTGTGAAGTCCGCTGTGTAGAGATCTCTATTGCTGTGCGGCACGCACTAACTTGGGTAGCTATTAACGTGAGGCTTTGCTGAGGCTGAGCTGGGCTGTCTCAAAAAATGCCTGCAAAAAGCGAATTCACCTTACAATGAGCTTTCGGTGTCCTGTTTGCCTGCACTCTAAGGGCCTGTGTGAAGTCCGCTGTGTAGAGCTCTCTATTGCTGTGCGGCACGCACTCACTTGGGTGGCCATAAACGTGAGGCCTTGCTGAGACAGACTGTCAGAAAAAATGGTCGCATACAACGAATTCAGTTTGCAATGTGATTTCTGGGTTTGTCCTGTGTGCCCACACTCTAAGCGTCTGAGTGAAGTCTGCTGTGTAGAGATCTCTTTCATTGAGCGGCTGGCGCCCATTTTGGTGACCTAATTTAACGTGACTCCTTTCTCAGGAAGCCTGTCTGAAAAATGCCAGCATACAACGAATTCAGCTTTCACTGTGCTTTCCGTGTCTGTCCTGTGTGCCTGCACTCTAAGGGCCTGTGTGAAGTCCGCTGTGTAGTGCTCTCTATTGCTGTGCGGCATGCACTTACTTGAGTGGCCATTATCGTGAGGCCTTGCTGAGTCTGAGACTGTAAGAAGAAATGCTCTCATACAACGAATTCAGCTTGCAATGTGCTTTTCGGGTTTGTCCTGTGTGTCCGCACTCTAAGCGCCTGAGTGAAGTCTGTTGTGTAGAGCTCTCTTTCGCTGAGCGGCGGGTGTTCGTTTTGGTGACCTAATTTACTGTGATGCCTTGATGAGGAAGCCTGTCTGAAAAATGAATGCATACAACGAATTCAGCTTGCAGTGCGCTTTTCGTGTCTGTCCTGTGTGCCTACACTCTAAGTGGCTGTGTGAAGTCCGCTGTGTAGAGATCTCTATTGCTGTGCGGCACGCACTCACTTGGGTGGCCATTAACGTGAGGCTTTGCTGAGGCTGAGCCGGGCTGTCACAAAAAAAGCCTCCATACAGCGAAATCACCTTGCAATGTGCTTTTGTTGTCCTGTTTGCCTGCACTCTAAGGGCCTGTATGAAGTCCGCTGTGTAGAGCTCTCTTTCATTGAGCAGCTGGCACCCGCTTTGGTGACCTAATTTAACGTGACTCCTTTCTCAGGAAGCCTGTCTGAAAAATGCCTGCATACAACGAATTCAGCTCTCACTGTGCTTTCCGTGTCTGTCCTGTGTGCCTGCACTCTAAGGGCCTGTGTGAAGTCCGCTGTTTAGAGCTCTCTGTTGCTGTGCAGCGCGCCCTCACTTGGGTGGCCGTTAAGGTGAGGCCGTGCTGATGCTGAGACTTTCAGAAAAAATGCTCACATACAACGAATTCAGCTTGCAATGTGCTTTCGGTGTCTGTCCTGTGTGTCTGCACTCTAAGGGCCTGTGTGAAGTCCGCTGTATAGTGCTCTCTATTGCTGTGCGGCACCCACTCACTTGGGTGGCCATTAACGTGAGGCCCTGCTGAGGCTGAGACTGTCAGAAAGAATGCCTGCATACAACGAATTCAGCTTGCACTGTGCTTTCCATGTCTGTCCTGTGTGCCTGTACACTAAGGGGCTTTGTGAAGTCCGCTGTGTAGAGCTCTCTATTGCTGTGCGGCACACACTCTCTTGGGTGGACATTAACGTGAGGCTTTGCTGAGGCTGAGACTGTCAGAAAAAATGCTCGCATACAACGAATTCAGCTTGCAATGTGCTTTTCGGGTTTGTCCTGTGTGCCCACACTCAAAGAGCCTGAGTGAAGTCTGCTGTGTAGAGCTGTCTATTTCTTTGTGGCGTGCACACTCCTGGGTGGCCCCATTAACATGAGGCTTTGCTGAGGCTGAGCCAGTCTGTCAGAAAACATGCCCGCATACAACAAATTCAGCTTACATTGTGCTTTCGTTGTCCTGTGTGCCTGCACTCTAAAGGCCTGTGTGAAGTCCTCTGTGTAGAGCTCTATATTGCTGTGCGGCACAAACTCACTTGAGTGGCCATTATCGTGAGGCTTTGCTGAGGGTGAGCCGGGCTGTCAGAAAAAAAGCCCGCATACAAAGTATTCAGCTTACAATGTGCTTTACATCTTTATACTGTGTGCTTGCACTCTAAAAGCCTGAGTGGTGTCTGCTGTGTAGAGCGCTCTTTAGCTGAGCGGCAGGCGCTCGCATTGGTTACCTAATTTAATGTGACGCCTTGCTGAGGAAGCCTGTCTGAAAAATGCCTGCATATAACGAATTCACCTTGCACTGTGATTTCCGTGTCTGTCCTGTGTGCCTGCACTCTAAGCGCCCGAGTGAAGCCTGCTTTGTAGCGCTGTCTATTTCTGTGCGGCGTTCACACTCTTGGGTGGCCCTTCACGTGAGGCTTTGCTGAGGCTGACCCGGGCTGTCAGAAAAAATACCCGCATACAACGAATTCAGCTTACAATGTTCTTTCAGTGTCTGTCCCGTGTGCCTGCACTCTAAGGGCCTGTGTGAAGTCCGCTGTGTAGTGCTCTCAATTGCTGTGCCGCACGCACTCACTTGGGTGGCCATTAACATGAGTCCCTGCTGAGGCTGAGACTTTCAGAAAAAGTGCTCACATACAACGAATTCAGCTTGCAATGTTCTTTTCAGGTGTGTCCTGTGTGCCCGCACTCTAAGCGCCTGAGTGAAGTCTGGTGTGTAGAGCTCTCTATCGCTGAGCGGCGGTCGCTCTCTTTGGTGACCTAATTTAACGTGATGCCTTGATGAGGAAGCCTGTCTGAAAAATGCCTGCATACAACGAATTCAGCTTGCAGTGCGCTTTTCGTGTCTGTCCTGTGTGCCTACCCTCTAAGGGGCTGTGTGAAGTCCGCTGTGTAGAGATCTCTATTCCTGTGCGGCACGCACTCACTTCGGTAGCTATTAACGTGAGGCTTTGCTGAGGCTGAGCTGGGCTGTCTCAAAAAATGCCTGCATAAAGCGAATTCACCTTACAATGAGCTTTCGGTGTCCTGTTTGCCTGCACTCTAAGGGCCTGTGTGAAGTCCGCTGTGTAGAGCTCTCTATTGCTGTGTGGCACGCACTCACTTGGGTGGCCATAAATGTGAGGCCTTGCTGAGACAGACTGTCAGAAAAAATGCTCGCATACAAAGACTGCAGCTTGCAATGTGTCTTCCGGGTTTGTCCTGTGTGCCCGCACTCTAAGCGCCTGATTGAAGTCTGTTGTGTGGACCTCTCTTTCGCTGAGCGGCGGGCGCGTTCTTTGGTGACCTAATTTAACGTGACATCTTGCTGAGGAAGCCTGTGTGAAAAATGCCTGCATACAACGAATTCAGCTTGCACTGTGCTTTCCGTGTCTGTCTTGTGTGCCTGCACTCTATGCACCCAAGTGAAGTCTGCTGTGTAGAGCTCTCTATCGCTGAGCGGCGGTCGCTCTCTTTGGTGACCTAATTTAACTAGATGCCTTGATGAGGAAGCCTGTCTGAAAAATGCCTGCATACAACGAATTCAGCTTGCAGTGTGCTTTTCGTGTCTGTCCTGTGTGCCTACACTCTAAGGGGCTGTGTGAAGTCCGCTGTGTAGAGATCTCTATTGCTGTGCGGCACGCACTAACTTGGGTAGCTATTAACGTGAGGCTTTGCTGAGGCTGAGCTGGGCTGTCTCAAAAAATGCCTGCAAAAAGCGAATTCACCTTACAATGAGCTTTCGGTGTCCTGTTTGCCTGCACTCTAAGGGCCTGTGTGAAGTCCGCTGTGTAGAGCTCTCTATTGCTGTGCGGCACGCACTCACTTGGGTGGCCATAAACGTGAGGCCTTGCTGAGACAGACTGTCAGAAAAAATGCTCGCATACAACGAATTCAGTTTGCAATGTGATTTCTGGGTTTGTCCTGTGTGCCCACACTCTAAGCGTCTGAGTGAAGTCTGCTGTGTAGAGATCTCTTTCATTGAGCGGCTGGCGCCCGTTTTGGTGACCTAATTTAACGTGACTCCTTTCTCAGGAAGCCTGTCTGAAAAATGCCTGCATACAACGAATTCAGCTTTCACTGTGCTTTCCGTGTCTGTCCTGTGTGCCTGCACTCTAAGGGCCTGTGTGAAGTCCGCTGTGTAGTGCTCTCTATTGCTGTGCGGCATGCACTTACTTGAGTGGCCATTATCGTGAGGCCTTGCTGAGTCTGAGACTGTAAGAAGAAATGCTCTCATACAACGAATTCAGCTTGCAATGTGCTTTTCGGGTTTGTCCTGTGTGTCCGCACTCTAAGCGCCTGAGTGAAGTCTGTTGTGTAGAGCTCTCTTTCGCTGAGCGGCGGGTGTTCGTTTTGGTGACCTAATTTACTGTGATGCCTTGATGAGGAAGCCTGTCTGAAAAATGAATGCATACAACGAATTCAGCTTGCAGTGCGCTTTTCGTGTCTGTCCTGTGTGCCTACACTCTAAGTGGCTGTGTGAAGTCCGCTGTGTAGAGATCTCTATTGCTGTGCGGCACGCACTCACTTGGGTGGCCATTAACGTGAGGCTTTGCTGAGGCTGAGCCGGGCTGTCACAAAAAAAGCCTCCATACAGCGAAATCACCTTGCAATGTGCTTTTGTTGTCCTGTTTGCCTGCACTCTAAGGGCCTGTATGAAGTCCGCTGTGTAGAGCTCTCTTTCATTGAGCAGCTGGCACCCGCTTTGGTGACCTAATTTAACGTGACTCCTTTCTCAGGAAGCCTGTCTGAAAAATGCCTGCATACAACGAATTCAGCTCTCACTGTGCTTTCCGTGTCTGTCCTGTGTGCCTGCACTCTAAGGGCCTGTGTGAAGTCCGCTGTTTAGAGCTCTCTGTTGCTGTGCAGCGCGCCCTCACTTGGGTGGCCGTTAAGGTGAGGCCGTGCTGATGCTGAGACTTTCAGAAAAAATGCTCACATACAACGAATTCAGCTTGCAATGTGCTTTCGGTGTCTGTCCTGTGTGTCTGCACTCTAAGGGCCTGTGTGAAGTCCGCTGTATAGTGCTCTCTATTGCTGTGCGGCACCCACTCACTTGGGTGGCCATTAACGTGAGGCCCTGCTGAGGCTGAGACTGTCAGAAAGAATGCCTGCATACAACGAATTCAGCTTGCACTGTGCTTTCCATGTCTGTCCTGTGTGCCTGTACACTAAGGGGCTTTGTGAAGTCCGCTGTGTAGAGCTCTCTATTGCTGTGCGGCACACACTCTCTTGGGTGGACATTAACGTGAGGCTTTGCTGAGGCTGAGACTGTCAGAAAAAATGCTCGCATACAACGAATTCAGCTTGCAATGTTCTTTCCGGGTCTCTCCTGTGTGCCCACACTCAAAGAGCCTGAGTGAAGTCTGCTGTGTAGAGCTCTCTTTCGCTGAGTGGCAGGCGCTCGCTTTGGTGACCTAATTTCACGTGACGCCTAGCTGAGGAAGGCTGTCTGAAAAATGAATGCTTACAACGAATTCAGCTTGCACTGCGCTTTTCGTGTCTGTCCTGTGTGCCTGCACTCTAAGGGGCTGTGTGAAGTCCGCTGTGTAGAGATCTCTATTGCTGTGCGGCACGCACTCACTTGAGTGGCCTTAACGTGAGGCTTTGCTGAGGCTGAGCCGGTCTGTCAGAAAAAATGCCCGCATACAACAAACTCAGCTTACAATGTGCTTTCGGTGTCTGTCCTCTGTGCCTGCACTCTAAGGGCCTGTGTGATATCCACTGTGTAGAGCTCTCTATTGCTGAGCGGCATGCACTCACTTGGGTGGCCATTAAGGTGAGGCCTTGCTGAGGCTGAGACTGTCAGAAAAAATGCTCGCATACAAGGAATTCAGCTTGCAATGTGCTTTCCGTGTTTGCCCTGTGTGCCCGCACTCTAAGCACCTGAGTGAAGTCTGCTGTGTAGCGCTCTCTTTCGCTGGGCGGCGATCGCTCGCTTTGGTGACCTAATTTAATGTGACACCTTGAGGAGGAAGCCTCTCTGAAAAATGCCTGCATACAACGAATTCAGCTTCCACTGCGCTTTCCGTGTCTGTCCTTTGTGCCTGCACTCAATGGGGCTGTGTGAAGTCCGCTGTGTAGTGCTCTCTATTGCTGTGCGGCATGCACTCACTTGGGTGGTCATTAACGTGAGGCCTTGCTGAGTCTGAGACTGTAAGAAGAAATGCTCACATACAACGAATTCAGCTTGCAATGTGCTTTTCGGGTTTGTCCTGTGTTCCCGCACTGTAAGGGCCTGAGTGAAGTCTGCTGTGTAGAGCTCTCCTTTGCTGAGTGGCGGGCGTTCGGTTTGGTGACCTAATTTAAGGGGTCACCTTGCTGAGGAAGCCTGTCGAAAAATGCCTGCATACGACGAATTCTGCTTCCACTGTGCTTTCCGTGTCTGTCCTGCGTCCTGTACTCTATACACCCGAGTGAAGTCTGCTGTGTAGATCTCTCTTTTGTTGAACGGCGATCGCTCGCTTTGGTCACCTAATTTAACGTGACACCTTGCTGAGGAAGGTTGTCTGAAAAATGCCTGCATACAACGAATTCAACCGGCACTGTGCTTTCCATGTCTGTCCTGTGTGCCTGCACTCTAATCTCCGGAGTGAAGTCTGCTGTGTAGAGCTGTCTATTTCCTTGCGGTGTGCATACTCTTGGGTGGCCATTAACGTGAGAGCTTGCTGAGGCTGAGCCGGGCTGTCAGAATAAAGGCCTGCATACAACGAATTCACCTTACAATGTGCTTTCGGTGTCTGTCCTGTGTGACTGCACTCTAAGGGTCTGTGTGAAGTCTGCTGTGTAGAGCACACTATTGCTGTGCAGCACGCACTCACTTGGGTGGCCATTAACGTGAGGCCTTGCTGAGGCTGCGACTGTCAGAAAAAATGCTCGCATACAACGAATTAAGCTTGCACTCTGCTTTCCGTGTCTGTCCTGTGTACCCGCACTCTAAGCGCCTCAGTGAAGTCTGCTGTGTAGAGATCTCTTTCGCTGATGCGGCAGGCGTTCACTTTGGTGACCTAATTTCACGTGACGCCTTGCTGAGGAAGCCTGTCTGAAAAATGCCTGTATACAACGAATTCAGCTTGCACTGCGCTTTTCGTGTCTGTCCTGTGTGCCTGTACTCTCAGCGGCTGTGTGAAGTCCGCTGTGTAGAGATCTCTATTGCTCTGCGGCACGCACTCACTTGAGTGGCCATTAACGTGAGGCTTTGCTGAGGCTGAGCCGTGCTGTCAGAAAAAATGCCCGCATACAATGAATTCAGCTTACTTTGTGCTTTCATTGTCTGTCCGGGGTGCCAGCACTCTAAAGGCCTGTGTGAAGTCCTATGTGTAGAGCTCTATATTGCTGTGCGGCACGCACTCACTTGGGTGGCCATTAACGAGAGGCTTCGCTGAGGCTGAGACTGTCAGAAAAATGCCTGCATACAACGAATTCAACTAGCACTGTGCTTTCCATCTCTGTCCTGTGTGCCTGTACACTAAGGGGCTTTGTGAAGTCCGCTGTGTAGAGCTCTCTATTGCTGTGCGGCACGCACTCTCTTGGGTGGACATTAACGTGAGGCCTTGCTGAGGCTGAGACTGTCAGAAAGAATGCTCGCATACAACTAATTCAGCTTGCAATGTGCTTTTCGGGTTTGTCCTGTGTGCCCGCACTCTAAGCGCCTGAGTGAAGTCTGCTGTGTAGAGCTGTCTATTTCTTTGTGGCGTGCACACTCCTGGGTGGCCCCATTAACATGAGGCTTTGCTGAGGCTGAGCCAGTCTGTCAGAAAACATGCCCGCATACAACAAATTCAGCTTACATTGTGCTTTCGTTGTCCTGTGTGCCTGCACTCTAAAGGCCTGTGTGAAGTCCTCTGTGTAGAGCTCTATATTGCTGTGCGGCACAAACTCACTTGAGTGGCCATTATCGTGAGGCTTTGCTGAGGGTGAGCCGGGCTGTCAGAAAAAAAGCCCGCATACAAAGTATTCAGCTTACAATGTGCTTTACATCTTTATACTGTGTGCTTGCACTCTAAAAGCCTGAGTGGTGTCTGCTGTGTAGAGCGCTCTTTAGCTGAGCGGCAGGCGCTCGCATTGGTTACCTAATTTAATGTGACGCCTTGCTGAGGAAGCCTGTCTGAAAAATGCCTGCATATAACGAATTCACCTTGCACTGTGATTTCCGTGTCTGTCCTGTGTGCCTGCACTCTAAGCGCCCGAGTGAAGCCTGCTTTGTAGCGCTGTCTATTTCTGTGCGGCGTTCACACTCTTGGGTGGCCCTTCACGTGAGGCTTTGCTGAGGCTGACCCGGGCTGTCAGAAAAAATACCCGCATACAACGAATTCAGCTTACAATGTTCTTTCAGTGTCTGTCCCGTGTGCCTGCACTCTAAGGGCCTGTGTGAAGTCCGCTGTGTAGTGCTCTCAATTGCTGTGCCGCACGCACTCACTTGGGTGGCCATTAACATGAGTCCCTGCTGAGGCTGAGACTTTCAGAAAAAGTGCTCACATACAACGAATTCAGCTTGCAATGTTCTTTTCAGGTGTGTCCTGTGTGCCCGCACTCTAAGCGCCTGAGTGAAGTCTGGTGTGTAGAGCTCTCTATCGCTGAGCGGCGGTCGCTCTCTTTGGTGACCTAATTTAACGTGATGCCTTGATGAGGAAGCCTGTCTGAAAAATGCCTGCATACAACGAATTCAGCTTGCAGTGCGCTTTTCGTGTCTGTCCTGTGTGCCTACCCTCTAAGGGGCTGTGTGAAGTCCGCTGTGTAGAGATCTCTATTCCTGTGCGGCACGCACTCACTTCGGTAGCTATTAACGTGAGGCTTTGCTGAGGCTGAGCTGGGCTGTCTCAAAAAATGCCTGCATAAAGCGAATTCACCTTACAATGAGCTTTCGGTGTCCTGTTTGCCTGCACTCTAAGGGCCTGTGTGAAGTCCGCTGTGTAGAGCTCTCTATTGCTGTGTGGCACGCACTCACTTGGGTGGCCATAAATGTGAGGCCTTGCTGAGACAGACTGTCAGAAAAAATGCTCGCATACAAAGACTGCAGCTTGCAATGTGTCTTCCGGGTTTGTCCTGTGTGCCCGCACTCTAAGCGCCTGATTGAAGTCTGTTGTGTGGACCTCTCTTTCGCTGAGCGGCGGGCGCGTTCTTTGGTGACCTAATTTAACGTGACATCTTGCTGAGGAAGCCTGTGTGAAAAATGCCTGCATACAACGAATTCAGCTTGCACTGTGCTTTCCGTGTCTGTCTTGTGTGCCTGCACTCTATGCACCCAAGTGAAGTCTGCTGTGTAGAGCTCTCTATCGCTGAGCGGCGGTCGCTCTCTTTGGTGACCTAATTTAACTAGATGCCTTGATGAGGAAGCCTGTCTGAAAAATGCCTGCATACAACGAATTCAGCTTGCAGTGTGCTTTTCGTGTCTGTCCTGTGTGCCTACACTCTAAGGGGCTGTGTGAAGTCCGCTGTGTAGAGATCTCTATTGCTGTGCGGCACGCACTAACTTGGGTAGCTATTAACGTGAGGCTTTGCTGAGGCTGAGCTGGGCTGTCTCAAAAAATGCCTGCAAAAAGCGAATTCACCTTACAATGAGCTTTCGGTGTCCTGTTTGCCTGCACTCTAAGGGCCTGTGTGAAGTCCGCTGTGTAGAGCTCTCTATTGCTGTGCGGCACGCACTCACTTGGGTGGCCATAAACGTGAGGCCTTGCTGAGACAGACTGTCAGAAAAAATGCTCGCATACAACGAATTCAGTTTGCAATGTGATTTCTGGGTTTGTCCTGTGTGCCCACACTCTAAGCGTCTGAGTGAAGTCTGCTGTGTAGAGATCTCTTTCATTGAGCGGCTGGCGCCCGTTTTGGTGACCTAATTTAACGTGACTCCTTTCTCAGGAAGCCTGTCTGAAAAATGCCTGCATACAACGAATTCAGCTTTCACTGTGCTTTCCGTGTCTGTCCTGTGTGCCTGCACTCTAAGGGCCTGTGTGAAGTCCGCTGTGTAGTGCTCTCTATTGCTGTGCGGCATGCACTTACTTGAGTGGCCATTATCGTGAGGCCTTGCTGAGTCTGAGACTGTAAGAAGAAATGCTCTCATACAACGAATTCAGCTTGCAATGTGCTTTTCGGGTTTGTCCTGTGTGTCCGCACTCTAAGCGCCTGAGTGAAGTCTGTTGTGTAGAGCTCTCTTTCGCTGAGCGGCGGGTGTTCGTTTTGGTGACCTAATTTACTGTGATGCCTTGATGAGGAAGCCTGTCTGAAAAATGAATGCATACAACGAATTCAGCTTGCAGTGCGCTTTTCGTGTCTGTCCTGTGTGCCTACACTCTAAGTGGCTGTGTGAAGTCCGCTGTGTAGAGATCTCTATTGCTGTGCGGCACGCACTCACTTGGGTGGCCATTAACGTGAGGCTTTGCTGAGGCTGAGCCGGGCTGTCACAAAAAAAGCCTCCATACAGCGAAATCACCTTGCAATGTGCTTTTGTTGTCCTGTTTGCCTGCACTCTAAGGGCCTGTATGAAGTCCGCTGTGTAGAGCTCTCTTTCATTGAGCAGCTGGCACCCGCTTTGGTGACCTAATTTAACGTGACTCCTTTCTCAGGAAGCCTGTCTGAAAAATGCCTGCATACAACGAATTCAGCTCTCACTGTGCTTTCCGTGTCTGTCCTGTGTGCCTGCACTCTAAGGGCCTGTGTGAAGTCCGCTGTTTAGAGCTCTCTGTTGCTGTGCAGCGCGCCCTCACTTGGGTGGCCGTTAAGGTGAGGCCGTGCTGATGCTGAGACTTTCAGAAAAAATGCTCACATACAACGAATTCAGCTTGCAATGTGCTTTCGGTGTCTGTCCTGTGTGTCTGCACTCTAAGGGCCTGTGTGAAGTCCGCTGTATAGTGCTCTCTATTGCTGTGCGGCACCCACTCACTTGGGTGGCCATTAACGTGAGGCCCTGCTGAGGCTGAGACTGTCAGAAAGAATGCCTGCATACAACGAATTCAGCTTGCACTGTGCTTTCCATGTCTGTCCTGTGTGCCTGTACACTAAGGGGCTTTGTGAAGTCCGCTGTGTAGAGCTCTCTATTGCTGTGCGGCACACACTCTCTTGGGTGGACATTAACGTGAGGCTTTGCTGAGGCTGAGACTGTCAGAAAAAATGCTCGCATACAACGAATTCAGCTTGCAATGTGCTTTTCGGGTTTGTCCTGTGTGCCCACACTCAAAGAGCCTGAGTGAAGTCTGCTGTGTAGAGCTGTCTATTTCTTTGTGGCGTGCACACTCCTGGGTGGCCCCATTAACATGAGGCTTTGCTGAGGCTGAGCCAGTCTGTCAGAAAACATGCCCGCATACAACAAATTCAGCTTACATTGTGCTTTCGTTGTCCTGTGTGCCTGCACTCTAAAGGCCTGTGTGAAGTCCTCTGTGTAGAGCTCTATATTGCTGTGCGGCACAAACTCACTTGAGTGGCCATTATCGTGAGGCTTTGCTGAGGGTGAGCCGGGCTGTCAGAAAAAAAGCCCGCATACAAAGTATTCAGCTTACAATGTGCTTTACATCTTTATACTGTGTGCTTGCACTCTAAAAGCCTGAGTGGTGTCTGCTGTGTAGAGCGCTCTTTAGCTGAGCGGCAGGCGCTCGCATTGGTTACCTAATTTAATGTGACGCCTTGCTGAGGAAGCCTGTCTGAAAAATGCCTGCATATAACGAATTCACCTTGCACTGTGATTTCCGTGTCTGTCCTGTGTGCCTGCACTCTAAGCGCCCGAGTGAAGCCTGCTTTGTAGCGCTGTCTATTTCTGTGCGGCGTTCACACTCTTGGGTGGCCCTTCACGTGAGGCTTTGCTGAGGCTGACCCGGGCTGTCAGAAAAAATACCCGCATACAACGAATTCAGCTTACAATGTTCTTTCAGTGTCTGTCCCGTGTGCCTGCACTCTAAGGGCCTGTGTGAAGTCCGCTGTGTAGTGCTCTCAATTGCTGTGCCGCACGCACTCACTTGGGTGGCCATTAACATGAGTCCCTGCTGAGGCTGAGACTTTCAGAAAAAGTGCTCACATACAACGAATTCAGCTTGCAATGTTCTTTTCAGGTGTGTCCTGTGTGCCCGCACTCTAAGCGCCTGAGTGAAGTCTGGTGTGTAGAGCTCTCTATCGCTGAGCGGCGGTCGCTCTCTTTGGTGACCTAATTTAACGTGATGCCTTGATGAGGAAGCCTGTCTGAAAAATGCCTGCATACAACGAATTCAGCTTGCAGTGCGCTTTTCGTGTCTGTCCTGTGTGCCTACCCTCTAAGGGGCTGTGTGAAGTCCGCTGTGTAGAGATCTCTATTCCTGTGCGGCACGCACTCACTTCGGTAGCTATTAACGTGAGGCTTTGCTGAGGCTGAGCTGGGCTGTCTCAAAAAATGCCTGCATAAAGCGAATTCACCTTACAATGAGCTTTCGGTGTCCTGTTTGCCTGCACTCTAAGGGCCTGTGTGAAGTCCGCTGTGTAGAGCTCTCTATTGCTGTGTGGCACGCACTCACTTGGGTGGCCATAAATGTGAGGCCTTGCTGAGACAGACTGTCAGAAAAAATGCTCGCATACAAAGACTGCAGCTTGCAATGTGTCTTCCGGGTTTGTCCTGTGTGCCCGCACTCTAAGCGCCTGATTGAAGTCTGTTGTGTGGACCTCTCTTTCGCTGAGCGGCGGGCGCGTTCTTTGGTGACCTAATTTAACGTGACATCTTGCTGAGGAAGCCTGTGTGAAAAATGCCTGCATACAACGAATTCAGCTTGCACTGTGCTTTCCGTGTCTGTCTTGTGTGCCTGCACTCTATGCACCCAAGTGAAGTCTGCTGTGTAGAGCTCTCTATCGCTGAGCGGCGGTCGCTCTCTTTGGTGACCTAATTTAACTAGATGCCTTGATGAGGAAGCCTGTCTGAAAAATGCCTGCATACAACGAATTCAGCTTGCAGTGTGCTTTTCGTGTCTGTCCTGTGTGCCTACACTCTAAGGGGCTGTGTGAAGTCCGCTGTGTAGAGATCTCTATTGCTGTGCGGCACGCACTAACTTGGGTAGCTATTAACGTGAGGCTTTGCTGAGGCTGAGCTGGGCTGTCTCAAAAAATGCCTGCAAAAAGCGAATTCACCTTACAATGAGCTTTCGGTGTCCTGTTTGCCTGCACTCTAAGGGCCTGTGTGAAGTCCGCTGTGTAGAGCTCTCTATTGCTGTGCGGCACGCACTCACTTGGGTGGCCATAAACGTGAGGCCTTGCTGAGACAGACTGTCAGAAAAAATGCTCGCATACAACGAATTCAGTTTGCAATGTGATTTCTGGGTTTGTCCTGTGTGCCCACACTCTAAGCGTCTGAGTGAAGTCTGCTGTGTAGAGATCTCTTTCATTGAGCGGCTGGCGCCCGTTTTGGTGACCTAATTTAACGTGACTCCTTTCTCAGGAAGCCTGTCTGAAAAATGCCTGCATACAACGAATTCAGCTTTCACTGTGCTTTCCGTGTCTGTCCTGTGTGCCTGCACTCTAAGGGCCTGTGTGAAGTCCGCTGTGTAGTGCTCTCTATTGCTGTGCGGCATGCACTTACTTGAGTGGCCATTATCGTGAGGCCTTGCTGAGTCTGAGACTGTAAGAAGAAATGCTCTCATACAACGAATTCAGCTTGCAATGTGCTTTTCGGGTTTGTCCTGTGTGTCCGCACTCTAAGCGCCTGAGTGAAGTCTGTTGTGTAGAGCTCTCTTTCGCTGAGCGGCGGGTGTTCGTTTTGGTGACCTAATTTACTGTGATGCCTTGATGAGGAAGCCTGTCTGAAAAATGAATGCATACAACGAATTCAGCTTGCAGTGCGCTTTTCGTGTCTGTCCTGTGTGCCTACACTCTAAGTGGCTGTGTGAAGTCCGCTGTGTAGAGATCTCTATTGCTGTGCGGCACGCACTCACTTGGGTGGCCATTAACGTGAGGCTTTGCTGAGGCTGAGCCGGGCTGTCACAAAAAAAGCCTCCATACAGCGAAATCACCTTGCAATGTGCTTTTGTTGTCCTGTTTGCCTGCACTCTAAGGGCCTGTATGAAGTCCGCTGTGTAGAGCTCTCTTTCATTGAGCAGCTGGCACCCGCTTTGGTGACCTAATTTAACGTGACTCCTTTCTCAGGAAGCCTGTCTGAAAAATGCCTGCATACAACGAATTCAGCTCTCACTGTGCTTTCCGTGTCTGTCCTGTGTGCCTGCACTCTAAGGGCCTGTGTGAAGTCCGCTGTTTAGAGCTCTCTGTTGCTGTGCAGCGCGCCCTCACTTGGGTGGCCGTTAAGGTGAGGCCGTGCTGATGCTGAGACTTTCAGAAAAAATGCTCACATACAACGAATTCAGCTTGCAATGTGCTTTCGGTGTCTGTCCTGTGTGTCTGCACTCTAAGGGCCTGTGTGAAGTCCGCTGTATAGTGCTCTCTATTGCTGTGCGGCACCCACTCACTTGGGTGGCCATTAACGTGAGGCCCTGCTGAGGCTGAGACTGTCAGAAAGAATGCCTGCATACAACGAATTCAGCTTGCACTGTGCTTTCCATGTCTGTCCTGTGTGCCTGTACACTAAGGGGCTTTGTGAAGTCCGCTGTGTAGAGCTCTCTATTGCTGTGCGGCACACACTCTCTTGGGTGGACATTAACGTGAGGCTTTGCTGAGGCTGAGACTGTCAGAAAAAATGCTCGCATACAACGAATTCAGCTTGCAATGTTCTTTCCGGGTCTCTCCTGTGTGCCCACACTCAAAGAGCCTGAGTGAAGTCTGCTGTGTAGAGCTCTCTTTCGCTGAGTGGCAGGCGCTCGCTTTGGTGACCTAATTTCACGTGACGCCTAGCTGAGGAAGGCTGTCTGAAAAATGAATGCTTACAACGAATTCAGCTTGCACTGCGCTTTTCGTGTCTGTCCTGTGTGCCTGCACTCTAAGGGGCTGTGTGAAGTCCGCTGTGTAGAGATCTCTATTGCTGTGCGGCACGCACTCACTTGAGTGGCCTTAACGTGAGGCTTTGCTGAGGCTGAGCCGGTCTGTCAGAAAAAATGCCCGCATACAACAAACTCAGCTTACAATGTGCTTTCGGTGTCTGTCCTCTGTGCCTGCACTCTAAGGGCCTGTGTGATATCCACTGTGTAGAGCTCTCTATTGCTGAGCGGCATGCACTCACTTGGGTGGCCATTAAGGTGAGGCCTTGCTGAGGCTGAGACTGTCAGAAAAAATGCTCGCATACAAGGAATTCAGCTTGCAATGTGCTTTCCGTGTTTGCCCTGTGTGCCCGCACTCTAAGCACCTGAGTGAAGTCTGCTGTGTAGCGCTCTCTTTCGCTGGGCGGCGATCGCTCGCTTTGGTGACCTAATTTAATGTGACACCTTGAGGAGGTAGCCTCTCTGAAAAATGCCTGCATACACCGAATTCAGCTTCCACTGCACTTTCCGTGTCTGTCCTTTGTGCCTGCACTCAATGGGGCTGTGTGAAGTCCGCTGTGTAGTGCTCTCTATCGCTGTGCGGCATGCACTCACTTGGGTGGTCATTAACGTGAGGCCTTGCTGAGTCTGAGACTGTAAGAAGAAATGCTCACATACAACGAATTCAGCTTGCAATGTGCTTTTCGGGTTTGTCCTGTGTTCCCGCACTGTAAGGGCCTGAGTGAAGTCTGCTGTGTAGAGCTCTCCTTTGCTGAGTGGCGGGCGTTCGGTTTGGTGACCTAATTTAAGGGGTCACCTTGCTGAGGAAGCCTGTCGAAAAATGCCTGCATACGACGAATTCTGCTTCCACTGTGCTTTCCGTGTCTGTCCTGCGTCCTGTACTCTATACACCCGAGTGAAGTCTGCTGTGTAGATCTCTCTTTTGTTGAACGGCGATCGCTCGCTTTGGTCACCTAATTTAACGTGACACCTTGCTGAGGAAGGTTGTCTGAAAAATGCCTGCATACAACGAATTCAACCGGCACTGTGCTTTCCATGTCTGTCCTGTGTGCCTGCACTCTAATCTCCGGAGTGAAGTCTGCTGTGTAGAGCTGTCTATTTCCTTGCGGTGTGCATACTCTTGGGTGGCCATTAACGTGAGAGCTTGCTGAGGCTGAGCCGGGCTGTCAGAATAAAGGCCTGCATACAACGAATTCACCTTACAATGTGCTTTCGGTGTCTGTCCTGTGTGACTGCACTCTAAGGGTCTGTGTGAAGTCTGCTGTGTAGAGCACACTATTGCTGTGCAGCACGCACTCACTTGGGTGGCCATTAACGTGAGGCCTTGCTGAGGCTGCGACTGTCAGAAAAAATGCTCGCATACAACGAATTAAGCTTGCACTCTGCTTTCCGTGTCTGTCCTGTGTACCCGCACTCTAAGCGCCTCAGTGAAGTCTGCTGTGTAGAGATCTCTTTCGCTGATGCGGCAGGCGTTCACTTTGGTGACCTAATTTCACGTGACGCCTTGCTGAGGAAGCCTGTCTGAAAAATGCCTGTATACAACGAATTCAGCTTGCACTGCGCTTTTCGTGTCTGTCCTGTGTGCCTGTACTCTCAGCGGCTGTGTGAAGTCCGCTGTGTAGAGATCTCTATTGCTCTGCGGCACGCACTCACTTGAGTGGCCATTAACGTGAGGCTTTGCTGAGGCTGAGCCGTGCTGTCAGAAAAAATGCCCGCATACAATGAATTCAGCTTACTTTGTGCTTTCATTGTCTGTCCGGGGTGCCAGCACTCTAAAGGCCTGTGTGAAGTCCTATGTGTAGAGCTCTATATTGCTGTGCGGCACGCACTCACTTGGGTGGCCATTAACGAGAGGCTTCGCTGAGGCTGAGACTGTCAGAAAAATGCCTGCATACAACGAATTCAACTAGCACTGTGCTTTCCATCTCTGTCCTGTGTGCCTGTACACTAAGGGGCTTTGTGAAGTCCGCTGTGTAGAGCTCTCTATTGCTGTGCGGCACGCACTCTCTTGGGTGGACATTAACGTGAGGCCTTGCTGAGGCTGAGACTGTCAGAAAGAATGCTCGCATACAACTAATTCAGCTTGCAATGTGCTTTTCGGGTTTGTCCTGTGTGCCCGCACTCTAAGCGCCTGAGTGAAGTCTGCTGTGTAGAGCTGTCTATTTCTTTGTGGCGTGCACACTCCTGGGTGGCCCCATTAACATGAGGCTTTGCTGAGGCTGAGCCAGTCTGTCAGAAAACATGCCCGCATACAACAAATTCAGCTTACATTGTGCTTTCGTTGTCCTGTGTGCCTGCACTCTAAAGGCCTGTGTGAAGTCCTCTGTGTAGAGCTCTATATTGCTGTGCGGCACAAACTCACTTGAGTGGCCATTATCGTGAGGCTTTGCTGAGGGTGAGCCGGGCTGTCAGAAAAAAAGCCCGCATACAAAGTATTCAGCTTACAATGTGCTTTACATCTTTATACTGTGTGCTTGCACTCTAAAAGCCTGAGTGGTGTCTGCTGTGTAGAGCGCTCTTTAGCTGAGCGGCAGGCGCTCGCATTGGTTACCTAATTTAATGTGACGCCTTGCTGAGGAAGCCTGTCTGAAAAATGCCTGCATATAACGAATTCACCTTGCACTGTGATTTCCGTGTCTGTCCTGTGTGCCTGCACTCTAAGCGCCCGAGTGAAGCCTGCTTTGTAGCGCTGTCTATTTCTGTGCGGCGTTCACACTCTTGGGTGGCCCTTCACGTGAGGCTTTGCTGAGGCTGACCCGGGCTGTCAGAAAAAATACCCGCATACAACGAATTCAGCTTACAATGTTCTTTCAGTGTCTGTCCCGTGTGCCTGCACTCTAAGGGCCTGTGTGAAGTCCGCTGTGTAGTGCTCTCAATTGCTGTGCCGCACGCACTCACTTGGGTGGCCATTAACATGAGTCCCTGCTGAGGCTGAGACTTTCAGAAAAAGTGCTCACATACAACGAATTCAGCTTGCAATGTTCTTTTCAGGTGTGTCCTGTGTGCCCGCACTCTAAGCGCCTGAGTGAAGTCTGGTGTGTAGAGCTCTCTATCGCTGAGCGGCGGTCGCTCTCTTTGGTGACCTAATTTAACGTGATGCCTTGATGAGGAAGCCTGTCTGAAAAATGCCTGCATACAACGAATTCAGCTTGCAGTGCGCTTTTCGTGTCTGTCCTGTGTGCCTACCCTCTAAGGGGCTGTGTGAAGTCCGCTGTGTAGAGATCTCTATTCCTGTGCGGCACGCACTCACTTCGGTAGCTATTAACGTGAGGCTTTGCTGAGGCTGAGCTGGGCTGTCTCAAAAAATGCCTGCATAAAGCGAATTCACCTTACAATGAGCTTTCGGTGTCCTGTTTGCCTGCACTCTAAGGGCCTGTGTGAAGTCCGCTGTGTAGAGCTCTCTATTGCTGTGTGGCACGCACTCACTTGGGTGGCCATAAATGTGAGGCCTTGCTGAGACAGACTGTCAGAAAAAATGCTCGCATACAAAGACTGCAGCTTGCAATGTGTCTTCCGGGTTTGTCCTGTGTGCCCGCACTCTAAGCGCCTGATTGAAGTCTGTTGTGTGGACCTCTCTTTCGCTGAGCGGCGGGCGCGTTCTTTGGTGACCTAATTTAACGTGACATCTTGCTGAGGAAGCCTGTGTGAAAAATGCCTGCATACAACGAATTCAGCTTGCACTGTGCTTTCCGTGTCTGTCTTGTGTGCCTGCACTCTATGCACCCAAGTGAAGTCTGCTGTGTAGAGCTCTCTATCGCTGAGCGGCGGTCGCTCTCTTTGGTGACCTAATTTAACTAGATGCCTTGATGAGGAAGCCTGTCTGAAAAATGCCTGCATACAACGAATTCAGCTTGCAGTGTGCTTTTCGTGTCTGTCCTGTGTGCCTACACTCTAAGGGGCTGTGTGAAGTCCGCTGTGTAGAGATCTCTATTGCTGTGCGGCACGCACTAACTTGGGTAGCTATTAACGTGAGGCTTTGCTGAGGCTGAGCTGGGCTGTCTCAAAAAATGCCTGCAAAAAGCGAATTCACCTTACAATGAGCTTTCGGTGTCCTGTTTGCCTGCACTCTAAGGGCCTGTGTGAAGTCCGCTGTGTAGAGCTCTCTATTGCTGTGCGGCACGCACTCACTTGGGTGGCCATAAACGTGAGGCCTTGCTGAGACAGACTGTCAGAAAAAATGCTCGCATACAACGAATTCAGTTTGCAATGTGATTTCTGGGTTTGTCCTGTGTGCCCACACTCTAAGCGTCTGAGTGAAGTCTGCTGTGTAGAGATCTCTTTCATTGAGCGGCTGGCGCCCGTTTTGGTGACCTAATTTAACGTGACTCCTTTCTCAGGAAGCCTGTCTGAAAAATGCCTGCATACAACGAATTCAGCTTTCACTGTGCTTTCCGTGTCTGTCCTGTGTGCCTGCACTCTAAGGGCCTGTGTGAAGTCCGCTGTGTAGTGCTCTCTATTGCTGTGCGGCATGCACTTACTTGAGTGGCCATTATCGTGAGGCCTTGCTGAGTCTGAGACTGTAAGAAGAAATGCTCTCATACAACGAATTCAGCTTGCAATGTGCTTTTCGGGTTTGTCCTGTGTGTCCGCACTCTAAGCGCCTGAGTGAAGTCTGTTGTGTAGAGCTCTCTTTCGCTGAGCGGCGGGTGTTCGTTTTGGTGACCTAATTTACTGTGATGCCTTGATGAGGAAGCCTGTCTGAAAAATGAATGCATACAACGAATTCAGCTTGCAGTGCGCTTTTCGTGTCTGTCCTGTGTGCCTACACTCTAAGTGGCTGTGTGAAGTCCGCTGTGTAGAGATCTCTATTGCTGTGCGGCACGCACTCACTTGGGTGGCCATTAACGTGAGGCTTTGCTGAGGCTGAGCCGGGCTGTCACAAAAAAAGCCTCCATACAGCGAAATCACCTTGCAATGTGCTTTTGTTGTCCTGTTTGCCTGCACTCTAAGGGCCTGTATGAAGTCCGCTGTGTAGAGCTCTCTTTCATTGAGCAGCTGGCACCCGCTTTGGTGACCTAATTTAACGTGACTCCTTTCTCAGGAAGCCTGTCTGAAAAATGCCTGCATACAACGAATTCAGCTCTCACTGTGCTTTCCGTGTCTGTCCTGTGTGCCTGCACTCTAAGGGCCTGTGTGAAGTCCGCTGTTTAGAGCTCTCTGTTGCTGTGCAGCGCGCCCTCACTTGGGTGGCCGTTAAGGTGAGGCCGTGCTGATGCTGAGACTTTCAGAAAAAATGCTCACATACAACGAATTCAGCTTGCAATGTGCTTTCGGTGTCTGTCCTGTGTGTCTGCACTCTAAGGGCCTGTGTGAAGTCCGCTGTATAGTGCTCTCTATTGCTGTGCGGCACCCACTCACTTGGGTGGCCATTAACGTGAGGCCCTGCTGAGGCTGAGACTGTCAGAAAGAATGCCTGCATACAACGAATTCAGCTTGCACTGTGCTTTCCATGTCTGTCCTGTGTGCCTGTACACTAAGGGGCTTTGTGAAGTCCGCTGTGTAGAGCTCTCTATTGCTGTGCGGCACACACTCTCTTGGGTGGACATTAACGTGAGGCTTTGCTGAGGCTGAGACTGTCAGAAAAAATGCTCGCATACAACGAATTCAGCTTGCAATGTTCTTTCCGGGTCTCTCCTGTGTGCCCACACTCAAAGAGCCTGAGTGAAGTCTGCTGTGTAGAGCTCTCTTTCGCTGAGTGGCAGGCGCTCGCTTTGGTGACCTAATTTCACGTGACGCCTAGCTGAGGAAGGCTGTCTGAAAAATGAATGCTTACAACGAATTCAGCTTGCACTGCGCTTTTCGTGTCTGTCCTGTGTGCCTGCACTCTAAGGGGCTGTGTGAAGTCCGCTGTGTAGAGATCTCTATTGCTGTGCGGCACGCACTCACTTGAGTGGCCTTAACGTGAGGCTTTGCTGAGGCTGAGCCGGTCTGTCAGAAAAAATGCCCGCATACAACAAACTCAGCTTACAATGTGCTTTCGGTGTCTGTCCTCTGTGCCTGCACTCTAAGGGCCTGTGTGATATCCACTGTGTAGAGCTCTCTATTGCTGAGCGGCATGCACTCACTTGGGTGGCCATTAAGGTGAGGCCTTGCTGAGGCTGAGACTGTCAGAAAAAATGCTCGCATACAAGGAATTCAGCTTGCAATGTGCTTTCCGTGTTTGCCCTGTGTGCCCGCACTCTAAGCACCTGAGTGAAGTCTGCTGTGTAGCGCTCTCTTTCGCTGGGCGGCGATCGCTCGCTTTGGTGACCTAATTTAATGTGACACCTTGAGGAGGTAGCCTCTCTGAAAAATGCCTGCATACAACGAATTCAGCTTCCACTGCACTTTCCGTGTCTGTCCTTTGTGCCTGCACTCAATGGGGCTGTGTGAAGTCCGCTGTGTAGTGCTCTCTATCGCTGTGCGGCATGCACTCACTTGGGTGGTCATTAACGTGAGGCCTTGCTGAGTCTGAGACTGTAAGAAGAAATGCTCACATACAACGAATTCAGCTTGCAATGTGCTTTTCGGGTTTGTCCTGTGTTCCCGCACTGTAAGGGCCTGAGTGAAGTCTGCTGTGTAGAGCTCTCCTTTGCTGAGTGGCGGGCGTTCGGTTTGGTGACCTAATTTAAGGGGTCACCTTGCTGAGGAAGCCTGTCGAAAAATGCCTGCATACGACGAATTCTGCTTCCACTGTGCTTTCCGTGTCTGTCCTGCGTCCTGTACTCTATACACCCGAGTGAAGTCTGCTGTGTAGATCTCTCTTTTGTTGAACGGCGATCGCTCGCTTTGGTCACCTAATTTAACGTGACACCTTGCTGAGGAAGGTTGTCTGAAAAATGCCTGCATACAACGAATTCAACCGGCACTGTGCTTTCCATGTCTGTCCTGTGTGCCTGCACTCTAATCTCCGGAGTGAAGTCTGCTGTGTAGAGCTGTCTATTTCCTTGCGGTGTGCATACTCTTGGGTGGCCATTAACGTGAGAGCTTGCTGAGGCTGAGCCGGGCTGTCAGAATAAAGGCCTGCATACAACGAATTCACCTTACAATGTGCTTTCGGTGTCTGTCCTGTGTGACTGCACTCTAAGGGTCTGTGTGAAGTCTGCTGTGTAGAGCACACTATTGCTGTGCAGCACGCACTCACTTGGGTGGCCATTAACGTGAGGCCTTGCTGAGGCTGCGACTGTCAGAAAAAATGCTCGCATACAACGAATTAAGCTTGCACTCTGCTTTCCGTGTCTGTCCTGTGTACCCGCACTCTAAGCGCCTCAGTGAAGTCTGCTGTGTAGAGATCTCTTTCGCTGATGCGGCAGGCGTTCACTTTGGTGACCTAATTTCACGTGACGCCTTGCTGAGGAAGCCTGTCTGAAAAATGCCTGTATACAACGAATTCAGCTTGCACTGCGCTTTTCGTGTCTGTCCTGTGTGCCTGTACTCTCAGCGGCTGTGTGAAGTCCGCTGTGTAGAGATCTCTATTGCTCTGCGGCACGCACTCACTTGAGTGGCCATTAACGTGAGGCTTTGCTGAGGCTGAGCCGTGCTGTCAGAAAAAATGCCCGCATACAATGAATTCAGCTTACTTTGTGCTTTCATTGTCTGTCCGGGGTGCCAGCACTCTAAAGGCCTGTGTGAAGTCCTATGTGTAGAGCTCTATATTGCTGTGCGGCACGCACTCACTTGGGTGGCCATTAACGAGAGGCTTCGCTGAGGCTGAGACTGTCAGAAAAATGCCTGCATACAACGAATTCAGCTTGCACTGTGCTTTCCATCTCTGTCCTGTGTGCCTGTACACTAAGGGGCTTTGTGAAGTCCGCTGTGTAGAGCTCTCTATTGCTGTGCGGCACGCACTCTCTTGGGTGGACATTAACGTGAGGCCTTGCTGAGGCTGAGACTGTCAGAAAGAATGCTCGCATACAACTAATTCAGCTTGCAATGTGCTTTTCGGGTTTGTCCTGTGTGCCCGCACTCTAAGCGCCTGAGTGAAGTCTGCTGTGTAGAGCTGTCTATTTCTTTGTGGCGTGCACACTCCTGGGTGGCCCCATTAACATGAGGCTTTGCTGAGGCTGAGCCAGTCTGTCAGAAAACATGCCCGCATACAACAAATTCAGCTTACATTGTGCTTTCGTTGTCCTGTGTGCCTGCACTCTAAAGGCCTGTGTGAAGTCCTCTGTGTAGAGCTCTATATTGCTGTGCGGCACAAACTCACTTGAGTGGCCATTATCGTGAGGCTTTGCTGAGGGTGAGCCGGGCTGTCAGAAAAAAAGCCCGCATACAAAGTATTCAGCTTACAATGTGCTTTACATCTTTATACTGTGTGCTTGCACTCTAAAAGCCTGAGTGGTGTCTGCTGTGTAGAGCGCTCTTTAGCTGAGCGGCAGGCGCTCGCATTGGTTACCTAATTTAATGTGACGCCTTGCTGAGGAAGCCTGTCTGAAAAATGCCTGCATATAACGAATTCACCTTGCACTGTGATTTCCGTGTCTGTCCTGTGTGCCTGCACTCTAAGCGCCCGAGTGAAGCCTGCTTTGTAGCGCTGTCTATTTCTGTGCGGCGTTCACACTCTTGGGTGGCCCTTCACGTGAGGCTTTGCTGAGGCTGACCCGGGCTGTCAGAAAAAATACCCGCATACAACGAATTCAGCTTACAATGTTCTTTCAGTGTCTGTCCCGTGTGCCTGCACTCTAAGGGCCTGTGTGAAGTCCGCTGTGTAGTGCTCTCAATTGCTGTGCCGCACGCACTCACTTGGGTGGCCATTAACATGAGTCCCTGCTGAGGCTGAGACTTTCAGAAAAAGTGCTCACATACAACGAATTCAGCTTGCAATGTTCTTTTCAGGTGTGTCCTGTGTGCCCGCACTCTAAGCGCCTGAGTGAAGTCTGGTGTGTAGAGCTCTCTATCGCTGAGCGGCGGTCGCTCTCTTTGGTGACCTAATTTAACGTGATGCCTTGATGAGGAAGCCTGTCTGAAAAATGCCTGCATACAACGAATTCAGCTTGCAGTGCGCTTTTCGTGTCTGTCCTGTGTGCCTACCCTCTAAGGGGCTGTGTGAAGTCCGCTGTGTAGAGATCTCTATTCCTGTGCGGCACGCACTCACTTCGGTAGCTATTAACGTGAGGCTTTGCTGAGGCTGAGCTGGGCTGTCTCAAAAAATGCCTGCATAAAGCGAATTCACCTTACAATGAGCTTTCGGTGTCCTGTTTGCCTGCACTCTAAGGGCCTGTGTGAAGTCCGCTGTGTAGAGCTCTCTATTGCTGTGTGGCACGCACTCACTTGGGTGGCCATAAATGTGAGGCCTTGCTGAGACAGACTGTCAGAAAAAATGCTCGCATACAAAGACTGCAGCTTGCAATGTGTCTTCCGGGTTTGTCCTGTGTGCCCGCACTCTAAGCGCCTGATTGAAGTCTGTTGTGTGGACCTCTCTTTCGCTGAGCGGCGGGCGCGTTCTTTGGTGACCTAATTTAACGTGACATCTTGCTGAGGAAGCCTGTGTGAAAAATGCCTGCATACAACGAATTCAGCTTGCACTGTGCTTTCCGTGTCTGTCTTGTGTGCCTGCACTCTATGCACCCAAGTGAAGTCTGCTGTGTAGAGCTCTCTATCGCTGAGCGGCGGTCGCTCTCTTTGGTGACCTAATTTAACTAGATGCCTTGATGAGGAAGCCTGTCTGAAAAATGCCTGCATACAACGAATTCAGCTTGCAGTGTGCTTTTCGTGTCTGTCCTGTGTGCCTACACTCTAAGGGGCTGTGTGAAGTCCGCTGTGTAGAGATCTCTATTGCTGTGCGGCACGCACTAACTTGGGTAGCTATTAACGTGAGGCTTTGCTGAGGCTGAGCTGGGCTGTCTCAAAAAATGCCTGCAAAAAGCGAATTCACCTTACAATGAGCTTTCGGTGTCCTGTTTGCCTGCACTCTAAGGGCCTGTGTGAAGTCCGCTGTGTAGAGCTCTCTATTGCTGTGCGGCACGCACTCACTTGGGTGGCCATAAACGTGAGGCCTTGCTGAGACAGACTGTCAGAAAAAATGCTCGCATACAACGAATTCAGTTTGCAATGTGATTTCTGGGTTTGTCCTGTGTGCCCACACTCTAAGCGTCTGAGTGAAGTCTGCTGTGTAGAGATCTCTTTCATTGAGCGGCTGGCGCCCGTTTTGGTGACCTAATTTAACGTGACTCCTTTCTCAGGAAGCCTGTCTGAAAAATGCCTGCATACAACGAATTCAGCTTTCACTGTGCTTTCCGTGTCTGTCCTGTGTGCCTGCACTCTAAGGGCCTGTGTGAAGTCCGCTGTGTAGTGCTCTCTATTGCTGTGCGGCATGCACTTACTTGAGTGGCCATTATCGTGAGGCCTTGCTGAGTCTGAGACTGTAAGAAGAAATGCTCTCATACAACGAATTCAGCTTGCAATGTGCTTTTCGGGTTTGTCCTGTGTGTCCGCACTCTAAGCGCCTGAGTGAAGTCTGTTGTGTAGAGCTCTCTTTCGCTGAGCGGCGGGTGTTCGTTTTGGTGACCTAATTTACTGTGATGCCTTGATGAGGAAGCCTGTCTGAAAAATGAATGCATACAACGAATTCAGCTTGCAGTGCGCTTTTCGTGTCTGTCCTGTGTGCCTACACTCTAAGTGGCTGTGTGAAGTCCGCTGTGTAGAGATCTCTATTGCTGTGCGGCACGCACTCACTTGGGTGGCCATTAACGTGAGGCTTTGCTGAGGCTGAGCCGGGCTGTCACAAAAAAAGCCTCCATACAGCGAAATCACCTTGCAATGTGCTTTTGTTGTCCTGTTTGCCTGCACTCTAAGGGCCTGTATGAAGTCCGCTGTGTAGAGCTCTCTTTCATTGAGCAGCTGGCACCCGCTTTGGTGACCTAATTTAACGTGACTCCTTTCTCAGGAAGCCTGTCTGAAAAATGCCTGCATACAACGAATTCAGCTCTCACTGTGCTTTCCGTGTCTGTCCTGTGTGCCTGCACTCTAAGGGCCTGTGTGAAGTCCGCTGTTTAGAGCTCTCTGTTGCTGTGCAGCGCGCCCTCACTTGGGTGGCCGTTAAGGTGAGGCCGTGCTGATGCTGAGACTTTCAGAAAAAATGCTCACATACAACGAATTCAGCTTGCAATGTGCTTTCGGTGTCTGTCCTGTGTGTCTGCACTCTAAGGGCCTGTGTGAAGTCCGCTGTATAGTGCTCTCTATTGCTGTGCGGCACCCACTCACTTGGGTGGCCATTAACGTGAGGCCCTGCTGAGGCTGAGACTGTCAGAAAGAATGCCTGCATACAACGAATTCAGCTTGCACTGTGCTTTCCATGTCTGTCCTGTGTGCCTGTACACTAAGGGGCTTTGTGAAGTCCGCTGTGTAGAGCTCTCTATTGCTGTGCGGCACACACTCTCTTGGGTGGACATTAACGTGAGGCTTTGCTGAGGCTGAGACTGTCAGAAAAAATGCTCGCATACAACGAATTCAGCTTGCAATGTTCTTTCCGGGTCTCTCCTGTGTGCCCACACTCAAAGAGCCTGAGTGAAGTCTGCTGTGTAGAGCTCTCTTTCGCTGAGTGGCAGGCGCTCGCTTTGGTGACCTAATTTCACGTGACGCCTAGCTGAGGAAGGCTGTCTGAAAAATGAATGCTTACAACGAATTCAGCTTGCACTGCGCTTTTCGTGTCTGTCCTGTGTGCCTGCACTCTAAGGGGCTGTGTGAAGTCCGCTGTGTAGAGATCTCTATTGCTGTGCGGCACGCACTCACTTGAGTGGCCTTAACGTGAGGCTTTGCTGAGGCTGAGCCGGTCTGTCAGAAAAAATGCCCGCATACAACAAACTCAGCTTACAATGTGCTTTCGGTGTCTGTCCTCTGTGCCTGCACTCTAAGGGCCTGTGTGATATCCACTGTGTAGAGCTCTCTATTGCTGAGCGGCATGCACTCACTTGGGTGGCCATTAAGGTGAGGCCTTGCTGAGGCTGAGACTGTCAGAAAAAATGCTCGCATACAAGGAATTCAGCTTGCAATGTGCTTTCCGTGTTTGCCCTGTGTGCCCGCACTCTAAGCACCTGAGTGAAGTCTGCTGTGTAGCGCTCTCTTTCGCTGGGCGGCGATCGCTCGCTTTGGTGACCTAATTTAATGTGACACCTTGAGGAGGTAGCCTCTCTGAAAAATGCCTGCATACAACGAATTCAGCTTCCACTGCACTTTCCGTGTCTGTCCTTTGTGCCTGCACTCAATGGGGCTGTGTGAAGTCCGCTGTGTAGTGCTCTCTATCGCTGTGCGGCATGCACTCACTTGGGTGGTCATTAACGTGAGGCCTTGCTGAGTCTGAGACTGTAAGAAGAAATGCTCACATACAACGAATTCAGCTTGCAATGTGCTTTTCGGGTTTGTCCTGTGTTCCCGCACTGTAAGGGCCTGAGTGAAGTCTGCTGTGTAGAGCTCTCCTTTGCTGAGTGGCGGGCGTTCGGTTTGGTGACCTAATTTAAGGGGTCACCTTGCTGAGGAAGCCTGTCGAAAAATGCCTGCATACGACGAATTCTGCTTCCACTGTGCTTTCCGTGTCTGTCCTGCGTCCTGTACTCTATACACCCGAGTGAAGTCTGCTGTGTAGATCTCTCTTTTGTTGAACGGCGATCGCTCGCTTTGGTCACCTAATTTAACGTGACACCTTGCTGAGGAAGGTTGTCTGAAAAATGCCTGCATACAACGAATTCAACCGGCACTGTGCTTTCCATGTCTGTCCTGTGTGCCTGCACTCTAATCTCCGGAGTGAAGTCTGCTGTGTAGAGCTGTCTATTTCCTTGCGGTGTGCATACTCTTGGGTGGCCATTAACGTGAGAGCTTGCTGAGGCTGAGCCGGGCTGTCAGAATAAAGGCCTGCATACAACGAATTCACCTTACAATGTGCTTTCGGTGTCTGTCCTGTGTGACTGCACTCTAAGGGTCTGTGTGAAGTCTGCTGTGTAGAGCACACTATTGCTGTGCAGCACGCACTCACTTGGGTGGCCATTAACGTGAGGCCTTGCTGAGGCTGCGACTGTCAGAAAAAATGCTCGCATACAACGAATTAAGCTTGCACTCTGCTTTCCGTGTCTGTCCTGTGTACCCGCACTCTAAGCGCCTCAGTGAAGTCTGCTGTGTAGAGATCTCTTTCGCTGATGCGGCAGGCGTTCACTTTGGTGACCTAATTTCACGTGACGCCTTGCTGAGGAAGCCTGTCTGAAAAATGCCTGTATACAACGAATTCAGCTTGCACTGCGCTTTTCGTGTCTGTCCTGTGTGCCTGTACTCTCAGCGGCTGTGTGAAGTCCGCTGTGTAGAGATCTCTATTGCTCTGCGGCACGCACTCACTTGAGTGGCCATTAACGTGAGGCTTTGCTGAGGCTGAGCCGTGCTGTCAGAAAAAATGCCCGCATACAATGAATTCAGCTTACTTTGTGCTTTCATTGTCTGTCCGGGGTGCCAGCACTCTAAAGGCCTGTGTGAAGTCCTATGTGTAGAGCTCTATATTGCTGTGCGGCACGCACTCACTTGGGTGGCCATTAACGAGAGGCTTCGCTGAGGCTGAGACTGTCAGAAAAATGCCTGCATACAACGAATTCAACTAGCACTGTGCTTTCCATCTCTGTCCTGTGTGCCTGTACACTAAGGGGCTTTGTGAAGTCCGCTGTGTAGAGCTCTCTATTGCTGTGCGGCACGCACTCTCTTGGGTGGACATTAACGTGAGGCCTTGCTGAGGCTGAGACTGTCAGAAAGAATGCTCGCATACAACTAATTCAGCTTGCAATGTGCTTTTCGGGTTTGTCCTGTGTGCCCGCACTCTAAGCGCCTGAGTGAAGTCTGCTGTGTAGAGCTGTCTATTTCTTTGTGGCGTGCACACTCCTGGGTGGCCCCATTAACATGAGGCTTTGCTGAGGCTGAGCCAGTCTGTCAGAAAACATGCCCGCATACAACAAATTCAGCTTACATTGTGCTTTCGTTGTCCTGTGTGCCTGCACTCTAAAGGCCTGTGTGAAGTCCTCTGTGTAGAGCTCTATATTGCTGTGCGGCACAAACTCACTTGAGTGGCCATTATCGTGAGGCTTTGCTGAGGGTGAGCCGGGCTGTCAGAAAAAAAGCCCGCATACAAAGTATTCAGCTTACAATGTGCTTTACATCTTTATACTGTGTGCTTGCACTCTAAAAGCCTGAGTGGTGTCTGCTGTGTAGAGCGCTCTTTAGCTGAGCGGCAGGCGCTCGCATTGGTTACCTAATTTAATGTGACGCCTTGCTGAGGAAGCCTGTCTGAAAAATGCCTGCATATAACGAATTCACCTTGCACTGTGATTTCCGTGTCTGTCCTGTGTGCCTGCACTCTAAGCGCCCGAGTGAAGCCTGCTTTGTAGCGCTGTCTATTTCTGTGCGGCGTTCACACTCTTGGGTGGCCCTTCACGTGAGGCTTTGCTGAGGCTGACCCGGGCTGTCAGAAAAAATACCCGCATACAACGAATTCAGCTTACAATGTTCTTTCAGTGTCTGTCCCGTGTGCCTGCACTCTAAGGGCCTGTGTGAAGTCCGCTGTGTAGTGCTCTCAATTGCTGTGCCGCACGCACTCACTTGGGTGGCCATTAACATGAGTCCCTGCTGAGGCTGAGACTTTCAGAAAAAGTGCTCACATACAACGAATTCAGCTTGCAATGTTCTTTTCAGGTGTGTCCTGTGTGCCCGCACTCTAAGCGCCTGAGTGAAGTCTGGTGTGTAGAGCTCTCTATCGCTGAGCGGCGGTCGCTCTCTTTGGTGACCTAATTTAACGTGATGCCTTGATGAGGAAGCCTGTCTGAAAAATGCCTGCATACAACGAATTCAGCTTGCAGTGCGCTTTTCGTGTCTGTCCTGTGTGCCTACCCTCTAAGGGGCTGTGTGAAGTCCGCTGTGTAGAGATCTCTATTCCTGTGCGGCACGCACTCACTTCGGTAGCTATTAACGTGAGGCTTTGCTGAGGCTGAGCTGGGCTGTCTCAAAAAATGCCTGCATAAAGCGAATTCACCTTACAATGAGCTTTCGGTGTCCTGTTTGCCTGCACTCTAAGGGCCTGTGTGAAGTCCGCTGTGTAGAGCTCTCTATTGCTGTGTGGCACGCACTCACTTGGGTGGCCATAAATGTGAGGCCTTGCTGAGACAGACTGTCAGAAAAAATGCTCGCATACAAAGACTGCAGCTTGCAATGTGTCTTCCGGGTTTGTCCTGTGTGCCCGCACTCTAAGCGCCTGATTGAAGTCTGTTGTGTGGACCTCTCTTTCGCTGAGCGGCGGGCGCGTTCTTTGGTGACCTAATTTAACGTGACATCTTGCTGAGGAAGCCTGTGTGAAAAATGCCTGCATACAACGAATTCAGCTTGCACTGTGCTTTCCGTGTCTGTCTTGTGTGCCTGCACTCTATGCACCCAAGTGAAGTCTGCTGTGTAGAGCTCTCTATCGCTGAGCGGCGGTCGCTCTCTTTGGTGACCTAATTTAACTAGATGCCTTGATGAGGAAGCCTGTCTGAAAAATGCCTGCATACAACGAATTCAGCTTGCAGTGTGCTTTTCGTGTCTGTCCTGTGTGCCTACACTCTAAGGGGCTGTGTGAAGTCCGCTGTGTAGAGATCTCTATTGCTGTGCGGCACGCACTAACTTGGGTAGCTATTAACGTGAGGCTTTGCTGAGGCTGAGCTGGGCTGTCTCAAAAAATGCCTGCAAAAAGCGAATTCACCTTACAATGAGCTTTCGGTGTCCTGTTTGCCTGCACTCTAAGGGCCTGTGTGAAGTCCGCTGTGTAGAGCTCTCTATTGCTGTGCGGCACGCACTCACTTGGGTGGCCATAAACGTGAGGCCTTGCTGAGACAGACTGTCAGAAAAAATGCTCGCATACAACGAATTCAGTTTGCAATGTGATTTCTGGGTTTGTCCTGTGTGCCCACACTCTAAGCGTCTGAGTGAAGTCTGCTGTGTAGAGATCTCTTTCATTGAGCGGCTGGCGCCCGTTTTGGTGACCTAATTTAACGTGACTCCTTTCTCAGGAAGCCTGTCTGAAAAATGCCTGCATACAACGAATTCAGCTTTCACTGTGCTTTCCGTGTCTGTCCTGTGTGCCTGCACTCTAAGGGCCTGTGTGAAGTCCGCTGTGTAGTGCTCTCTATTGCTGTGCGGCATGCACTTACTTGAGTGGCCATTATCGTGAGGCCTTGCTGAGTCTGAGACTGTAAGAAGAAATGCTCTCATACAACGAATTCAGCTTGCAATGTGCTTTTCGGGTTTGTCCTGTGTGTCCGCACTCTAAGCGCCTGAGTGAAGTCTGTTGTGTAGAGCTCTCTTTCGCTGAGCGGCGGGTGTTCGTTTTGGTGACCTAATTTACTGTGATGCCTTGATGAGGAAGCCTGTCTGAAAAATGAATGCATACAACGAATTCAGCTTGCAGTGCGCTTTTCGTGTCTGTCCTGTGTGCCTACACTCTAAGTGGCTGTGTGAAGTCCGCTGTGTAGAGATCTCTATTGCTGTGCGGCACGCACTCACTTGGGTGGCCATTAACGTGAGGCTTTGCTGAGGCTGAGCCGGGCTGTCACAAAAAAAGCCTCCATACAGCGAAATCACCTTGCAATGTGCTTTTGTTGTCCTGTTTGCCTGCACTCTAAGGGCCTGTATGAAGTCCGCTGTGTAGAGCTCTCTTTCATTGAGCAGCTGGCACCCGCTTTGGTGACCTAATTTAACGTGACTCCTTTCTCAGGAAGCCTGTCTGAAAAATGCCTGCATACAACGAATTCAGCTCTCACTGTGCTTTCCGTGTCTGTCCTGTGTGCCTGCACTCTAAGGGCCTGTGTGAAGTCCGCTGTTTAGAGCTCTCTGTTGCTGTGCAGCGCGCCCTCACTTGGGTGGCCGTTAAGGTGAGGCCGTGCTGATGCTGAGACTTTCAGAAAAAATGCTCACATACAACGAATTCAGCTTGCAATGTGCTTTCGGTGTCTGTCCTGTGTGTCTGCACTCTAAGGGCCTGTGTGAAGTCCGCTGTATAGTGCTCTCTATTGCTGTGCGGCACCCACTCACTTGGGTGGCCATTAACGTGAGGCCCTGCTGAGGCTGAGACTGTCAGAAAGAATGCCTGCATACAACGAATTCAGCTTGCACTGTGCTTTCCATGTCTGTCCTGTGTGCCTGTACACTAAGGGGCTTTGTGAAGTCCGCTGTGTAGAGCTCTCTATTGCTGTGCGGCACACACTCTCTTGGGTGGACATTAACGTGAGGCTTTGCTGAGGCTGAGACTGTCAGAAAAAATGCTCGCATACAACGAATTCAGCTTGCAATGTTCTTTCCGGGTCTCTCCTGTGTGCCCACACTCAAAGAGCCTGAGTGAAGTCTGCTGTGTAGAGCTCTCTTTCGCTGAGTGGCAGGCGCTCGCTTTGGTGACCTAATTTCACGTGACGCCTAGCTGAGGAAGGCTGTCTGAAAAATGAATGCTTACAACGAATTCAGCTTGCACTGCGCTTTTCGTGTCTGTCCTGTGTGCCTGCACTCTAAGGGGCTGTGTGAAGTCCGCTGTGTAGAGATCTCTATTGCTGTGCGGCACGCACTCACTTGAGTGGCCTTAACGTGAGGCTTTGCTGAGGCTGAGCCGGTCTGTCAGAAAAAATGCCCGCATACAACAAACTCAGCTTACAATGTGCTTTCGGTGTCTGTCCTCTGTGCCTGCACTCTAAGGGCCTGTGTGATATCCACTGTGTAGAGCTCTCTATTGCTGAGCGGCATGCACTCACTTGGGTGGCCATTAAGGTGAGGCCTTGCTGAGGCTGAGACTGTCAGAAAAAATGCTCGCATACAAGGAATTCAGCTTGCAATGTGCTTTCCGTGTTTGCCCTGTGTGCCCGCACTCTAAGCACCTGAGTGAAGTCTGCTGTGTAGCGCTCTCTTTCGCTGGGCGGCGATCGCTCGCTTTGGTGACCTAATTTAATGTGACACCTTGAGGAGGTAGCCTCTCTGAAAAATGCCTGCATACAACGAATTCAGCTTCCACTGCACTTTCCGTGTCTGTCCTTTGTGCCTGCACTCAATGGGGCTGTGTGAAGTCCGCTGTGTAGTGCTCTCTATCGCTGTGCGGCATGCACTCACTTGGGTGGTCATTAACGTGAGGCCTTGCTGAGTCTGAGACTGTAAGAAGAAATGCTCACATACAACGAATTCAGCTTGCAATGTGCTTTTCGGGTTTGTCCTGTGTTCCCGCACTGTAAGGGCCTGAGTGAAGTCTGCTGTGTAGAGCTCTCCTTTGCTGAGTGGCGGGCGTTCGGTTTGGTGACCTAATTTAAGGGGTCACCTTGCTGAGGAAGCCTGTCGAAAAATGCCTGCATACGACGAATTCTGCTTCCACTGTGCTTTCCGTGTCTGTCCTGCGTCCTGTACTCTATACACCCGAGTGAAGTCTGCTGTGTAGATCTCTCTTTTGTTGAACGGCGATCGCTCGCTTTGGTCACCTAATTTAACGTGACACCTTGCTGAGGAAGGTTGTCTGAAAAATGCCTGCATACAACGAATTCAACCGGCACTGTGCTTTCCATGTCTGTCCTGTGTGCCTGCACTCTAATCTCCGGAGTGAAGTCTGCTGTGTAGAGCTGTCTATTTCCTTGCGGTGTGCATACTCTTGGGTGGCCATTAACGTGAGAGCTTGCTGAGGCTGAGCCGGGCTGTCAGAATAAAGGCCTGCATACAACGAATTCACCTTACAATGTGCTTTCGGTGTCTGTCCTGTGTGACTGCACTCTAAGGGTCTGTGTGAAGTCTGCTGTGTAGAGCACACTATTGCTGTGCAGCACGCACTCACTTGGGTGGCCATTAACGTGAGGCCTTGCTGAGGCTGCGACTGTCAGAAAAAATGCTCGCATACAACGAATTAAGCTTGCACTCTGCTTTCCGTGTCTGTCCTGTGTACCCGCACTCTAAGCGCCTCAGTGAAGTCTGCTGTGTAGAGATCTCTTTCGCTGATGCGGCAGGCGTTCACTTTGGTGACCTAATTTCACGTGACGCCTTGCTGAGGAAGCCTGTCTGAAAAATGCCTGTATACAACGAATTCAGCTTGCACTGCGCTTTTCGTGTCTGTCCTGTGTGCCTGTACTCTCAGCGGCTGTGTGAAGTCCGCTGTGTAGAGATCTCTATTGCTCTGCGGCACGCACTCACTTGAGTGGCCATTAACGTGAGGCTTTGCTGAGGCTGAGCCGTGCTGTCAGAAAAAATGCCCGCATACAATGAATTCAGCTTACTTTGTGCTTTCATTGTCTGTCCGGGGTGCCAGCACTCTAAAGGCCTGTGTGAAGTCCTATGTGTAGAGCTCTATATTGCTGTGCGGCACGCACTCACTTGGGTGGCCATTAACGAGAGGCTTCGCTGAGGCTGAGACTGTCAGAAAAATGCCTGCATACAACGAATTCAACTAGCACTGTGCTTTCCATCTCTGTCCTGTGTGCCTGTACACTAAGGGGCTTTGTGAAGTCCGCTGTGTAGAGCTCTCTATTGCTGTGCGGCACGCACTCTCTTGGGTGGACATTAACGTGAGGCCTTGCTGAGGCTGAGACTGTCAGAAAGAATGCTCGCATACAACTAATTCAGCTTGCAATGTGCTTTTCGGGTTTGTCCTGTGTGCCCGCACTCTAAGCGCCTGAGTGAAGTCTGCTGTGTAGAGCTGTCTATTTCTTTGTGGCGTGCACACTCCTGGGTGGCCCCATTAACATGAGGCTTTGCTGAGGCTGAGCCAGTCTGTCAGAAAACATGCCCGCATACAACAAATTCAGCTTACATTGTGCTTTCGTTGTCCTGTGTGCCTGCACTCTAAAGGCCTGTGTGAAGTCCTCTGTGTAGAGCTCTATATTGCTGTGCGGCACAAACTCACTTGAGTGGCCATTATCGTGAGGCTTTGCTGAGGGTGAGCCGGGCTGTCAGAAAAAAAGCCCGCATACAAAGTATTCAGCTTACAATGTGCTTTACATCTTTATACTGTGTGCTTGCACTCTAAAAGCCTGAGTGGTGTCTGCTGTGTAGAGCGCTCTTTAGCTGAGCGGCAGGCGCTCGCATTGGTTACCTAATTTAATGTGACGCCTTGCTGAGGAAGCCTGTCTGAAAAATGCCTGCATATAACGAATTCACCTTGCACTGTGATTTCCGTGTCTGTCCTGTGTGCCTGCACTCTAAGCACCCGAGTGAAGCCTGCTTTGTAGCGCTGTCTATTTCTGTGCGGCGTTCACACTCTTGGGTGGCCCTTCACGTGAGGCTTTGCTGAGGCTGACCCGGGCTGTCAGAAAAAATACCCGCATACAACGAATTCAGCTTACAATGTTCTTTCAGTGTCTGTCCCGTGTGCCTGCACTCTAAGGGCCTGTGTGAAGTCCGCTGTGTAGTGCTCTCAATTGCTGTGCCGCACGCACTCACTTGGGTGGCCATTAACATGAGTCCCTGCTGAGGCTGAGACTTTCAGAAAAAGTGCTCACATACAACGAATTCAGCTTGCAATGTTCTTTTCAGGTGTGTCCTGTGTGCCCGCACTCTAAGCGCCTGAGTGAAGTCTGGTGTGTAGAGCTCTCTATCGCTGAGCGGCGGTCGCTCTCTTTGGTGACCTAATTTAACGTGATGCCTTGATGAGGAAGCCTGTCTGAAAAATGCCTGCATACAACGAATTCAGCTTGCAGTGCGCTTTTCGTGTCTGTCCTGTGTGCCTACCCTCTAAGGGGCTGTGTGAAGTCCGCTGTGTAGAGATCTCTATTCCTGTGCGGCACGCACTCACTTCGGTAGCTATTAACGTGAGGCTTTGCTGAGGCTGAGCTGGGCTGTCTCAAAAAATGCCTGCATAAAGCGAATTCACCTTACAATGAGCTTTCGGTGTCCTGTTTGCCTGCACTCTAAGGGCCTGTGTGAAGTCCGCTGTGTAGAGCTCTCTATTGCTGTGTGGCACGCACTCACTTGGGTGGCCATAAATGTGAGGCCTTGCTGAGACAGACTGTCAGAAAAAATGCTCGCATACAAAGACTGCAGCTTGCAATGTGTCTTCCGGGTTTGTCCTGTGTGCCCGCACTCTAAGCGCCTGATTGAAGTCTGTTGTGTGGACCTCTCTTTCGCTGAGCGGCGGGCGCGTTCTTTGGTGACCTAATTTAACGTGACATCTTGCTGAGGAAGCCTGTGTGAAAAATGCCTGCATACAACGAATTCAGCTTGCACTGTGCTTTCCGTGTCTGTCTTGTGTGCCTGCACTCTATGCACCCAAGTGAAGTCTGCTGTGTAGAGCTCTCTATCGCTGAGCGGCGGTCGCTCTCTTTGGTGACCTAATTTAACTAGATGCCTTGATGAGGAAGCCTGTCTGAAAAATGCCTGCATACAACGAATTCAGCTTGCAGTGTGCTTTTCGTGTCTGTCCTGTGTGCCTACACTCTAAGGGGCTGTGTGAAGTCCGCTGTGTAGAGATCTCTATTGCTGTGCGGCACGCACTAACTTGGGTAGCTATTAACGTGAGGCTTTGCTGAGGCTGAGCTGGGCTGTCTCAAAAAATGCCTGCAAAAAGCGAATTCACCTTACAATGAGCTTTCGGTGTCCTGTTTGCCTGCACTCTAAGGGCCTGTGTGAAGTCCGCTGTGTAGAGCTCTCTATTGCTGTGCGGCACGCACTCACTTGGGTGGCCATAAACGTGAGGCCTTGCTGAGACAGACTGTCAGAAAAAATGCTCGCATACAACGAATTCAGTTTGCAATGTGATTTCTGGGTTTGTCCTGTGTGCCCACACTCTAAGCGTCTGAGTGAAGTCTGCTGTGTAGAGATCTCTTTCATTGAGCGGCTGGCGCCCGTTTTGGTGACCTAATTTAACGTGACTCCTTTCTCAGGAAGCCTGTCTGAAAAATGCCTGCATACAACGAATTCAGCTTTCACTGTGCTTTCCGTGTCTGTCCTGTGTGCCTGCACTCTAAGGGCCTGTGTGAAGTCCGCTGTGTAGTGCTCTCTATTGCTGTGCGGCATGCACTTACTTGAGTGGCCATTATCGTGAGGCCTTGCTGAGTCTGAGACTGTAAGAAGAAATGCTCTCATACAACGAATTCAGCTTGCAATGTGCTTTTCGGGTTTGTCCTGTGTGTCCGCACTCTAAGCGCCTGAGTGAAGTCTGTTGTGTAGAGCTCTCTTTCGCTGAGCGGCGGGTGTTCGTTTTGGTGACCTAATTTACTGTGATGCCTTGATGAGGAAGCCTGTCTGAAAAATGAATGCATACAACGAATTCAGCTTGCAGTGCGCTTTTCGTGTCTGTCCTGTGTGCCTACACTCTAAGTGGCTGTGTGAAGTCCGCTGTGTAGAGATCTCTATTGCTGTGCGGCACGCACTCACTTGGGTGGCCATTAACGTGAGGCTTTGCTGAGGCTGAGCCGGGCTGTCACAAAAAAAGCCTCCATACAGCGAAATCACCTTGCAATGTGCTTTTGTTGTCCTGTTTGCCTGCACTCTAAGGGCCTGTATGAAGTCCGCTGTGTAGAGCTCTCTTTCATTGAGCAGCTGGCACCCGCTTTGGTGACCTAATTTAACGTGACTCCTTTCTCAGGAAGCCTGTCTGAAAAATGCCTGCATACAACGAATTCAGCTCTCACTGTGCTTTCCGTGTCTGTCCTGTGTGCCTGCACTCTAAGGGCCTGTGTGAAGTCCGCTGTTTAGAGCTCTCTGTTGCTGTGCAGCGCGCCCTCACTTGGGTGGCCGTTAAGGTGAGGCCGTGCTGATGCTGAGACTTTCAGAAAAAATGCTCACATACAACGAATTCAGCTTGCACTGTGCTTTCCGTGTCTGTCCTGTGTGCCTGCACTCTCAGCGCCCTCGTCAATTCTGCTGTGTAGAGCTGTCTATATCTGTGCGGCGTGCACATTCTTGAGTGGCATTAACGTGAAGCTTTGCTGAGGCTGAGCTGGGCTGTCAGAAAAAATGCCCTCATACAACGTATTCACCTTACAATACGCTTTCGGTCTCTGTTCTGTGTGCCAGCACTCTACGGGCCTGTGTGAAGTCCACTGTGTTGAGCTCTGTATTGCTGTGCGGCACACACTCACTTGGGTGGCCATTAACGTGAGGCCTTGCTGAGGCTGAGACTGTGAGAAAAAATGCTCGCATACAACAAATTCAGCTTGCAATGTGCTTTCGGTGTCTGTCCTTTGAGTCTGTACTCTAAAGGCCTCTGTGAGGTCTGCTGTGTAGAACTCTCTATTGCTGTGCGGCACGCACTCACTTGCGTGGCCATTAACGTGATCCTTGCTGAGGCTGAGACTGTCAGAGAAAATGCTCACACACAAGGAATTAAGCTTGCAATGTGCTTTTCGGGTTTGTCCTGTGTGTCCGCACTCAAAGCACCTGAGTGAAGTCTGTTGTGTAGAGCTCTGTTTCGCTGAGCGGCGGGTGTTCGGTTTGGTGACCCAATTTAACGTGACGCCTTGCTGAGGAAGCCTGTCTGAAAAATGCCTGCATACAACGAATTCAGCTTGCACTGTGCTTTCCGTGTCTGTCTTTTGTGCCTGCACTCTATGCACCCGAGTGAAGTCTGCTGTGTAGAGCTCTCTATCGCTGAGCAGCGGTCGCTCTCTTTGGTGACCTAATTTAACGTGATGCCTTGATGAGGAAGCCTGTCTGAAAAATGCCTGCATACAACGAATTCAGCTTGCAGTGTGCTTTTCGTGTCTGTCCTGTGTGCCTACACTCTAAGGGGCTGTGTGAAGTCCGCTGTGTAGAGATCTCTATTGCTGTGCGGCACGCACTAACTTGGGTAGCTATTAACGTGAGGCTTTGCTGAGGCTGAGCTGGGCTGTCTCAAAAAATGCCTGCAAAAAGCGAATTCACCTTACAATGAGCTTTCGGTGTCCTGTTTGCCTGCACTCTAAGGGCCTGTGTGAAGTCCGCTGTGTAGAGCTCTCTATTGCTGTGCGGCACGCACTCACTTGGGTGGCCATAAACGTGAGGCCTTGCTGAGAGAGACTGTCAGAAAAAATGCTCGCATACAACGAATTCAGTTTGCAATGTGCTTTCCGGGTTTGTCCTGTGTGCCCGCACTCTAAGCGCCTGATTGAAGTCTGCTGTGTGGACCTCTCTTTCGCTGAGCGGCGGGCGCTTGCTTTGGTGACCTAATTTAACGTGACATCTTGCTGAGGAAGCCTGTGTGAAAAATGCCTGCATACAACGAATTCAGCTTGCACTGTGCTTTCCGTGTCTGTCCTGTGTGCCTGCCCTCTCAGTGCCCGAGTGAAGTCTGCTGTGCAGAGTTGTCTATTTCTGTGTGGCATGCACACTATTGGGTGGCCATTAACGTGAGGCATGGCTGAGGCTGAGCCGTGCTGTCAGAAAAAAATGCCCGCATACAACGGATTCAGCTTACAATGTGGTTTCGGTGTCTGTCCTGTGTGCCTGCACTCTAAGGGTGTGTGTGAAGTCTGCTGTGTAGAGCTCTCTATTGCTGTGCGGCACACACTCACATGGGTGGCCATTAACGTGAGGCCTTGCTGAGGCTGCGACTGTCACAAAAAATGCTCGCATACAACGAATTAAGCTTGCACTCTGCTTTCCGTGTCTGTCCTGTGTACCCGCACTCTAAGCGCCTCAGTGAAGTCTGCTGTGTAGAGATCTCTTTCGCTGATGCGGCAGGTGTTCACTTTGGTGACCTAATTTCACGTGACGCCTTGCTGAGGAAGCCTGTCTGAAAAATGCCTGTATACAACGAATTCAGCTTGCACTGCGCTTTTCGTGTCTGTCCTGTGTGCCTGTACTCTCAGCGGCTGTGTGAAGTCCGCTGTGTAGAGATCTCTATTGCTGTGCGGCACGCACTCACTTGAGTGGCCATTAACGTGAGGCTTTGCTGAGGCTGAGCCGTGCTGTCAGAAAAAATGCCCGCATACAATGAATTCAGCTTACTTTGTGCTTTCATTGTCTGTCCGGTGTGCCAGCACTCTAAAGGCCTGTGTGAAGTCCTATGTGTAGAGCTCTATATTGCTGTGCGGCACGCACTAACTTGGGTGGCCATTAACGTGAGGCTTCGCTTAGGCTGAGACTGTCAGAAAAATGCCTGCATACAACGAAATCAGCTAGCACTGTGCTTTCCATCTCTGTCCTGTGTGCCTGTACACTAAGGGGCTTTGTGAAGTCCGCTGTGTAGAGCTCTCTATTGCTGTGCGGCACGCACTCTCTTGGGTGGACATTAACGTGAGGCCTTGCTGAGGCTGAGACTGTCAGAAAAATGCTCACATTCAACGAATTCAGCTTGCAATGTGGTTTCCGGGTTTCTCCTCTGTGTCCGCACTCTAAGAGCCTGAGTGAAGTCTGCTGTGTAGAGCTCTCTTTCGCTGAGCGGCAGGCGATCGCTTTGGTGACCTAATTTCACGTGATGCCTTGCTGAAGAACCCTGTATGAAAACTGCCTGCATATAACGAATTCAGCTTCCACTGTGCTTTCCGTGTCTGTCCTGTGTGCCTGCACTCTAAGCGCCCGAGTGAAGTCTGCTCTGCAGAGCTGTCTATTTCTGTGTGCATTCACACTCTTGGGTGGCCATTAACGGGAGGCTTTGCTGAGGCTGAGCCGGGCTGTCAGAAAAAATGCCCTCATGCAACGAATTCAGCTTGCAATGTGCTTTCGGTGTCTGTCCTGTGTGCCTGCACTTTAAGGGCCTGTGTTAAGTCTGCTGTGTAGAGCTCTCGATTGCTGTGTGGCACGCACTCACTTGGGTGGCCATTAACGTGAGACTTCGCTGAGGCTGAGACTGTCAGAAAAAATGCTCGCATACAACGAATTCAGCTTGCCATGTGTTTTTCGGGTTTGTCCTATGTGCCCGCACTCTAAGCGCCAGAGTGTAGTCTGCTGTGTAGAGCTCTCTATCGCTGAGCGGTGGTCGCTCGCTTTGGTGACCTAATTTAACGTGACGCCTTTCTGTGAAGCCTCTCTGAAAAATGCCTGCATAGAACGAATTCATTTTGCACTGCACATTTCGTGTCTGTCTGTGTGCCTGCACTCTAAGGGGCTGTGTGAAGTCCGCTGTGTTGAGATCTCTATTGATGTGCGGCACGCACTCACTTGGGTGGCCATTAACGGGAGGCCTTGCTGAGGCTGAGACTGTCAGAAAAAAGGCTCGCATACAACGAATTCAGCTTGCACTGTGCTTTCTGTGTCTGTCCTGTATGCCTGCACTCTAAGCGCCCCAGTGATGTCTGCTGTGTAGAGCTGTCTATTTCTGTGCAGCGTGTGCACTCTTGGGTGGCCATTAACGTGAGGCTTTGCAGAGGCTGAGCCGGGCTGTCACAAAAAATGCCTGCATACATTGAACTCCCCTTACAATGTGCATTCGGTGTCCTGTGTGCCTGCACTCTAAGTGCCTGTGTGAAGTGTGCTGTTTAGAGTTCTCTAGTGCTGTGCCGCACGCACTCACATGGGTGGCCATTAACGTGAGGCCTTGCTGAAGCTGATACTGTCAGAAAAAATGTTCACATACAGCGAATTCAACTTGCAATGTTCTTTTCGGGTTTTCCTGTGTGCCCACACTCTAAGCGCATGAGTGAAGTCTGCTGTGTAGAGCTCTCTTTCGATGAGCGGTGGGCTCTCACTTTGGTGACCTAATTTAATGTGACGCCTTGCTGAGGAAGCCTGTCTGAAGAATGCCTGCATACAACGAATTCAGCTTGCACTGTGCTTTCCGTGTCTGTCCTGTGTCCCTGCACTCTAAGCACCTGTGTGATGTCTGCTGTGTAGAGCTGTCTATTTCTGTGCGGCGTGCACACTCTTGGCTGTCCATTAACGTGAGGCTTTGCTGAGGTTGAGCCGGGCTGTCAGAATAATTGCCCGCATACAACGAATTCAGCTTACAATGTGCTTTCGGTGTCTGTTCTGTGTGCCTGCACTCTAAGGGCCTGTGTGAAGTCCGCTGGTTACAGCTCTCTGTTGCTGTGCGGCACGCCCTCACTTGGCTGGCCATTAAGGTGAGGCCTTGCTGAGGATGAGACTGTCAGAAAAAATGCCTGCATACAACGAATTCAGCTAGCACTGTGCTTTCCATATCTGTCCTGTGTGCCTGTACACTAAGCGGCTTTGGGAAGTCTGCTATGTAGAGCTCTCTATTGCTGTGCGGCATGCACTCTATGGGTTGACATTAACGTGAGGCCTTGCTGAGGCTGAGAATATCAGAAAAATGCTCGCATACAACGAATTCAGCTTGAAATGTGCTTTCCGGTTTTCTCCTGTGTGCCAGCACTCTAAGAGCCTGAGTAAAGTCTGCTGTGTAGAGCTCTCATTCGCTGAGCGGCAGGCGCTAGCTTTGGTGACCTAATTTCAAGTGACGCCTTCCTGAGGAAGCCTGTCTGAAAAATGCCTGCATACAACGAATTCAGCTTGCACTGTGCTTTCCGTGTCTGTCTGTGTGACTGCACTGTAAGTGCCCGAGTGAAGTCTGCTGTGTAGAGCTGTCTATTTCTGTGCGGCATGCACACTCTTGGGTGGCCATAAACGTGAGGGTTTGCTGAGGCTGAGCCGGGCTGTCAGAAAAAATACCCGCATACAACGAACTCAGCTTACAATGTGCTTTCGGTGTCTGTCCTGTATGCCTGCACTCTAAGCGCCTGAGTGAACTCTGCTGTGTAGAGCTGTCCATTTCTGTGCGGCGTGCAATCTCTTGGGTGGCCATTAAAGTGAGGCTTTCCTGAGGCTGAGCCAGGCTGTCAGAGAAAAAGCCCGCATACAAGGAATTCAGCTTGCAATGTGCTTTCCGTCTTTGCCCTGTGTGCCCGCACTCTAAGCACCTGAGTGAAGTCTGCTGTGTAGAGCTCTCTTTTGCTGAGCGGCGATCGTTCGCTTTGGTGACCTAATTTAATGTGACACCTTGCTGAGGAACCCTCTCTGAAAAATGCCTGCATACAACGAATTCAGCTTCCACTGTGCTTTCCGTGTCTGTCCTGTGTGCCTGCACTCTAAGGGGCTGTGTGAAGTCCGCTGTGTAGTGCTCTCTATTGCTGTGCGGCATGCACTCACTTGGGTGGCCATTAACGTGAGGCCTTGCTGAGTCTGAGACTGTAAGAAGAAATGCTCACATACAGCGAATTCAGCTTGCAATGTGCTTTTCGGGTTTGTCCTGTGTTCCCGCACTGTAAGGGCCTGAGTGAATTCTGCTGTGTAGAGCTCTCCTTTGCTGAGCGGCGGGCGTTCGGTTTGGTGACCTAATTTAAGGGGTCACCTTGCTGAGGAAGCCTGTTGAAAAATGCCTGCATACGACGAATTCAGCTTCCACTGTGCTTTCCGTGTCTGTCCTGCGTCCTGTACTCTATACACCCGAGTGAAGTCTGCTGTGTAGATCTCTCTTTTGTTGAACGGCGATCGCTCGCTTTGGTCACCTAATTTAACGTGACACCTTGCTGAGGAAGGTTGTCTGAAAAATGCCTGCATACAACGAATTCAGCCGGCACTGTGCTTTCCATGTCTGTCCTGTGTGCCTGCACTCTAATCTCCGGAGTGAAGTCTGCTGTGTAGAGCTGTCTATTTCCTTGTGGTGTGCATACTCTTGGGTGGCCATTAACGTAAGAGCTTGCTGAGGCTGAGCCGCGTTGTCAGAAAAAAAGCCTGCATACAACGAATTCAGCTGGCACTGTGCTTTCCGTGTCTGTCCTGTGTGCCTGCACTCTAAGCGCTCGAGTGAAGTCTACTGTGTTGAGCTCTCTATTTCTCTGCGGCGTGCACACTCTTGAGTAGCCATTCACGTGAGGCTTTGCCGAGCCAGAGGCGGGCTGTCAGAATAAATGCCCACATACAGCGAATTCAGCTTACATTGTGCTTTCATTGTCTGTCCTGTGTGCCTACACTCTAAAGGCCTGTGTGAAGTCCTATGTGTAGATCTATATATTGCTGTGCGGCACGCACTCACTTCGGTGGCCATTAACGTGAGGCTTTGCTGAGGCTTAGACTGTCAGAAAAAATGCATGCATACAAAGAATTCAGCTTGCAATATATTTTCTGGGTTTGTCCTTTGTGCCCACACTTTAAGCACCTGAGTGAATTCTGCTGTGTAGAGCTCTATTTCGCTGAGCGGCAGGTACTCGCTTTTGTGACCTAATTTAACGTGACGCCTTGCTGAGGAAGCCTGTCTGAAAATTTCCTGCATACAATTTATTCAGATTGCACAGTGCTTTCCGTGTCTGTCCTGTGTGAATGCACTATCAGCGCCCAGTGAAGTCTGCTGTGTAGAGCTGTCTATTTCTGTGCAGCGTGCACAATCTTGGGAGGCCATTAACGTGAGGCTTTGCTGAGGCTGAGCCGGGCTGTCAATAAAATGCCCGCATACAACGAATTCAGCTTACAATGTGCATTTGGAGTCTGTCCTGTGTGCCTGCACTCTAAGAGCCCGAGTGAAGTCTGCTCTGTAGAGCTATTTCTGTGTGGAGTGCACACTCTTGGGTGGACATTAATGTGAGGCTTTGCTGAGGCTGAGCTGGGCTGTCAGAAAAAATGCCTACATACAACGAATTCAGGTTACAATGCGCTTTCGGTGTCTGTACTGTGTGCCAGCACTCTAAGGGCTTGTGTGAAGTCTGCTGTGTAGAGCTCTCTATTGCTGGGTGGCATGCACTCACTTTGGTGGCCGTTAACGTGAGGCCTTGCTGAGGCTGAGACTGTCAGGAAAAATGCTCACACACAAGGAATTCAGCTTTCAATGTGCTTTCCTGGTTTGTCCTTTGTGCCCGCCCTCTATGCAACTGAGTGAAGTCTGCTGTGTAGAGCTCTCTTTCGCTCAGCAGCGGGCACTCGCTTTGGTGACCTATTTAACATGACGCGTTGCTGAGGAAGGCTCTCTGAAAAATGCCTGCATACAACGAATTCAGCTTGCACTGTGATTTCCGTGTCAGTCCTGTATGCCTGCACTCTAAGCGCCTGAGTGAAGTCTGTTGTGTAGAGCTGTCTATTTCTGTTTGGCGTGCACACTCTTGGGTGGCCGTTAAGGAGAGGCTTTGCTGAGGCTGAGCCTGGCTCAGATAAAATGCCCGCATACTACGAATTACTCTTAAAATGTGCTTTCGGTGTCTGTCCTTTGTGCCTGCACTCTAAGCGCCCGAGTGAAGACTGCTGTGTAGAGCTGTCTATTTCTGTGCGGCGTGCACACACTTTGGTGGCTATTAACGTGAAGCTTTGCTGAGGCTGGGCCGGGCTGTCAGAAAAAATGACCGCATACAACGAATTCAGCTTACAAAGTCCTTTCAGTGTCTGTCCTGTTTGCCTGCACTCTAAGGGCCTGTGTGAAGTCAGCTCTGTAGAGCTCTCTATTGCTGTGTGGCACGCACTCACTTGGGTGGCCATTAACGTGGGGCCTTGCTGAGGCTGAGACTGTCAGAAAATATGCCCGCATACAACGAATTCAGCTTATAAAGTGCTTTCAGTGTCTGTCCTGTGTGCTTTCACTCTAAGGGCCTGTGTGAAGTCTGCTGTGTAGAGCTCTTTATTGCTGTGCGGCACGCATTCACTTGGGTGGAAATTAACGTGAGGCCTTGCTGCGGTTGAGAGTGTCAGTAAAATGCTCTCATACAACGAATTCAGCTTGCAATGTGCTTTTCGGGTTTTTCCTGTGTGCCCGCCCTCTAAGCGCCTGAGTGAGGTCTGCTGTGTAGAGCTGTCTATTTCTGTGCGGCGTGCACACTCTTGATTGGCCATTAACGTGAGGCTTTGTTGAGGAAGCCTGGCCATTAGGAAAATACCCGCATACAACGAATTCAGCTCGCAATGTCGTTTCCGTGTCTGTAATGTGTGCCTGCTCTCTAAGTGCATGAGTGAAGTCTGCTCTGTAGAGATGTCTTTTGCTCAGTGTCGGGTGCTCATTTTTGTGGCCATTAACGTGAGGTTTTGCTGAGGAATCCTGGCCATCAGGAAAATACCCACATACAACGAATTGAACTTGCAAAGTGGATTCCGTGTCTGTCCTGTGTGCCTGCACTCTAAGCACCTGAAAGAGGATTTCTGTGTAGAGCTCTCTTTTGCTGAGTGTCGTGTGCTCATTTAGGTGAACATTAACGTGAGGCTTTGTTGACGAAGCCTGGCCATCAGGAAAATGCCCTAATACAACGAATTCAGCTCACAATGTGGTTTCCGTGTCTGTAATGTGTGCCTGCTCTCTAAGCGCCTGAAAGAGGTCTGCTGTGTAGAGCTCTCTTTTGCTGAGTGTTGGGTGCTCATTTGTGTGGCCATTAACGTGAAGTTTTCCTGAGGAAGACTGGCCATCAGGAAAATACCCGCATACAACGAATTCAGCTTGCAATGTGTTTTCCGTGTCAGTCCTGTGTGACTGCACTCTAAGCGCATTAGTGAAGCCTGCTCTGTAGAGATATTTTTGCTGAGTGTCGGGTGGTCATTTGTGAGGCCATTAACGTGAGGTTTTGCTGAGGAAGCCTGGCAGTCAGGAAAATGCCTGCATACAACGAATTGAACTAGCACTCTGCTTTCCATGTCTGTCCTGTGTGCCTGCACTCTCAGCGCCCGAGTGAAGGCTGCTGTGTAGAGCTGTCTATATCTGTGCAGTGTGAACACTCTTGGGTGGCCAATAACGTGAGTCTTTGCTGAGGCTGAGCCAGGCTGTCAGAAAAAATGCCCTCACACAACGAATTCAGCTTTCAATGTGCTTTTGGTGTGTGTCCCATGTGCCTGCACTATAAAGGACTGTGTGAAGTCCACTGTGTAGTGCTCTCTATTGCTGTGCGGCATGCACTCAGTTGGGTGGCCATTAACGTGAGGCCTTGCTGAGGCTGAGACTGTCAGAAAAATGCTCGCATACAACGAATTCAGCTTGCACTGTGCTTTCCGTGTCTGTCCTGTGCGCCTGCACTGTAAGCACCCGAGTGAAGTCTGCTGTGTAGAGATGTATATTTCTGTGTGGTGGGCACACTCTTGTTTGGCCATTAACGTGAGGCATTGCTGAGACTGAATCGGGCTGTCAGAAAAAATGCCCGCATACAGCGAATTCAGCTTGCAATGTGCTCTCCTGGTTTGTCCTGTGTGCCCGCACTCTAAGCGCCTGAGTGAAGTCTGCTGTGTAGAGCTCTCTTTCGCTGAGTGGCAGGCGCTCGCTTTGGTGACCTAATTTCACGTGACGCCTAGCTGAGGAAGGCTGTCTGAAAAATGAATGCTTACAACGAATTCAGCTTGCACTGCAATTTTCGTGTCTGTCCTGTGTGCCTGCACTCTAAGGGGCTGTGTGAAGTCCGCTGTGTAGAGATCTCTATTGCTGTGCGGCACGCACTCACTTGAGTGGCCTTAACGTGAGGCTTTGCTGAGGCTGAGCCGGTCTGTCAGAAAAAATGCCCGCATACAACGAACTCAGCTTACAATGTGCTTTCGGTGTCTGTCCTCTGTGCCTGCACTCTAAGGGCCTGTGTGATATCCACTGTGTAGAGCTCTCTATTGCTGAGCGGCATGCACTCACTTGGGAGGCCATTACGGTGAGGCCTTGCTGAGGCTGAGACTGTCAGAAAAAATGCTCGCATACAAGGAATTCAGCTTGCAATGTGCTTTCCGTGTTTGCCCTGTGTGCCCGCACTCTAAGCACCTGAGTGGTCTGCTGTGTAGCGCTCTCTTTCGCTGGGCGTCGATCGCTCGCTTTGGTGACCTAATTTAATGTGACACCTTGAGGAGGAAGCCTCTGTGAAAAATGCCTGCATACAACGAATTCAGCTTCCACTGCGCTTTCCGTGTCTGTCCTTTGTGCCTGCACTCAATGGGGCTGTGTGAAGTCCGCTGTGTAGTGCTCTCTATCGCTGTGCGGCATGCACTCACTTGGGTGGTCATTAACGTGAGGCCTTGTTGAGTCTGAGACTGTAAGAAGAAATGCTCACATACAACGAATTCAGCTTGCAATGTGCTTTTCGGGTTTGTCCTGTGTTCCCGCACTGTAAGGGCCTGAGTGAAGTCTGCTGTGTAGAGCTCTCCTTTGCTGAGTGGCGGGCGTTCGGTTTGGTGACCTAATTTAAGGGGTCACCTTGCTGAGGAAGCCTGTCGAAAAATGCCTGCATACGACGAATTCTGCTTCCACTGTGCTTTCCGTGTCTGTCCTGCGTCCTGTACTCTATACACCCGAGTGAAGTCTGCTGTGTAGATCTCTCTTTTGTTGAACGGCGATCGCTCGCTTTGGTCACCTAATTTAACGTGACACCTTGCTGAGGAAGGTTGTCTGAAAAATGCCTGCATACAACGAATTCAACCGGCACTGTGCTTTCCATGTCTGTCCTGTGTGCCTGCACTCTAATCTCCGGAGTGAAGTCTGCTGTGTAGAGCTGTCTATTTCCTTGCGGTGTGCATACTCTTGGGTGGCCATTAACGTGAGAGCTTGCTGAGGCTGAGCCGGGCTGTCAGAAAAAAGGCCTGCATACAACGAATTCACCTTACAATGTGCTTTCGGTGTCTGTCCTGTGTGACTGCACTCTAAGGGTCTGTGTGAAGTCTGCTGTGTAGAGCACACTATTGCTGTGCAGCACGCACTCACTTGGGTGGCCATTAACGTGAGGCCTCGCTGAGGCTGCGACTGTCAGAAAAAATGCTCGCATACAACGAATTAAGCTTGCACTCTGCTTTCCGTGTCTGTCCTGTGTACCTGCACTCTAAGCGCCTCAGTGAAGTCTGCTGTGTAGAGATCTCTTTCGCTGATGCGGCAGGCGTTCACTTTGGTGACCTAATTTCATGTGAAGCCTTGCTGAGGAAGCCTGTCTGAAAAATGCCTGTATACAACGAATTCAGCTTGCACTGCGCTTTTCGTGTCTGTCCTGTGTGCCTGTACTCTCAGCGGCTGTGTGAAGTCCGCTGTGTAGAGATCTCTATTGCTCTGCGGCACGCACTCACTTGAGTGGCCATTAACGTGAGGCTTTGCTGAGGCTGAGCCGTGCTGTCAGAAAAAATGCCCGCATACAATGAATTCAGCTTACTTTGTGCTTTCATTGTCTGTCCGGGGTGCCAGCACTCTAAAGGCCTGTGTGAAGTCCTATGTGTAGAGCTCTATATTGCTGTGCGGCACGCACTCACTTGGGTGGCCATTAACGAGAGGCTTCGCTGAGGCTGAGACTGTCAGAAAAATGCCTGCATACAACGAATTCAGCTAGCACTGTGCTTTCCATCTCTGTCCTGTGTGCCTGTACACTAAGGGGCTTTGTGAAGTCCGCTGTGTAGAGCTCTCTATTGCTGTGTGGCACGCACTCTCTTGGGTGGACATTAACGTGAGGCCTTGCTGAGGCTGAGACTGTCAGAAAGAATGCTCACATACAACGAATTCAGCTTGCAATGTTCTTTTCAGGTGTGTCCTGTGTGCCCGCACTCTAAGCGCCTGAGTGAAGTCTGGTGTGTAGAGCTCTCTATCGCTGAGCGGCGGTCGCTCTCTTTGGTGACCTAATTTAACGTGATGCCTTGATGAGGAAGCCTGTCTGAAAAATGCCTGCATACAACGAATTCAGCTTGCAGTGCGCTTTTCGTGTCTGTCCTGTGTGCCTACCCTCTAAGGGGCTGTGTGAAGTCCGCTGTGTAGAGATCTCTATTCCTGTGCGGCACGCACTCACTTCGGTAGCTATTAACGTGAGGCTTTGCTGAGGCTGAGCTGGGCTGTCTCAAAAAATGCCTGCATAAAGCGAATTCACCTTACAATGAGCTTTCGGTGTCCTGTTTGCCTGCACTCTAAGGGCCTGTGTGAAGTCCGCTGTGTAGAGCTCTCTATTGCTGTGTGGCACGCACTCACTTGGGTGGCCATAAATGTGAGGCCTTGCTGAGACAGACTGTCAGAAAAAATGCTCGCATACAAAGACTGCAGCTTGCAATGTGTCTTCCGGGTTTGTCCTGTGTGCCCGCACTCTAAGCGCCTGATTGAAGTCTGTTGTGTGGACCTCTCTTTCGCTGAGCGGCGGGCGCGTTCTTTGGTGACCTAATTTAACGTGACATCTTGCTGAGGAAGCCTGTGTGAAAAATGCCTGCATACAACGAATTCAGCTTGCACTGTGCTTTCCGTGTCTGTCTTGTGTGCCTGCACTCTATGCACCCAAGTGAAGTCTGCTGTGTAGAGCTCTCTATCGCTGAGCGGCGGTCGCTCTCTTTGGTGACCTAATTTAACTAGATGCCTTGATGAGGAAGCCTGTCTGAAAAATGCCTGCATACAACGAATTCAGCTTGCAGTGTGCTTTTCGTGTCTGTCCTGTGTGCCTACACTCTAAGGGGCTGTGTGAAGTCCGCTGTGTAGAGATCTCTATTGCTGTGCGGCACGCACTAACTTGGGTAGCTATTAACGTGAGGCTTTGCTGAGGCTGAGCTGGGCTGTCTCAAAAAATGCCTGCAAAAAGCGAATTCACCTTACAATGAGCTTTCGGTGTCCTGTTTGCCTGCACTCTAAGGGCCTGTGTGAAGTCCGCTGTGTAGAGCTCTCTATTGCTGTGCGGCACGCACTCACTTGGGTGGCCATAAACGTGAGGCCTTGCTGAGACAGACTGTCAGAAAAAATGCTCGCATACAACGAATTCAGTTTGCAATGTGATTTCTGGGTTTGTCCTGTGTGCCCACACTCTAAGCGTCTGAGTGAAGTCTGCTGTGTAGAGATCTCTTTCATTGAGCGGCTGGCGCCCGTTTTGGTGACCTAATTTAACGTGACTCCTTTCTCAGGAAGCCTGTCTGAAAAATGCCTGCATACAACGAATTCAGCTTTCACTGTGCTTTCCGTGTCTGTCCTGTGTGCCTGCACTCTAAGGGCCTGTGTGAAGTCCGCTGTGTAGTGCTCTCTATTGCTGTGCGGCATGCACTTACTTGAGTGGCCATTATCGTGAGGCCTTGCTGAGTCTGAGACTGTAAGAAGAAATGCTCTCATACAACGAATTCAGCTTGCAATGTGCTTTTCGGGTTTGTCCTGTGTGTCCGCACTCTAAGCGCCTGAGTGAAGTCTGTTGTGTAGAGCTCTCTTTCGCTGAGCGGCGGGTGTTCGTTTTGGTGACCTAATTTACTGTGATGCCTTGATGAGGAAGCCTGTCTGAAAAATGAATGCATACAACGAATTCAGCTTGCAGTGCGCTTTTCGTGTCTGTCCTGTGTGCCTACACTCTAAGTGGCTGTGTGAAGTCCGCTGTGTAGAGATCTCTATTGCTGTGCGGCACGCACTCACTTGGGTGGCCATTAACGTGAGGCTTTGCTGAGGCTGAGCCGGGCTGTCACAAAAAAAGCCTCCATACAGCGAAATCACCTTGCAATGTGCTTTTGTTGTCCTGTTTGCCTGCACTCTAAGGGCCTGTATGAAGTCCGCTGTGTAGAGCTCTCTTTCATTGAGCAGCTGGCACCCGCTTTGGTGACCTAATTTAACGTGACTCCTTTCTCAGGAAGCCTGTCTGAAAAATGCCTGCATACAACGAATTCAGCTCTCACTGTGCTTTCCGTGTCTGTCCTGTGTGCCTGCACTCTAAGGGCCTGTGTGAAGTCCGCTGTTTAGAGCTCTCTGTTGCTGTGCAGCGCGCCCTCACTTGGGTGGCCGTTAAGGTGAGGCCGTGCTGATGCTGAGACTTTCAGAAAAAATGCTCACATACAACGAATTCAGCTTGCAATGTGCTTTCGGTGTCTGTCCTGTGTGTCTGCACTCTAAGGGCCTGTGTGAAGTCCGCTGTATAGTGCTCTCTATTGCTGTGCGGCACCCACTCACTTGGGTGGCCATTAACGTGAGGCCCTGCTGAGGCTGAGACTGTCAGAAAGAATGCCTGCATACAACGAATTCAGCTTGCACTGTGCTTTCCATGTCTGTCCTGTGTGCCTGTACACTAAGGGGCTTTGTGAAGTCCGCTGTGTAGAGCTCTCTATTGCTGTGCGGCACACACTCTCTTGGGTGGACATTAACGTGAGGCTTTGCTGAGGCTGAGACTGTCAGAAAAAATGCTCGCATACAACGAATTCAGCTTGCAATGTGCTTTTCGGGTTTGTCCTGTGTGCCCACACTCAAAGAGCCTGAGTGAAGTCTGCTGTGTAGAGCTGTCTATTTCTTTGTGGCGTGCACACTCCTGGGTGGCCCCATTAACATGAGGCTTTGCTGAGGCTGAGCCAGTCTGTCAGAAAACATGCCCGCATACAACAAATTCAGCTTACATTGTGCTTTCGTTGTCCTGTGTGCCTGCACTCTAAAGGCCTGTGTGAAGTCCTCTGTGTAGAGCTCTATATTGCTGTGCGGCACAAACTCACTTGAGTGGCCATTATCGTGAGGCTTTGCTGAGGGTGAGCCGGGCTGTCAGAAAAAAAGCCCGCATACAAAGTATTCAGCTTACAATGTGCTTTACATCTTTATACTGTGTGCTTGCACTCTAAAAGCCTGAGTGGTGTCTGCTGTGTAGAGCGCTCTTTAGCTGAGCGGCAGGCGCTCGCATTGGTTACCTAATTTAATGTGACGCCTTGCTGAGGAAGCCTGTCTGAAAAATGCCTGCATATAACGAATTCACCTTGCACTGTGATTTCCGTGTCTGTCCTGTGTGCCTGCACTCTAAGCGCCCGAGTGAAGCCTGCTTTGTAGCGCTGTCTATTTCTGTGCGGCGTTCACACTCTTGGGTGGCCCTTCACGTGAGGCTTTGCTGAGGCTGACCCGGGCTGTCAGAAAAAATACCCGCATACAACGAATTCAGCTTACAATGTTCTTTCAGTGTCTGTCCCGTGTGCCTGCACTCTAAGGGCCTGTGTGAAGTCCGCTGTGTAGTGCTCTCAATTGCTGTGCCGCACGCACTCACTTGGGTGGCCATTAACATGAGTCCCTGCTGAGGCTGAGACTTTCAGAAAAAGTGCTCACATACAACGAATTCAGCTTGCAATGTTCTTTTCAGGTGTGTCCTGTGTGCCCGCACTCTAAGCGCCTGAGTGAAGTCTGGTGTGTAGAGCTCTCTATCGCTGAGCGGCGGTCGCTCTCTTTGGTGACCTAATTTAACGTGATGCCTTGATGAGGAAGCCTGTCTGAAAAATGCCTGCATACAACGAATTCAGCTTGCAGTGCGCTTTTCGTGTCTGTCCTGTGTGCCTACCCTCTAAGGGGCTGTGTGAAGTCCGCTGTGTAGAGATCTCTATTCCTGTGCGGCACGCACTCACTTCGGTAGCTATTAACGTGAGGCTTTGCTGAGGCTGAGCTGGGCTGTCTCAAAAAATGCCTGCATAAAGCGAATTCACCTTACAATGAGCTTTCGGTGTCCTGTTTGCCTGCACTCTAAGGGCCTGTGTGAAGTCCGCTGTGTAGAGCTCTCTATTGCTGTGTGGCACGCACTCACTTGGGTGGCCATAAATGTGAGGCCTTGCTGAGACAGACTGTCAGAAAAAATGCTCGCATACAAAGACTGCAGCTTGCAATGTGTCTTCCGGGTTTGTCCTGTGTGCCCGCACTCTAAGCGCCTGATTGAAGTCTGTTGTGTGGACCTCTCTTTCGCTGAGCGGCGGGCGCGTTCTTTGGTGACCTAATTTAACGTGACATCTTGCTGAGGAAGCCTGTGTGAAAAATGCCTGCATACAACGAATTCAGCTTGCACTGTGCTTTCCGTGTCTGTCTTGTGTGCCTGCACTCTATGCACCCAAGTGAAGTCTGCTGTGTAGAGCTCTCTATCGCTGAGCGGCGGTCGCTCTCTTTGGTGACCTAATTTAACTAGATGCCTTGATGAGGAAGCCTGTCTGAAAAATGCCTGCATACAACGAATTCAGCTTGCAGTGTGCTTTTCGTGTCTGTCCTGTGTGCCTACACTCTAAGGGGCTGTGTGAAGTCCGCTGTGTAGAGATCTCTATTGCTGTGCGGCACGCACTAACTTGGGTAGCTATTAACGTGAGGCTTTGCTGAGGCTGAGCTGGGCTGTCTCAAAAAATGCCTGCAAAAAGCGAATTCACCTTACAATGAGCTTTCGGTGTCCTGTTTGCCTGCACTCTAAGGGCCTGTGTGAAGTCCGCTGTGTAGAGCTCTCTATTGCTGTGCGGCACGCACTCACTTGGGTGGCCATAAACGTGAGGCCTTGCTGAGACAGACTGTCAGAAAAAATGCTCGCATACAACGAATTCAGTTTGCAATGTGATTTCTGGGTTTGTCCTGTGTGCCCACACTCTAAGCGTCTGAGTGAAGTCTGCTGTGTAGAGATCTCTTTCATTGAGCGGCTGGCGCCCGTTTTGGTGACCTAATTTAACGTGACTCCTTTCTCAGGAAGCCTGTCTGAAAAATGCCTGCATACAACGAATTCAGCTTTCACTGTGCTTTCCGTGTCTGTCCTGTGTGCCTGCACTCTAAGGGCCTGTGTGAAGTCCGCTGTGTAGTGCTCTCTATTGCTGTGCGGCATGCACTTACTTGAGTGGCCATTATCGTGAGGCCTTGCTGAGTCTGAGACTGTAAGAAGAAATGCTCTCATACAACGAATTCAGCTTGCAATGTGCTTTTCGGGTTTGTCCTGTGTGTCCGCACTCTAAGCGCCTGAGTGAAGTCTGTTGTGTAGAGCTCTCTTTCGCTGAGCGGCGGGTGTTCGTTTTGGTGACCTAATTTACTGTGATGCCTTGATGAGGAAGCCTGTCTGAAAAATGAATGCATACAACGAATTCAGCTTGCAGTGCGCTTTTCGTGTCTGTCCTGTGTGCCTACACTCTAAGTGGCTGTGTGAAGTCCGCTGTGTAGAGATCTCTATTGCTGTGCGGCACGCACTCACTTGGGTGGCCATTAACGTGAGGCTTTGCTGAGGCTGAGCCGGGCTGTCACAAAAAAAGCCTCCATACAGCGAAATCACCTTGCAATGTGCTTTTGTTGTCCTGTTTGCCTGCACTCTAAGGGCCTGTATGAAGTCCGCTGTGTAGAGCTCTCTTTCATTGAGCAGCTGGCACCCGCTTTGGTGACCTAATTTAACGTGACTCCTTTCTCAGGAAGCCTGTCTGAAAAATGCCTGCATACAACGAATTCAGCTCTCACTGTGCTTTCCGTGTCTGTCCTGTGTGCCTGCACTCTAAGGGCCTGTGTGAAGTCCGCTGTTTAGAGCTCTCTGTTGCTGTGCAGCGCGCCCTCACTTGGGTGGCCGTTAAGGTGAGGCCGTGCTGATGCTGAGACTTTCAGAAAAAATGCTCACATACAACGAATTCAGCTTGCAATGTGCTTTCGGTGTCTGTCCTGTGTGTCTGCACTCTAAGGGCCTGTGTGAAGTCCGCTGTATAGTGCTCTCTATTGCTGTGCGGCACCCACTCACTTGGGTGGCCATTAACGTGAGGCCCTGCTGAGGCTGAGACTGTCAGAAAGAATGCCTGCATACAACGAATTCAGCTTGCACTGTGCTTTCCATGTCTGTCCTGTGTGCCTGTACACTAAGGGGCTTTGTGAAGTCCGCTGTGTAGAGCTCTCTATTGCTGTGCGGCACACACTCTCTTGGGTGGACATTAACGTGAGGCTTTGCTGAGGCTGAGACTGTCAGAAAAAATGCTCGCATACAACGAATTCAGCTTGCAATGTTCTTTCCGGGTCTCTCCTGTGTGCCCACACTCAAAGAGCCTGAGTGAAGTCTGCTGTGTAGAGCTCTCTTTCGCTGAGTGGCAGGCGCTCGGTTTGGTGACCTAATTTCACGTGACGCCTAGCTGAGGAAGGCTGTCTGAAAAATGAATGCTTACAACGAATTCAGCTTGCACTGCGCTTTTCGTGTCTGTCCTGTGTGCCTGCACTCTAAGGGGCTGTGTGAAGTCCGCTGTGTAGAGATCTCTATTGCTGTGCGGCACGCACTCACTTGAGTGGCCTTAACGTGAGGCTTTGCTGAGGCTGAGCCGGTCTGTCAGAAAAAATGCCCGCATACAACAAACTCAGCTTACAATGTGCTTTCGGTGTCTGTCCTCTGTGCCTGCACTCTAAGGGCCTGTGTGATATCCACTGTGTAGAGCTCTCTATTGCTGAGCGGCATGCACTCACTTGGGTGGCCATTAAGGTGAGGCCTTGCTGAGGCTGAGACTGTCAGAAAAAATGCTCGCATACAAGGAATTCAGCTTGCAATGTGCTTTCCGTGTTTGCCCTGTGTGCCCGCACTCTAAGCACCTGAGTGAAGTCTGCTGTGTAGCGCTCTCTTTCGCTGGGCGGCGATCGCTCGCTTTGGTGACCTAATTTAATGTGACACCTTGAGGAGGTAGCCTCTCTGAAAAACGCCTGCATACACCGAATTCAGCTTCCACTGCGCTTTCCGTGTCTGTCCTTTGTGCCTGCACTCAATGGGGCTGTGTGAAGTCCGCTGTGTAGTGCTCTCTATCGCTGTGCGGCATGCACTCACTTGGGTGGTCATTAACGTGAGGCCTTGCTGAGTCTGAGACTGTAAGAAGAAATGCTCACATACAACGAATTCAGCTTGCAATGTGCTTTTCGGGTTTGTCCTGTGTTCCCGCACTGTAAGGGCCTGAGTGAAGTCTGCTGTGTAGAGCTCTCCTTTGCTGAGTGGCGGGCGTTCGGTTTGGTGACCTAATTTAAGGGGTCACCTTGCTGAGGAAGCCTGTCGAAAAATGCCTGCATACGACGAATTCTGCTTCCACTGTGCTTTCCGTGTCTGTCCTGCGTCCTGTACTCTATACACCCGAGTGAAGTCTGCTGTGTAGATCTCTCTTTTGTTGAACGGCGATCGCTCGCTTTGGTCACCTAATTTAACGTGACACCTTGCTGAGGAAGGTTGTCTGAAAAATGCCTGCATACAACGAATTCAACCGGCACTGTGCTTTCCATGTCTGTCCTGTGTGCCTGCACTCTAATCTCCGGAGTGAAGTCTGCTGTGTAGAGCTGTCTATTTCCTTGCGGTGTGCATACTCTTGGGTGGCCATTAACGTGAGAGCTTGTTGAGGCTGAGCCGGGCTGTCAGAATAAAGGCCTGCATACAACGAATTCACCTTACAATGTGCTTTCGGTGTCTGTCCTGTGTGACTGCACTCTAAGGGTCTGTGTGAAGTCTGCTGTGTAGAGCACACTATTGCTGTGCAGCACGCACTCACTTGGGTGGCCATTAACGTGAGGCCTTGCTGAGGCTGCGACTGTCAGAAAAAATGCTCGCATACAACGAATTAAGCTTGCACTCTGCTTTCCGTGTCTGTCCTGTGTACTCGCACTCTAAGCGCCTCAGTGAAGTCTGCTGTGTAGAGATCTCTTTCGCTGATGCGGCAGGCGTTCACTTTGGTGACCTAATTTCACGTGACGCCTTGCTGAGGAAGCCTGTCTGAAAAATGCCTGTATACAACGAATTCAGCTTGCACTGCGCTTTTCGTGTCTGTCCTGTGTGCCTGTACTCTCAGCGGCTGTGTGAAGTCCGCTGTGTAGAGATCTCTATTGCTCTGCGGCACGCACTCACTTGAGTGGCCATTAACGTGAGGCTTTGCTGAGGCTGAGCCGTGCTGTCAGAAAAAATGCCCGCATACAATGAATTCAGCTTACTTTGTGCTTTCATTGTCTGTCCGGGGTGCCAGCACTCTAAAGGCCTGTGTGAAGTCCTATGTGTAGAGCTCTATATTGCTGTGCGGCACGCACTCACTTGGGTGGCCATTAACGAGAGGCTTCGCTGAGGCTGAGACTGTCAGAAAAATGCCTGCATACAACGAATTCAACTAGCACTGTGCTTTCCATCTCTGTCCTGTGTGCCTGTACACTAAGGGGCTTTGTGAAGTCCGCTGTGTAGAGCTCTCTATTGCTGTGCGGCACGCACTCTCTTGGGTGGACATTAACGTGAGGCCTTGCTGAGGCTGAGACTGTCAGAAAGAATGCTCGCATACAACTAATTCAGCTTGCAATGTGCTTTTCGGGTTTGTCCTGTGTGCCCGCACTCTAAGCGCCTGAGTGAAGTCTGCTGTGTAGAGCTGTCTATTTCTTTGTGGCGTGCACACTCCTGGGTGGCCCCATTAACATGAGGCTTTGCTGAGGCTGAGCCAGTCTGTCAGAAAACATGCCCGCATACAACAAATTCAGCTTACATTGTGCTTTCGTTGTCCTGTGTGCCTGCACTCTAAAGGCCTGTGTGAAGTCCTCTGTGTAGAGCTCTATATTGCTGTGCGGCACAAACTCACTTGAGTGGCCATTATCGTGAGGCTTTGCTGAGGGTGAGCCGGGCTGTCAGAAAAAAAGCCCGCATACAAAGTATTCAGCTTACAATGTGCTTTACATCTTTATACTGTGTGCTTGCACTCTAAAAGCCTGAGTGGTGTCTGCTGTGTAGAGCGCTCTTTAGCTGAGCGGCAGGCGCTCGCATTGGTTACCTAATTTAATGTGACGCCTTGCTGAGGAAGCCTGTCTGAAAAATGCCTGCATATAACGAATTCACCTTGCACTGTGATTTCCGTGTCTGTCCTGTGTGCCTGCACTCTAAGCGCCCGAGTGAAGCCTGCTTTGTAGCGCTGTCTATTTCTGTGCGGCGTTCACACTCTTGGGTGGCCCTTCACGTGAGGCTTTGCTGAGGCTGACCCGGGCTGTCAGAAAAAATACCCGCATACAACGAATTCAGCTTACAATGTTCTTTCAGTGTCTGTCCCGTGTGCCTGCACTCTAAGGGCCTGTGTGAAGTCCGCTGTGTAGTGCTCTCAATTGCTGTGCCGCACGCACTCACTTGGGTGGCCATTAACATGAGTCCCTGCTGAGGCTGAGACTTTCAGAAAAAGTGCTCACATACAACGAATTCAGCTTGCAATGTTCTTTTCAGGTGTGTCCTGTGTGCCCGCACTCTAAGCGCCTGAGTGAAGTCTGGTGTGTAGAGCTCTCTATCGCTGAGCGGCGGTCGCTCTCTTTGGTGACCTAATTTAACGTGATGCCTTGATGAGGAAGCCTGTCTGAAAAATGCCTGCATACAACGAATTCAGCTTGCAGTGCGCTTTTCGTGTCTGTCCTGTGTGCCTACCCTCTAAGGGGCTGTGTGAAGTCCGCTGTGTAGAGATCTCTATTCCTGTGCGGCACGCACTCACTTCGGTAGCTATTAACGTGAGGCTTTGCTGAGGCTGAGCTGGGCTGTCTCAAAAAATGCCTGCATAAAGCGAATTCACCTTACAATGAGCTTTCGGTGTCCTGTTTGCCTGCACTCTAAGGGCCTGTGTGAAGTCCGCTGTGTAGAGCTCTCTATTGCTGTGTGGCACGCACTCACTTGGGTGGCCATAAATGTGAGGCCTTGCTGAGACAGACTGTCAGAAAAAATGCTCGCATACAAAGACTGCAGCTTGCAATGTGTCTTCCGGGTTTGTCCTGTGTGCCCGCACTCTAAGCGCCTGATTGAAGTCTGTTGTGTGGACCTCTCTTTCGCTGAGCGGCGGGCGCGTTCTTTGGTGACCTAATTTAACGTGACATCTTGCTGAGGAAGCCTGTGTGAAAAATGCCTGCATACAACGAATTCAGCTTGCACTGTGCTTTCCGTGTCTGTCTTGTGTGCCTGCACTCTATGCACCCAAGTGAAGTCTGCTGTGTAGAGCTCTCTATCGCTGAGCGGCGGTCGCTCTCTTTGGTGACCTAATTTAACTAGATGCCTTGATGAGGAAGCCTGTCTGAAAAATGCCTGCATACAACGAATTCAGCTTGCAGTGTGCTTTTCGTGTCTGTCCTGTGTGCCTACACTCTAAGGGGCTGTGTGAAGTCCGCTGTGTAGAGATCTCTATTGCTGTGCGGCACGCACTAACTTGGGTAGCTATTAACGTGAGGCTTTGCTGAGGCTGAGCTGGGCTGTCTCAAAAAATGCCTGCAAAAAGCGAATTCACCTTACAATGAGCTTTCGGTGTCCTGTTTGCCTGCACTCTAAGGGCCTGTGTGAAGTCCGCTGTGTAGAGCTCTCTATTGCTGTGCGGCACGCACTCACTTGGGTGGCCATAAACGTGAGGCCTTGCTGAGACAGACTGTCAGAAAAAATGCTCGCATACAACGAATTCAGTTTGCAATGTGATTTCTGGGTTTGTCCTGTGTGCCCACACTCTAAGCGTCTGAGTGAAGTCTGCTGTGTAGAGATCTCTTTCATTGAGCGGCTGGCGCCCGTTTTGGTGACCTAATTTAACGTGACTCCTTTCTCAGGAAGCCTGTCTGAAAAATGCCTGCATACAACGAATTCAGCTTTCACTGTGCTTTCCGTGTCTGTCCTGTGTGCCTGCACTCTAAGGGCCTGTGTGAAGTCCGCTGTGTAGTGCTCTCTATTGCTGTGCGGCATGCACTTACTTGAGTGGCCATTATCGTGAGGCCTTGCTGAGTCTGAGACTGTAAGAAGAAATGCTCTCATACAACGAATTCAGCTTGCAATGTGCTTTTCGGGTTTGTCCTGTGTGTCCGCACTCTAAGCGCCTGAGTGAAGTCTGTTGTGTAGAGCTCTCTTTCGCTGAGCGGCGGGTGTTCGTTTTGGTGACCTAATTTACTGTGATGCCTTGATGAGGAAGCCTGTCTGAAAAATGAATGCATACAACGAATTCAGCTTGCAGTGCGCTTTTCGTGTCTGTCCTGTGTGCCTACACTCTAAGTGGCTGTGTGAAGTCCGCTGTGTAGAGATCTCTATTGCTGTGCGGCACGCACTCACTTGGGTGGCCATTAACGTGAGGCTTTGCTGAGGCTGAGCCGGGCTGTCACAAAAAAAGCCTCCATACAGCGAAATCACCTTGCAATGTGCTTTTGTTGTCCTGTTTGCCTGCACTCTAAGGGCCTGTATGAAGTCCGCTGTGTAGAGCTCTCTTTCATTGAGCAGCTGGCACCCGCTTTGGTGACCTAATTTAACGTGACTCCTTTCTCAGGAAGCCTGTCTGAAAAATGCCTGCATACAACGAATTCAGCTCTCACTGTGCTTTCCGTGTCTGTCCTGTGTGCCTGCACTCTAAGGGCCTGTGTGAAGTCCGCTGTTTAGAGCTCTCTGTTGCTGTGCAGCGCGCCCTCACTTGGGTGGCCGTTAAGGTGAGGCCGTGCTGATGCTGAGACTTTCAGAAAAAATGCTCACATACAACGAATTCAGCTTGCAATGTGCTTTCGGTGTCTGTCCTGTGTGTCTGCACTCTAAGGGCCTGTGTGAAGTCCGCTGTATAGTGCTCTCTATTGCTGTGCGGCACCCACTCACTTGGGTGGCCATTAACGTGAGGCCCTGCTGAGGCTGAGACTGTCAGAAAGAATGCCTGCATACAACGAATTCAGCTTGCACTGTGCTTTCCATGTCTGTCCTGTGTGCCTGTACACTAAGGGGCTTTGTGAAGTCCGCTGTGTAGAGCTCTCTATTGCTGTGCGGCACACACTCTCTTGGGTGGACATTAACGTGAGGCTTTGCTGAGGCTGAGACTGTCAGAAAAAATGCTCGCATACAACGAATTCAGCTTGCAATGTTCTTTCCGGGTCTCTCCTGTGTGCCCACACTCAAAGAGCCTGAGTGAAGTCTGCTGTGTAGAGCTCTCTTTCGCTGAGTGGCAGGCGCTCGCTTTGGTGACCTAATTTCACGTGACGCCTAGCTGAGGAAGGCTGTCTGAAAAATGAATGCTTACAACGAATTCAGCTTGCACTGCGCTTTTCGTGTCTGTCCTGTGTGCCTGCACTCTAAGGGGCTGTGTGAAGTCCGCTGTGTAGAGATCTCTATTGCTGTGCGGCACGCACTCACTTGAGTGGCCTTAACGTGAGGCTTTGCTGAGGCTGAGCCGGTCTGTCAGAAAAAATGCCCGCATACAACAAACTCAGCTTACAATGTGCTTTCGGTGTCTGTCCTCTGTGCCTGCACTCTAAGGGCCTGTGTGATATCCACTGTGTAGAGCTCTCTATTGCTGAGCGGCATGCACTCACTTGGGTGGCCATTAAGGTGAGGCCTTGCTGAGGCTGAGACTGTCAGAAAAAATGCTCGCATACAAGGAATTCAGCTTGCAATGTGCTTTCCGTGTTTGCCCTGTGTGCCCGCACTCTAAGCACCTGAGTGAAGTCTGCTGTGTAGCGCTCTCTTTCGCTGGGCGGCGATCGCTCGCTTTGGTGACCTAATTTAATGTGACACCTTGAGGAGGTAGCCTCTCTGAAAAATGCCTGCATACAACGAATTCAGCTTCCACTGCACTTTCCGTGTCTGTCCTTTGTGCCTGCACTCAATGGGGCTGTGTGAAGTCCGCTGTGTAGTGCTCTCTATCGCTGTGCGGCATGCACTCACTTGGGTGGTCATTAACGTGAGGCCTTGCTGAGTCTGAGACTGTAAGAAGAAATGCTCACATACAACGAATTCAGCTTGCAATGTGCTTTTCGGGTTTGTCCTGTGTTCCCGCACTGTAAGGGCCTGAGTGAAGTCTGCTGTGTAGAGCTCTCCTTTGCTGAGTGGCGGGCGTTCGGTTTGGTGACCTAATTTAAGGGGTCACCTTGCTGAGGAAGCCTGTCGAAAAATGCCTGCATACGACGAATTCTGCTTCCACTGTGCTTTCCGTGTCTGTCCTGCGTCCTGTACTCTATACACCCGAGTGAAGTCTGCTGTGTAGATCTCTCTTTTGTTGAACGGCGATCGCTCGCTTTGGTCACCTAATTTAACGTGACACCTTGCTGAGGAAGGTTGTCTGAAAAATGCCTGCATACAACGAATTCAACCGGCACTGTGCTTTCCATGTCTGTCCTGTGTGCCTGCACTCTAATCTCCGGAGTGAAGTCTGCTGTGTAGAGCTGTCTATTTCCTTGCGGTGTGCATACTCTTGGGTGGCCATTAACGTGAGAGCTTGCTGAGGCTGAGCCGGGCTGTCAGAATAAAGGCCTGCATACAACGAATTCACCTTACAATGTGCTTTCGGTGTCTGTCCTGTGTGACTGCACTCTAAGGGTCTGTGTGAAGTCTGCTGTGTAGAGCACACTATTGCTGTGCAGCACGCACTCACTTGGGTGGCCATTAACGTGAGGCCTTGCTGAGGCTGCGACTGTCAGAAAAAATGCTCGCATACAACGAATTAAGCTTGCACTCTGCTTTCCGTGTCTGTCCTGTGTACCCGCACTCTAAGCGCCTCAGTGAAGTCTGCTGTGTAGAGATCTCTTTCGCTGATGCGGCAGGCGTTCACTTTGGTGACCTAATTTCACGTGACGCCTTGCTGAGGAAGCCTGTCTGAAAAATGCCTGTATACAACGAATTCAGCTTGCACTGCGCTTTTCGTGTCTGTCCTGTGTGCCTGTACTCTCAGCGGCTGTGTGAAGTCCGCTGTGTAGAGATCTCTATTGCTCTGCGGCACGCACTCACTTGAGTGGCCATTAACGTGAGGCTTTGCTGAGGCTGAGCCGTGCTGTCAGAAAAAATGCCCGCATACAATGAATTCAGCTTACTTTGTGCTTTCATTGTCTGTCCGGGGTGCCAGCACTCTAAAGGCCTGTGTGAAGTCCTATGTGTAGAGCTCTATATTGCTGTGCGGCACGCACTCACTTGGGTGGCCATTAACGAGAGGCTTCGCTGAGGCTGAGACTGTCAGAAAAATGCCTGCATACAACGAATTCAACTAGCACTGTGCTTTCCATCTCTGTCCTGTGTGCCTGTACACTAAGGGGCTTTGTGAAGTCCGCTGTGTAGAGCTCTCTATTGCTGTGCGGCACGCACTCTCTTGGGTGGACATTAACGTGAGGCCTTGCTGAGGCTGAGACTGTCAGAAAGAATGCTCGCATACAACTAATTCAGCTTGCAATGTGCTTTTCGGGTTTGTCCTGTGTGCCCGCACTCTAAGCGCCTGAGTGAAGTCTGCTGTGTAGAGCTGTCTATTTCTTTGTGGCGTGCACACTCCTGGGTGGCCCCATTAACATGAGGCTTTGCTGAGGCTGAGCCAGTCTGTCAGAAAACATGCCCGCATACAACAAATTCAGCTTACATTGTGCTTTCGTTGTCCTGTGTGCCTGCACTCTAAAGGCCTGTGTGAAGTCCTCTGTGTAGAGCTCTATATTGCTGTGCGGCACAAACTCACTTGAGTGGCCATTATCGTGAGGCTTTGCTGAGGGTGAGCCGGGCTGTCAGAAAAAAAGCCCGCATACAAAGTATTCAGCTTACAATGTGCTTTACATCTTTATACTGTGTGCTTGCACTCTAAAAGCCTGAGTGGTGTCTGCTGTGTAGAGCGCTCTTTAGCTGAGCGGCAGGCGCTCGCATTGGTTACCTAATTTAATGTGACGCCTTGCTGAGGAAGCCTGTCTGAAAAATGCCTGCATATAACGAATTCACCTTGCACTGTGATTTCCGTGTCTGTCCTGTGTGCCTGCACTCTAAGCGCCCGAGTGAAGCCTGCTTTGTAGCGCTGTCTATTTCTGTGCGGCGTTCACACTCTTGGGTGGCCCTTCACGTGAGGCTTTGCTGAGGCTGACCCGGGCTGTCAGAAAAAATACCCGCATACAACGAATTCAGCTTACAATGTTCTTTCAGTGTCTGTCCCGTGTGCCTGCACTCTAAGGGCCTGTGTGAAGTCCGCTGTGTAGTGCTCTCAATTGCTGTGCCGCACGCACTCACTTGGGTGGCCATTAACATGAGTCCCTGCTGAGGCTGAGACTTTCAGAAAAAGTGCTCACATACAACGAATTCAGCTTGCAATGTTCTTTTCAGGTGTGTCCTGTGTGCCCGCACTCTAAGCGCCTGAGTGAAGTCTGGTGTGTAGAGCTCTCTATCGCTGAGCGGCGGTCGCTCTCTTTGGTGACCTAATTTAACGTGATGCCTTGATGAGGAAGCCTGTCTGAAAAATGCCTGCATACAACGAATTCAGCTTGCAGTGCGCTTTTCGTGTCTGTCCTGTGTGCCTACCCTCTAAGGGGCTGTGTGAAGTCCGCTGTGTAGAGATCTCTATTCCTGTGCGGCACGCACTCACTTCGGTAGCTATTAACGTGAGGCTTTGCTGAGGCTGAGCTGGGCTGTCTCAAAAAATGCCTGCATAAAGCGAATTCACCTTACAATGAGCTTTCGGTGTCCTGTTTGCCTGCACTCTAAGGGCCTGTGTGAAGTCCGCTGTGTAGAGCTCTCTATTGCTGTGTGGCACGCACTCACTTGGGTGGCCATAAATGTGAGGCCTTGCTGAGACAGACTGTCAGAAAAAATGCTCGCATACAAAGACTGCAGCTTGCAATGTGTCTTCCGGGTTTGTCCTGTGTGCCCGCACTCTAAGCGCCTGATTGAAGTCTGTTGTGTGGACCTCTCTTTCGCTGAGCGGCGGGCGCGTTCTTTGGTGACCTAATTTAACGTGACATCTTGCTGAGGAAGCCTGTGTGAAAAATGCCTGCATACAACGAATTCAGCTTGCACTGTGCTTTCCGTGTCTGTCTTGTGTGCCTGCACTCTATGCACCCAAGTGAAGTCTGCTGTGTAGAGCTCTCTATCGCTGAGCGGCGGTCGCTCTCTTTGGTGACCTAATTTAACTAGATGCCTTGATGAGGAAGCCTGTCTGAAAAATGCCTGCATACAACGAATTCAGCTTGCAGTGTGCTTTTCGTGTCTGTCCTGTGTGCCTACACTCTAAGGGGCTGTGTGAAGTCCGCTGTGTAGAGATCTCTATTGCTGTGCGGCACGCACTAACTTGGGTAGCTATTAACGTGAGGCTTTGCTGAGGCTGAGCTGGGCTGTCTCAAAAAATGCCTGCAAAAAGCGAATTCACCTTACAATGAGCTTTCGGTGTCCTGTTTGCCTGCACTCTAAGGGCCTGTGTGAAGTCCGCTGTGTAGAGCTCTCTATTGCTGTGCGGCACGCACTCACTTGGGTGGCCATAAACGTGAGGCCTTGCTGAGACAGACTGTCAGAAAAAATGCTCGCATACAACGAATTCAGTTTGCAATGTGATTTCTGGGTTTGTCCTGTGTGCCCACACTCTAAGCGTCTGAGTGAAGTCTGCTGTGTAGAGATCTCTTTCATTGAGCGGCTGGCGCCCGTTTTGGTGACCTAATTTAACGTGACTCCTTTCTCAGGAAGCCTGTCTGAAAAATGCCTGCATACAACGAATTCAGCTTTCACTGTGCTTTCCGTGTCTGTCCTGTGTGCCTGCACTCTAAGGGCCTGTGTGAAGTCCGCTGTGTAGTGCTCTCTATTGCTGTGCGGCATGCACTTACTTGAGTGGCCATTATCGTGAGGCCTTGCTGAGTCTGAGACTGTAAGAAGAAATGCTCTCATACAACGAATTCAGCTTGCAATGTGCTTTTCGGGTTTGTCCTGTGTGTCCGCACTCTAAGCGCCTGAGTGAAGTCTGTTGTGTAGAGCTCTCTTTCGCTGAGCGGCGGGTGTTCGTTTTGGTGACCTAATTTACTGTGATGCCTTGATGAGGAAGCCTGTCTGAAAAATGAATGCATACAACGAATTCAGCTTGCAGTGCGCTTTTCGTGTCTGTCCTGTGTGCCTACACTCTAAGTGGCTGTGTGAAGTCCGCTGTGTAGAGATCTCTATTGCTGTGCGGCACGCACTCACTTGGGTGGCCATTAACGTGAGGCTTTGCTGAGGCTGAGCCGGGCTGTCACAAAAAAAGCCTCCATACAGCGAAATCACCTTGCAATGTGCTTTTGTTGTCCTGTTTGCCTGCACTCTAAGGGCCTGTATGAAGTCCGCTGTGTAGAGCTCTCTTTCATTGAGCAGCTGGCACCCGCTTTGGTGACCTAATTTAACGTGACTCCTTTCTCAGGAAGCCTGTCTGAAAAATGCCTGCATACAACGAATTCAGCTCTCACTGTGCTTTCCGTGTCTGTCCTGTGTGCCTGCACTCTAAGGGCCTGTGTGAAGTCCGCTGTTTAGAGCTCTCTGTTGCTGTGCAGCGCGCCCTCACTTGGGTGGCCGTTAAGGTGAGGCCGTGCTGATGCTGAGACTTTCAGAAAAAATGCTCACATACAACGAATTCAGCTTGCACTGTGCTTTCCGTGTCTGTCCTGTGTGCCTGCACTCTCAGCGCCCTCGTCAATTCTGCTGTGTAGAGCTGTCTATATCTGTGCGGCGTGCACATTCTTGAGTGGCATTAACGTGAAGCTTTGCTGAGGCTGAGCTGGGCTGTCAGAAAAAATGCCCTCATACAACGTATTCACCTTACAATACGCTTTCGGTGTCTGTTCTGTGTGCCAGCACTCTACGGGCCTGTGTGAAGTCCACTGTGTTGAGCTCTGTATTGCTGTGCGGCACACACTCACTTGGGTGGCCATTAACGTGAGGCCTTGCTGAGGCTGAGACTGTGAGAAAAAATGCTCGCATACAACAAATTCAGCTTGCAATGTGCTTTCGGTGTCTGTCCTTTGAGTCTGTACTCTAAAGGCCTCTGTGAGGTCTGCTGTGTAGAACTCTCTATTGCTGTGCGGCACGCACTCACTTGCGTGGCCATTAACGTGATCCTTGCTGAGGCTGAGACTGTCAGAGAAAATGCTCACACACAAGGAATTAAGCTTGCAATGTGCTTTTCGGGTTTGTCCTGTGTGTCCGCACTCAAAGCACCTGAGTGAAGTCTGTTGTGTAGAGCTCTGTTTCGCTGAGCGGCGGGTGTTCGGTTTGGTGACCCAATTTAACGTGACGCCTTGCTGAGGAAGCCTGTCTGAAAAATGCCTGCATACAACGAATTCAGCTTGCACTGTGCTTTCCGTGTCTGTCTTTTGTGCCTGCACTCTATGCACCCGAGTGAAGTCTGCTGTGTAGAGCTCTCTATCGCTGAGCAGCGGTCGCTCTCTTTGGTGACCTAATTTAACGTGATGCCTTGATGAGGAAGCCTGTCTGAAAAATGCCTGCATACAACGAATTCAGCTTGCAGTGTGCTTTTCGTGTCTGTCCTGTGTGCCTACACTCTAAGGGGCTGTGTGAAGTCCGCTGTGTAGAGATCTCTATTGCTGTGCGGCACGCACTAACTTGGGTAGCTATTAACGTGAGGCTTTGCTGAGGCTGAGCTGGGCTGTCTCAAAAAATGCCTGCAAAAAGCGAATTCACCTTACAATGAGCTTTCGGTGTCCTGTTTGCCTGCACTCTAAGGGCCTGTGTGAAGTCCGCTGTGTAGAGCTCTCTATTGCTGTGCGGCACGCACTCACTTGGGTGGCCATAAACGTGAGGCCTTGCTGAGAGAGACTGTCAGAAAAAATGCTCGCATACAACGAATTCAGTTTGCAATGTGCTTTCCGGGTTTGTCCTGTGTGCCCGCACTCTAAGTGCCTGATTGAAGTCTGCTGTGTGGACCTCTCTTTCGCTGAGCGGCGGGCGCTTGCTTTGGTGACCTAATTTAACGTGACATCTTGCTGAGGAAGCCTGTGTGAAAAATGCCTGCATACAACGAATTCAGCTTGCACTGTGCTTTCCGTGACTGTCCTGTGTGCCTGCCCTCTCAGTGCCCGAGTGAAGTCTGCTGTGCAGAGTTGTCTATTTCTGTGTGGCATGCACACTATTGGGTGGCCATTAACGTGAGGCATGGCTGAGGCTGAGCCGTGCTGTCAGAAAAAAATGCCCGCATACAACGGATTCAGCTTACAATGTGGTTTCGGTGTCTGTCCTGTGTGCCTGCACTCTAAGGGTGTGTGTGAAGTCTGCTGTGTAGAGCTCTCTATTGCTGTGTGGCACGCACTCACATGGGTGGCCATTAACGTGAGGCCTTGCTGAGGCTGCGACTGTCACAAAAAATGCTCGCATACAACGAATTAAGCTTGCACTCTGCTTTCCGTGTCTGTCCTGTGTACCCACACTCTAAGCGCCTCAGTGAAGTCTGCTGTGTAGAGATCTCTTTTGCTGATGCGGCAGGCGTTCACTTTGGTGACCTAATTTCACGTGACGCCTTGCTGAGGAAGCCTGTCTGAAAAATGCCTGTATACAACGAATTCAGCTTGCACTGCGCTTTTCGTGTCTGTCCTGTGTGCCTGTACTCTCAGCGGCTGTGTGAAGTCCGCTGTGTAGAGATCTCTATTGCTGTGCGGCACGCACTCACTTGAGTGGCCATTAACGTGAGGCTTTGCTGAGGCTGAGCCGTGCTGTCAGAAAAAATGCCCGCATACAATGAATTCAGCTTACTTTGTGCTTTCATTGTCTGTCCGGTGTGCCAGCACTCTCTTGGGTGGACATTAACGTGAGGCCTTGCTGAGGCTGAGACTGTCAGAAAAATGCTCACATTCAACGAATTCAGCTTGCAATGTGGTTTCCGGGTTTCTCCTCTGTGCCCGCACTCTAAGAGCCTGAGTGAAGTCTGCTGTGTAGAGCTCTCTTTCGCTGAGCGGCAGGCGATCGCTTTGGTGACCTAATTTCACGTGATGCCTTGCTGAAGAACCCTGTATGAAAACTGCCTGCATATAACGAATTCAGCTTCCACTGTGCTTTCCGTGTCTGTCCTGTGTGCCTGCACTCTAAGTGCCCGAGTGAAGTCTGCTGTGCAGAGCTGTCTAATTCTGTGTGGCATTCACACTCTTGGGTGGCCATTAACGGGAGGCTTTGCTGAGGCTGAGCCGGGCTGTCAGAAAAAATGCCCTCATGCAACGAATTCAGCTTGCAATGTGCTTTCGGTGTCTGTCCTGTGTGCCTGCACTTTAAGGGCCTGTGTTAAGTCTGCTGTGTAGAGCTCTCGATTGCTGTGTGGCACGCACTCACTTGGGTGGCCATTAACGTGAGACTTCGCTGAGGCTGAGACTGTCAGAAAAAATGCTCGCATACAACGAATTCAGCTTGCCATGTGTTTTTCGGGTTTGTCCTATGTGCCCGCACTCTAAGCGCCAGAGTGTAGTCTGCTGTGTAGAGCTCTCTATCGCTGAGCGGTGGTCGCTCGCTTTGGTGACCTAATTTAACGTGACGCCTTTCTGTGAAGCCTCTCTGAAAAATGCCTGCATAGAACGAATTCATTTTGCACTGCACTTTTCGTGTCTGTCTGTGTGCCTGCACTCTAAGGGGCTGTGTGAAGTCCGCTGTGTTGAGATCTCTATTGATGTGCGGCACGCACTCACTTGGGTGGCCATTAACGGGAGGCCTTGCTGAGGCTGAGACTGTCAGAAAAAAGGCTCGCATACAACGAATTCAGCTTGCACTGTGCTTTCTGTGTCTGTCCTGTATGCCTGCACTCTAAGCGCCCCAGTGATGTCTGCTGTGTAGAGCTGTCTATTTCTGTGCAGCGTGCGCACTCTTGGGTGGCTATTAACGTGAGGCTTTGCAGAGGCTGAGCCGGGCTGTCACAAAAAATGCCTGCATACATTGAACTCCCCTTACAATGTGCATTCGGTGTCCTGTGTGCCTGCACTCTAAGTGCCTGTGTGAAGTGTGCTGTTTAGAGTTCTCTAGTGCTGTGCCGCACGCACTCACATGGGTGGCCATTAACGTGAGGCCTTGCTGAAGCTGATACTGTCAGAAAAAATGTTCACATACAGCGAATTCAACTTGCAATGTTCTTTTCGGGTTTTCCTGTGTGCCCACACTCTAAGCGCATGAGTGAAGTCTGCTGTGTAGAGCTCTCTTTCGATGAGCGGTGGGCTCTCACTTTGGTGACCTAATTTAATGTGACGCCTTGCTGAGGAAGCCTGTCTGAAGAATGCCTGCATACAACGAATTCAGCTTGCACTGTGCTTTCCGTGTCTGTCCTGTGTCCCTGCACTCTAAGCACCTGTGTGATGTCTGCTGTGTAGAGCTGTCTATTTCTGTGCGGCGTGCACACTCTTGGGTGTCCATTAACGTGAGGCTTTGCTGAGGTTGAGCCGGGCTGTCAGAATAATTGCCCGCATACAACGAATTCAGCTTACAATGTGCTTTCGGTGTCTGTTCTGTGTGCCTGCACTCTAAGGGCCTGTGTGAAGTCCGCTGGGTACAGCTCTCTGTTGCTGTGCGGCACGCCCTCACTTGGCTGGCCATTAAGGTGAGGCCTTGCTGAGGATGAGACTGTCAGAAAAAATGCCTGCATACAACGAATTCAGCTAGCACTGTGCTTTCCATATCTGTCCTGTGTGCCTGTACACTAAGCGGCTTTGGGAAGTCTGCTATGTAGAGCTCTCTATTGCTGTGCGGCATGCACTCTATGGGTTGACATTAACGTGAGGCCTTGCTGAGGCTGAGAATATCAGAAAAATGCTCGCATACAACGAATTCAGCTTGAAATGTGCTTTCCGGTTTTCTCCTGTGTGCCAGCACTCTAAGAGCCTGAGTAAAGTCTGCTGTGTAGAGCTCTCATTCGCTGAGCGGCAGGCGCTAGCTTTGGTGACCTAATTTCACGTGACGCCTTCCTGAGGAAGCCTGTCTGAAAAATGCCTGCATACAACGAATTCAGCTTGCACTGTGCTTTCCGTGTCTGTCTGTGTGACTGCACTGTAAGTGCCCGAGTGAAGTCTGCTGTGTAGAGCTGTCTATTTCTGTGCGGCATGCACACTCTTGGGTGGCCATAAACGTGAGGGTTTGCTGAGGCTGAGCCGGGCTGTCAGAAAAAATACCCGCATACAACGAACTAAGCTTACAATGTGCTTTCGGTGTCTGTCCTGTATGCCTGCACTCTAAGCGCCTGAGTGAACTCTGCTGTGTAGAGCTGTCCATTTCTGTGCGGCGTGCACTCTCTTGGGTGGCCATTAAAGTGAGGCTTTCCTGAGGCTGAGCCAGGCTGTCAGAGAAAAAGCCCGCATACAAGGAATTCAGCTTGCAATGTGCTTTCCGTCTTTGCCCTGTGTGCCCGCACTCTAAGCGCCTGAGTGAAGTCTGCTGTGTAGAGCTCTCTTTTGCTGAGCGGCGATCGTTCGCTTTGGTGACCTAATTTAATGTGACACCTTGCTGAGGAAGCCTCTCTGAAAAATGCCTGCATACAACGAATTCAGCTTCCACTGCGCTTTCCGTGTCTGTCCTGTGTGCCTGCACTCTAAGGGGCTGTGTGAAGTCCGCTGTGTAGTGCTCTCTATTGCTGTGCGGCATGCACTCACTTGGGTGGCCATTAACGTGAGGCCTTGCTGAGTCTGAGACTGTAAGAAGAAATGCTCACATACAGCGAATTCAGCTTGCAATGTGCTTTTCGGGTTTGTCCTGTGTTCCCGCACTGTAAGGGCCTGAGTGAAGTCTGCTGTGTAGAGCTCTCCTTTGCTGAGCGGCGGGCGTTCGGTTTGGTGACCTAATTTAAGGGGTCACCTTGCTGAGGAAGCCTGTTGAAAAATGCCTGCATACGACGAATTCAGCTTCCACTGTGCTTTCCGTGTCTGTCGTGCGTCCTGTACTCTATACACCCGAGTGAAGTCTGCTGTGTAGATCTCTCTTTTGTTGAACGGCGATCGCTCGCTTTGGTCACCTAATTTAACGTGACACCTTGCTGAGGAAGGTTGTCTGAAAAATGCCTGCATACAACGAATTCAACCGGCACTGTGCTTTCCATGTCTGTCCTGTGTGCCTGCACTCTAATCTCCGGAGTGAAGTCTGCTGTGTAGAGCTGTCTATTTCCTTGCGGTGTGCATACTCTTGGGTGGCCATTAACGTGAGAGCTTGCTGAGGCTGAGCCGGGCTGTCAGAAAAAAGGCCTGCATACAACGAATTCACCTTACAATGTGCTTTCGGTGTCTGTCCTGTGTGACTGCACTCTAAGGGTCTGTGTGAAGTCCGCTGTGTAGAGCACACTATTGCTGTGCAGCACGCACTCACTTGGGTGGCCATTAACGTGAGGCCTTGCTGAGGCTGCGACTGTCAGAAAAAATGCTCGCATACAACGAATTAAGCTTGCACTCTGCTTTCCGTGTCTGTCCTGTGTACCCACACTCTAAGCGCCTCAGTGAAGTCTGCTGTGTAGAGATCTCTTTCGCTGATGCGGCAGGCGTTCGCTTTGGTGACCTAATTTCACGTGACGCCTTGCTGAGGAAGCCTGTCTGAAAAATACCTGCATACAACGAATTCAGCTTGCACTGCGCTTTTCGTGTCTGTCCTGTGTGCCTGTACTCTCAGCGGCTGTGTGAAGTCCGCTGTGTAGAGATCTCTATTGCTGTGCGGCGTGCACTCACTTGAGTGGCCATTAACGTGAGGCTTTGCTGAGGCTGAGCCGGGCTGTCAGAAAAAATGCCCGCATACAATGAATTCAACTTACTTTGTGCTTTCGTTGTCTGTCCGGTGTGCCAGCACTCTAAAGGCCTTTGTGAAGTCCTATGTGTAGAGCTCTATATTGCTGTGCGGCATGCACTCACTTGGGTGGCCATTAACGTGAGGCTTTGCTGAGTCTGAGACTGTAAGAAGAAATTCTCACACACAACGAATTCAGCTTGCAATGTGCTTTTTGGGTTTGTCCTGTGTTCCCGCACTGTAAGGGCCTGAGTGAAGCCTGCTGTGTAGAGCTCTCCTTTGCTGAGCGGCGGGCGTTCGGTTTGGTTACCTAATTTAAGGGGTCACCTTGCTGAGGAAGCCTGTCTGAAAAATGCCTGCATATGACGAATTCAGCTTCCACTGTGGTTTCCGTGTCTGTCCTGCGTCCTGCACTCTATGCACCCGAGTGAAGTCTGCTGTGTAGATCTCTGTTTTGTTGAACGGCGATCGCTCGCTTTGGTCACCTAATTTAACGTGACACCTTGCTGAGGAAGGTTGTCTGAAAAATGCCTGCATACAACGAATTCAGCCGGCACTGTGCTTTCCATATCTGTCCTGTGTGCCTGCACTCTAATCGCCAGAGTGAAGACTGCTGTGTAGAGCTGTCTATTTCTGTGCGGAGTGCACACTCTTGGGTGGCCATTAATGTGAGACATTGCTGAGGCTGAGCCGGGCTGTCAGAAAAAATGCCCGCATACAACGAATTCAGCTTACAATGTGCTTTCGGTGTCTGTCCTGTGTGACTACACTCGAAGGGTCTCTGTGAAGTCCGCTGTGTAGAGCACAGTATTGCTGTGCGGCACGCACTCTGTTGGGTGGCCATTAACGTGAGTTCTTGCTGAGGCTGAGACTGTCAGAAAAAATGCTCGCATACAACGAATTCAGCTTGCACTCTGCTTTTCGTGTCTGTCCTCTGTACCCGCACTCTAAGCGTCTGAGTGAAGTCTGCTGTGTAGAGATCTCTTTCGATGAGTGGTAGGTGATCGCTTTGGTGACCTAATTTAACGTGATGCCTTGCTGAGGATGCCTGTCTGAAAAATGCCTGCATACAACGAATTCAGCTGGCACTGTGCTTTCCGTGTCTGTCCTGTGTGCCTGCACTCTAAGCGCTCGAGTGAAGTCTGCTGTGTTGAGCTCTCTATTTCTCTGCGGCGTGCACACTCTTGAGTAGCCATTCACGTGAGGCTTTGCCGAGCCAGAGGCGGGCTGTCAGAATAAATGCCCACATACAGCGAATTCAGCTTACATTGTGCTTTCATTGTCTGTCCTGTGTGCCTACACTCTAAAGGCCTGTGTGAAGTCCTATGTGTAGATCTATATATTGCTGTGCGGCACGCACTCACTTCGGTGGCCATTAACGTGAGGCTTTGCTGAGGCTTAGACTGTCAGAAAAAATGCATGCATACAAAGAATTCAGCTTGCAATATATTTTCTGGGTTTGTCCTTTGTGCCCACACTTTAAGCACCTGAGTGAATTCTGCTGTGTAGAGCTCTATTTCGCTGAGCGGCAGGTACTCGCTTTTGTGACCTAATTTAACGTGACGCCTTGCTGAGGAAGCCTGTCTGAAAATTTCCTGCATACAATTTATTCAGATTGCACAGTGCTTTCCGTGTCTGTCCTGTGTGAATGCACTATCAGCGCCCAGTGAAGTCTGCTGTGTAGAGCTGTCTATTTCTGTGCAGCGTGCACAATCTTGGGAGGCCATTAACGTGAGGCTTTGCTGAGGCTGAGCCGGGCTGTCAATAAAATGCCCGCATACAACGAATTCAGCTTACAATGTGCATTTGGAGTCTGTCCTGTGTGCCTGCACTCTAAGAGCCCGAGTGAAGTCTGCTCTGTAGAGCTATTTCTGTGTGGAGTGCACACTCTTGGGTGGACATTAATGTGAGGCTTTGCTGAGGCTGAGCTGGGCTGTCAGAAAAAATGCCTACATACAACGAATTCAGGTTACAATGCGCTTTCGGTGTCTGTACTGTGTGCCAGCACTCTAAGGGCTTGTGTGAAGTCTGCTGTGTAGAGCTCTCTATTGCTGGGTGGCACGCACTCACTTTGGTGGCCGTTAACGTGAGGCCTTGCTGAGGCTGAGACTGTCAGGAAAAATGCTCACACACAAGGAATTCAGCTTTCAATGTGCTTTCCTGGTTTGTCCTTTGTGCCCGCCCTCTATGCAACTGAGTGAAGTCTGCTGTGTAGAGCTCTCTTTCGCTCAGCAGCGGGCACTCGCTTTGGTGACCTATTTAACATGACGCGTTGCTGAGGAAGGCTCTCTGAAAAATGCCTGCATACAACGAATTCAGCTTGCACTGTGATTTCCATGTCAGTCCTGTATGCCTGCACTCTAAGCGCCTGAGTGAAGTCTGTTGTGTAGAGCTGTCTATTTCTGTTTGGCGTGCACACTCTTGGGTGGCCGTTAAGGAGAGGCTTTGCTGAGGCTGAGCCTGGCTCAGATAAAATGCCCGCATACTACGAATTACTCTTAAAATGTGCTTTCGGTGTCTGTCCTTTGTGCCTGCACTCTAAGCGCCCGAGTGAAGACTGCTGTGTAGAGCTGTCTATTTCTGTGCGGCGTGCACACACTTTGGTGGCTATTAACGTGAAGCTTTGCTGAGGCTGGGCCGGGCTGTCAGAAAAAATGACCGCATACAACGAATTCAGCTTACAAAGTCCTTTCAGTGTCTGTCCTGTTTGCCTGCACTCTAAGGGCCTGTGTGAAGTCAGCTCTGTAGAGCTCTCTATTGCTGTGTGGCACGCACTCACTTGGGTGGCCATTAACGTGGGGCCTTGCTGAGGCTGAGACTGTCAGAAAATATGCCCGCATACAACGAATTCAGCTTATAAAGTGCTTTCAGTGTCTGTCCTGTGTGCTTTCACTCTAAGGGCCTGTGTGAAGTCTGCTGTGTAGAGCTCTTTATTGCTGTGCGGCACGCATTCACTTGGGTGGAAATTAACGTGAGGCCTTGCTGCGGTTGAGAGTGTCAGTAAAATGCTCTCATACAACGAATTCAGCTTGCAATGTGCTTTTCGGGTTTTTCCTGTGTGCCCGCCCTCTAAGCGCCTGAGTGAGGTCTGCTGTGTAGAGCTGTCTATTTCTGTGCGGCGTGCACACTCTTGATTGGCCATTAACGTGAGGCTTTGTTGAGGAAGCCTGGCCATTAGGAAAATACCCGCATACAACGAATTCAGCTCGCAATGTCGTTTCCGTGTCTGTAATGTGTGCCTGCTCTCTAAGTGCATGAGTGAAGTCTGCTCTGTAGAGATGTCTTTTGCTCAGTGTCGGGTGCTCATTTTTGTGGCCATTAACGTGAGGTTTTGCTGAGGAATCCTGGCCATCAGGAAAATACCCACATACAACGAATTGAACTTGCAAAGTGGATTCCGTGTCTGTCCTGTGTGCCTGCACTCTAAGCACCTGAAAGAGGATTTCTGTGTAGAGCTCTCTTTTGCTGAGTGTCGTGTGCTCATTTAGGTGAACATTAACGTGAGGCTTTGTTGACGAAGCCTGGCCATCAGGAAAATGCCCTAATACAACGAATTCAGCTCACAATGTGGTTTCCGTGTCTGTAATGTGTGCCTGCTCTCTAAGCGCCTGAAAGAGGTCTGCTGTGTAGAGCTCTCTTTTGCTGAGTGTTGGGTGCTCATTTGTGTGGCCATTAACGTGAAGTTTTCCTGAGGAAGACTGGCCATCAGGAAAATACCCGCATACAACGAATTCAGCTTGCAATGTGTTTTCCGTGTCAGTCCTGTGTGACTGCACTCTAAGCGCATTAGTGAAGTCTGCTCTGTAGAGATATTTTTGCTGAGTGTCGGGTGGTCATTTGTGAGGCCATTAACGTGAGGTTTTGCTGAGGAAGCCTGGCAGTCAGGAAAATGCCTGCATACAATGAATTGAACTAGCACTCTGCTTTCCATGTCTGTCCTGTGTGCCTGCACTCTCAGCGCCCGAGTGAAGGCTGCTGTGTAGAGCTGTCTATATCTGTGCAGTGTGAACACTCTTGGGTGGCCAATAACGTGAGTCTTTGCTGAGGCTGAGCCAGGCTGTCAGAAAAAATGCCCTCATACAACGAATTCATCTTTCAATGTGCTTTTGGTGTGTGTCCCATGTGCCTGCACTATAAAGGACTGTGTGAAGTCCACTGTGTAGTGCTCTCTATTGCTGTGCGGCATGCACTCAGTTGGGTGGCCATTAACGTGAGGCCTTGCTGAGGCTGAGACTGTCAGAAAAATGCTCGCATACAACGAATTCAGCTTGCACTGTGCTTTCCGTGTCTGTCCTGTGCGCCTGCACTGTAAGCACCCGAGTGAAGTCTGCTGTGTAGAGATGTATATTTCTGTGTGGTGTGCACACTCTTGTTTGGCCATTAACGTGAGGCATTGCTGAGACTGAATCGGGCTGTCAGAAAAAATGCCCGCATACAGCGAATTCAGCTTGCAATGTGCTCTCCTGGTTTGTCCTGTGTGCCCGCACTCTAAGCGCCTGAGTGAAGTCTGCTGTGTAGAGGTCTCTTTCGCTGAGCGGCAGGCGCTCGCTTTGGTGACCTAGTTTAACGTGGCGCCTTGCTGTGTAAGCCTGTCTGAAAAATACCTGCATACAATGAATTCAGCTTGCACTCTGCTTTCCGTGTCTGTCCTGTGTGCCTGCACTCTCAGCGCCCTCGTCAATTCTGCTGTGTAGAGCTGTCTATATCTGTGCGGCGCGCACATTCTTGAGTGGCATTAACGTGAGGCTTTGCTGAGGCTGAGCTGGGCTGTCAGAAAAAATGCCCTCATACAACGTATTCACCTTACAATACGCTTTCGGTGTCTGTTCTGTGTGCCAGCACTCTACGGGCCTGTGTGAAGTCCACTGTGTTGAGCTCTGTATTGCTGTGCGGCACACACTCACTTGGGTGGCCATTAACGTGAGGCCTTGCTGAGGCTGAGACTGTGAGAAAAAATGCTCGCATACAACAAATTCAGCTTGCAATGTGCTTTCGGTGTCTGTCCTTTGAGTCTGTACTCTAAAGGCCTCTGTGAGGTCTGCTGTGTAGAACTCTCTATTGCTGTGCGGCACGCACTCACTTGCGTGGCCATTAACGTGATCCTTGCTGAGGCTGAGACTGTCAGAGAAAATGCTCACACACAAGGAATTAAGCTTGCAATGTGCTTTTCTGGTTTGTCCTGTGTGCTCGCCGCCTAAGCGCCTGAGTGTAGTCTGCTGTGTAGAGCTCCTTTCACTGAGCGGAGGGCACTTGCTTTGGTCACCTAATTTAACGTGACGATTTGCTGAGACACCTGTGTAAAAAATGCCTGCATACAACGAATTCAGCTTGCACGCTGCATTCTGTCTGTCATGTATGCCTGCACTCTCACGCCCAAGTGAAGTCTGCTGTGTAGAGCTGTCTAATTCTATGCGGCGTGCACACTCTTGGGTGGCCATTAACGTGAGGCTTTGCTGAGGCTGAGCCGGGCTGTCAGAAAAAATGCCCGCATACAACGAATTCAGCTTACAATGTGCTTTCGGTGTCTGTCCTCTGTACGTGCAATCTGAGAGCCTGAGTGGAGTCTGCTGAGTAGAGCGCTCTTAAGCTGAGCGGCAGGCGCTCACTTTGGTGACCTAATTTAACATGACTCCTTGCTGAGGAAGACTGTCTGAAAAATGCCTGCATACAACGAATTCAGCTTGCACTGTGCTTTCAGTGACTGTCCTGTATGCCTGCACTCTAAGCGCCCGAGTGAAGTCTGCTGTGAAGAGCTGTCTATATCTGTGTTTCTTGCACAATCTTGTGTGTCCATTAACGTGAGGCTTTGCTGAGGAAGCCTGTCTGAAAAATGCCTGCATAAAACGAATTCAGCTTGCACTGTGCTTTTCGTGTTTTTCCTGTGCCTGCACTGTAAGCGCCCAAGTGCAGTCTGCTGTGTAAAGCTGTCTTTTTCTGTGCGGCGTGCACAATCTTGGGTGGCCCTTTACGTGAGGCTTTGCTGAGGCTGAGCCGGGCTGTCAGAAAAAATGCCCGCATACAACGAATTCAGCTTAAAATGTGCTTTCGGTGTCTGTCCTTGTGCCTGCACTCTAAGCGCCTGTGTGAACTCTGCTGTGTAGAGCTGTCCATTTCTGTGTGGCGTGCACACTCTTGGGTGGCAATTAACGTGATGCTCTCCTGAGGCTGAGCTGTGCTGTCAGAGAAAATGCCCGCATACAACATATTCAACTTTCAATGTGCTTTCCGTATCTGTCCTGTGTGCCTGCACTCTAAAGGCCTGTGTGAAGTCCGCTGTGTAGAGCTCTCTATTTCAGTGCAGCTCACACTCACTTGGGTGGCAATTAACGTGTGGCATTTCTAAGGCTGAGACTATCAGAAAAAATGCTCGCATACAACGAATTCAGCTTGCAATGTTCCTTCCTGGTTTGTACTGTGTGCCCTCACTCTACTCGCCTGAAAAAGTCTGCTCTGTGGAGCTCTTTCGTTGAGCGGCGGACGCTCCCTTTGGTGACCTAATTTAATGTGACGCCTTGCTGAGGAACCCTGTCTGAAAAATGCCTGCATTCAATGAATTCAGCTTGCACTGTGCTTTCGCTGTCTGTCCAGTGTGCCTGCACTCTAAGCGCCCGAGTGAAATCTGCTGTGTAGAGCTCTTTATTTCTGTGCAGCACACACAATCTTGGATGGCCATTAATGTGAGGTCATGCTGAGGCGGAGACTGTCAAAAAAATTGCTCGCATACAAATAATTCAGCTTGCAATGTGCTTTCCTGGTTTGTCCTGTGTGCCCGCACTCTACTCGCCTGAGTAAAGTCTGCTCTGTAGAGCTCTTTCGTTGAGAGGCGGACGCTCCCTTTGGTGATCTAATTTAATGTGACGCCTTGCTGAGGAATGCTGTCTGAAAAATGCCTGCATACAAAGAATTTGCACTGTGCTTTCTGTGTCTGTCCTGTGTGCCTGCACTCTAAGCACCTGAGTGAACTCTGCTGTGTAGAGCTGTCTATATCTGTGCGGTGTGCACACTCTTAGGTGGCCATTAACGTGAGGCTTTGCTGAGGCTGCGCCGGGCTGTCAGAAAATATGCCCGCATACAACGAATTCAGCTTTCAATGTGCTTTCGGTGTGTGTCCTGTGTGCCTGCACTCTAAGGGCCTGTGTGAAGTCCGCTGGGTACAGCTCTCTGTTGCTGTGCGGCACGCCCTCACTTGGCTGGCCATTAAGGTGAGGCCTTGCTGAGGATGAGACTGTCAGAAAAAATGCTCGCATACAACGAATTCAGCTTGCACTCTGCTTTCCGTGTCTGTCCTGTGTACCCACACTCTAAGCGCCTCAGTGAAGTCTGCTGTGTAGAGCTCTCTTTTGCTGAGTGTTGGGTGCTCATTTGTGTGGCCATTCACGTGAGGTTTTGCTGAGGAAGACTGGCATACAACGAATTCAGCTCGCAATGTGTTTTCCGTGTCAGTCCTGTGTGACTGCACTCTAAGCACCTGAAAGAGGATTTCTGTGTAGAGCTCTCTTTTGCTGAGTGTCATGTTCTCATTTAGGTGACCATTAACGTGAGGCTTTGTTGAGGAGGCCTGGCCATCAGGAAAAAATACCCGCATACCACGAATACAGCTCGCAATGTGGTTTCCGTGTCTGTAATGTGTGCTTGCTCTCTAAGCACCTGAAAGAGGTCTGCTGTGTAGAGCTCTCTTTGCTGAGTGTTGGGTGCTCATTTGTGTGGCCATTAACGTGAGGTTTTGCTGAGGAACACTGGCCATCAGGAAAACACCCGCATACAATAAATTCAGCTCGCCATGTGTTTTCCGTGTCAGTCCTGTGTGACTGCACTCTAAGCGCATGAGTGAAGTCTCCTCTGTAGAGATATCTTTTGCTGATTGTCGGGTGCTCATTTGTGTGGCCATTAACGTGAGGTTTTGCTGAGGAAGACTGGCATACAACGAATTCAGCTTGCAATGTGTTTTCCGTGTCAGTCCTGTGTGACTGCACTCTAAGCGCATGAGTGAAGTCTGCTCTGTAGAGATATCTTTTGCTGAGTGTAGGGTGCTCATTTGTGAGGCCATTCACGTGAGATTTTGCTGAGGAAGCCTGGCTGTCAGGAAAATACCCGCATACAACGTATTCAGCACGCAATGTGGTTTGCGTGTCTTATAAATTCTCTTTGTTGTGTTCTGTGCTGTGTTCTGGGTGGTGTGAGTGCTGCCTTTAGGCTTTCTGTGTGTGACATACTGGGTAGATGTTGCATGGGCTGCTTCATTTGAGCATTGTGTGTAATGATGGGTTCGCCTTGTGTCGGGCGTGTTGTGTGCATGTGTATGTTGTGTGTGGGGGTGTTTTCGTTCGTGCTGTCTGCGTGTGTGGCTGCATGTGCTCTCTATGATCGGATTGTGGTTGTGCGTGTTGTGTGCAGTGTGCTATGTGTGTTGCACGCGTTTCATCAGTTTTGTGTGCATTTGTATGTGTTGTGTCAGTTTTGTGTGTGTGGTTGTGATTTGTGTGTTGTTGTGTGAGAGGGGCTGTGTGTGTTTGGCTGTTTGAGTTATGCACATGATGTGAGATGTGTTGACTGTGTGTGGCTGTGCTTGTTTTGTACATCTCTTGCATACAGTATGTGGTCTGTGCAATGGTTTTCGTGTGCATTGTGAGCAGTAGTTATGTGCCTTCAAGGCTGTGGTGTGTTCATTGTGTCTGTTGTGTTGCGTGTTTCTGTGTTGTGTGTGTGTACTGCGTTGTTCTCCTGTGTGAGGATGTATGTGTGGTGTGTCTGTGCGTGATTGTGTGTGCAGTGGGCAGTGTGTGAAATGTGTGCTACTTGTCTTTGTTGGTTATATGTGTTTTGCCTATGGATTTGGGAGTGTTGTGTGTGTTATGAGTTGTGATACTTTCTGTGCGGGATGCTTGTGTGTGTCGTGTGATGTGTGGTTCTGTGAGTTGTGTTTGTGTTGTGTGTATTCTACTCTGTGTGTTCTGTGGTCTGTGTGTTTTGCTTGTTGAGTGAGACACTGTGTGTTAGGACTGATATCTCTGTGTGTATGTTGTGTGTTTGGCATTGTGCATTCTGTGAGGCTGTGTGTGCTGTCTGTTTTATGTGTGTTTGGAGTGATGTGTGTAGTGTGTGAAATGTGTGTTGCATAATTCTTATGTTCTTTTTGTTGTGGACGGTGTGTGTTTTGCATGTTGGTTTCTATGTGCGTGGTTGTGTTTGACAGGTTGTGTGTGTGGCTGGCTCCTTGAGTAAGGAGTGTAATTTGTGATGTGTGTGCTGTGTGTGGTCAAGCTTGGTCAGTGTGCCTCACTGGGTGTGTTGTGTTCACTCTGAGAACCGTGGTTCATGTGTATGGTGGGCAGTTATGGTCTCGGTGTGATGTGCTGGGTGTTGAGGGACTTCTGCATTCAAGTGCACGGAAGACAGCCTCTCGTGGTTGGTGGTTTTCTCCACAGGTTCGTATTACTCCAGGAGGGCCTTGTTTCCTGAGGGCGCAGAGAGCCACCTCATCTCTTTACTAGCAAGGCCCTGAAGACGCCTTTGTTGTAAAGTGTCAGAAACTGCTGCAGGAGAGCCTTATGACAAACTCTGCCACAGAAACAATCCACCATGCACTGAGGAGACCCATCCTGAGAGAATGCTAGGCTGCTTTCATTTTGCATGGAATTTGCTCCTATGTGATAAGGAAAACAGCAAACATTGCAGTAGAACGCGGTCTTCTCTGTATGCCCTCTATCTCAAAGATGTAGGTGGGCTGCGAATAGGCCTTTGCTCTAGCGACACTGGAAGTTGCAGAAGATGATGCATTGTAGTGACAGCAGTGGAGGCAATTCAGCTTTGGATTCAGCTTATGTGAGTGAAAGAAAGCACTGCAGGATGGCCCATTCAAGGAATCATTGAAGCCCTGGCAGTGGAAGCTGAAACTGAGCCTGCAATGTGCTCCCCACCATGTCTGTGTGGCCATGAACCTGAGGCCTTGCTGAGGAAACCTGGCCGTCAGGAAAATAACCGCATACGCCGAATTTAGCTCGCAATGTGGTTTCCGTGTCTGTCCTGTGTGACTGCACCTTAAGTGCATGAGTGAAGTCTGCTCTGTAGAGATGTCTTTTGCTCAGTGTCTGGTGCTCATTTTGGTGGCCAATAACGTTAGGTTTTGCTGAGGAATCCTGGCCATCAGGAAAGTACCCGCATACAACGAACTGGACTTGCAATGTGGTTTCCGTGTCTTTCCTGTGTTCCTGCACTCTAAGCAACTGAAAGAGGATTTCTGTGTAGAGCTCTCTTTTGCTGAGTGTCATGTGCTCATTTAGGTGACCATTAACGTGAGGCTTTGTTGAGGAAGCCTGGCCATCAGGAAAATACCAGCGTACAACGAATTCAGCTCGCAATGTGGTTTCCGTGTCTGTAATGTGTGCCTGCTCTCTAAGCGCCTGAAAGATGTCTGCTGTGTAGAGCTCTCTTTTGCTGAGTGTTGGGTGCTCATTTGTGTGGCCATTCACGTGAGGTTTTGCTGAGGAAGACTGGCATACAACGAATTCAGCTCGCAATGTGTTTTCCGTGTCAGTCCTGTGTGACTGCACTCTAAGCACCTGAAAGAGGATTTCTGTGTAGAGCTCTCTTTTGCTGAGTGTCATGTTCTCATTTAGGTGACCATTAACGTGAGGCTTTGTTGAGGAGGCCTGGCCATCAGGAAAAAAATACCCGCATACCACGAATACAGCTCGCAATGTGGTTTCTGTGTCTGTAATGTGTGCTTGCTCTCTAAGCACCTGAAAGAGGTCTGCTGTGTAGAGCTCTCTTTGCTGAGTGTTGGGTGCTCATTTGTGTGGCCATTAACGTGAGGTTTTGCTGAGGAACACTGGCCATCAGGAAAACACCCGCATACAATAAATTCAGCTCGCCATGTGTTTTCCGTGTCAGTCCTGTGTGACTGCACTCTAAGCGCATGAGTGAAGTCTCCTCTGTAGAGATATCTTTTGCTGATTGTCGGGTGCTCATTTGTGTGGCCATTAACGTGAGGTTTTGCTGAGGAAGACTGGCATACAACGAATTCAGCTTGCAATGTGTTTTCCGTGTCAGTCCTGTGTGACTGCACTCTAAGCGCATGAGTGAAGTCTGCTCTGTAGAGATATCTTTTGCTGAGTGTAGGGTGCTCATTTGTGAGGCCATTCACGTGAGATTTTGCTGAGGAAGCCTGGCTGTCAGGAAAATACCCGCATACAACGTATTCAGCACGCAATGTGGTTTGCGTGTCTTATAAATTCTCTTTGTTGTGTTCTGTGCTGTGTTCTGGGTGGTGTGAGTGCTGCCTTTAGGCTTTCTGTGTGTGACATACTGGGTAGATGTTGCGTGGGCTGCTTCATTTGAGCATTGTGTGTAATGATGGGTTCGCCTTGTGTCGGGCGTGTTGTGTGCATGTGTATGTTGTGTGTGGGGGTGTTTTCGTTCGTGCTGTCTGCGTGTGTGGCTGCATGTGCTCTCTATGATCGGATTGTGGTTGTGCGTGTTGTGTGCAGTGTGCTATGTGTGTTGCACGCGTTTCATCAGTTTTGTGTGCATTTGTATGTGTTGTGTCAGTTTTGTGTGTGTGGTTGTGATTTGTGTGTTGTTGTGTGAGAGGGGCTGTGTGTGTTTGGCTGTTTGAGTTATGCACATGATGTGAGATGTGTTGACTGTGTGTGGCTGTGCTTGTTTTGTACATCTCTTGCATACAGTATGTGGTCTGTGCAATGGTTTTCGTGTGCATTGTGAGCAGTAGTTATGTGCCTTCAAGGCTGTGGTGTGTTCATTGTGTCTGTTGTGTTGCGTGTTTCTGTGTTGCGTGTGTGTACTGCGTTGTTCTCCTGTGTGAGGATGTATGTGTGGTGTGTCTGTGCGTGATTGTGTGTGCAGTGGGCAGTGTGTGAAATGTGTGCTACTTGTCTTTGTTGGTTATATGTGTTTTGCCTATGGATTTGGGAGTGTTGTGTGTGTTATGAGTTGTGATACTTTCTGTGCGGGATGCTTGTGTGTGTCGTGTGATGTGTGGTTCTGTGAGTTGTGTTTGTGTTGTGTGTATTCTACTCAGTGTGTTCTGTGGTCTGTGTGTTTTGCTTGTTGAGTGAGACACTGTGTGTTAGGACTGATATCTCTGTGTGTATGTTGTGTGTTTGGCATTGTGCATTCTGTGAGGCTGTGTGTGCTGTCTGTTTTATGTGTGTTTGGAGTGATGTGTGTAGTGTGTGAAATGTGTGTTGCATAATTCTTATGTTCTTTTTGTTGTGGACGGTGTGTGTTTTGCATGTTGGTTTCTATGTGCGTGGTTGTGTTTGACAGGTTGTGTGTGTGGCTGGCTCCTTGAGTAAGGAGTGTAATTTGTGATGTGTGTGCTGTGTGTGGTCAAGCTTGGTCAGTGTGCCTCACTGGGTGTGTTGTGTTCACTCTGAGAACCGTGGTTCATGTGTATGGTGGGCAGTTATGGTCTCGGTGTGATGTGCTGGGTGTTGAGGGACTTCTGCATTCAAGTGCACGGAAGAAAGCCTCTCGTGGTTGGTGGTTTTCTCCACAGGTTCGTATTACTCCAGGAGGGCCTTGTTTCCTGAGGGCGCAGAGAGCCACCTCATCTCTTTACTAGCAAGGCCCTGAAGACGCCTTTGTTGTAAAGTGTCAGAAACTGCTGCAGGAGAGCCTTATGACAAACTCTGCCGCAGAAACAATCCACCATGCACTGAGGAGACCCATCCTGAGAGAATGCTAGGCTGCTTTCATTTTGCATGGAATTTGCTCCTATGTGATAAGGAAAACAGCAAACATTGCAGTAGAACGCGGTCTTCTCTGTATGCCCTCTATCTCAAAGATGTAGGTGGGCTGCGAATAGGCCTTTGCTCTAGCGACACTGGAAGTTGCAGAAGATGATGCATTGTAGTGACAGCAGTGGAGGCAATTCAGCTTTGGATTCAGCTTATGTGAGTGAAAGAAAGCACTGCAGGATGGCCCATTCAAGGAATCATTGAAGCCCTGGCAGTGGAAGCTGAAACTGAGCCTGCAATGTGCTCCCCACCATGTCTGTGTGGCCATGAACCTGAGGCCTTGCTGAGGAAACCTGGCCGTCAGGAAAATAACCGCATACGCCGAATTTAGCTCGCAATGTGGTTTCCGTGTCTGTCCTGTGTGACTGCACCTTAAGTGCATGAGTGAAGTCTGCTCTGTAGAGATGTCTTTTGCTCAGTGTCTGGTGCTCATTTTGGTGGCCAATAACGTTAGGTTTTGCTGAGGAATCCTGGCCATCAGGAAAGTACCCGCATACAACGAACTGAACTTGCAATGTGGTTTCCGTGTCTTTCCTGTGTTCCTGCACTCTAAGCAACTGAAAGAGGATTTATGTGTAGAGCTCTCTTTTGCTGAGTGTCATGTGCTCATTTAGGTGACCATTAACGTGAGGCTTTGTTGAGGAAGCCTGGCCATCAGGAAAATACCAGCGTACAACGAATTCAGCTCGCAATGTGGTTTCCGTGTCTGTAATGTGTGCCTGCTCTCTAAGCGCCTGAAAGATGTCTGCTGTGTAGAGCTCTCTTTTGCTGAGTGTTGGGTGCTCATTTGTGTGGCCATTCACGTGAGGTTTTGCTGAGGAAGACTGGCATACAACGAATTCAGCTCGCAATGTGTTTTCCGTGTCAGTCCTGTGTGACTGCACTCTAAGCACCTGAAAGAGGATTTCTGTGTAGAGCTCTCTTTTGCTGAGTGTCATGTTCTCATTTAGGTGACCATTAACGTGAGGCTTTGTTGAGGAAGCCTGGCCATCAGGAAAAAAATACCCGCATACCACGAATACAGCTCGCAATGTGGTTTCTGTGTCTGTAATGTGTGCTTGCTCTCTAAGCACCTGAAAAAGGTCTGCTGCGTAGAGCTCTCTTTTGCTAGGTGTTGGGTGCTCATTTGTGTGGCCATTAACGTGAGGTTTTGCTGAGGAACACTGGCCATCAGGAAAACACCCGCATACAATAAATTCAGCTCGCCATGTGTTTTCCGTGTCAGTCCTGTGTGACTGCACTCTAAGCGCATGAGTGAAGTCTGCTCTGTAGAGATATCTTTTGCTGAGTGTAGGGTGCTCATTTGTGAGGCCATTCACGTGAGATTTTGCTGAGGAAGCCTGGCTGTCAGGAAAATACCCGCATACAACGTATTCAGCACGCAATGTGGTTTGCGTGTCTTATAAATTCTCTTTGTTGTGTTCTGTGCTGTGTTCTGGGTGGTGTGAGTGCTGCCTTTAGGCTTTCTGTGTGTGACATACTGGGTAGATGTTGCGTGGGCTGCTTCATTTGAGCATTGTGTGTAATGATGGGTTCGCCTTGTGTCGGGCGTGTTGTGTGCATGTGTATGTTGTGTGTGGGGGTGTTTTCGTTCGTGCTGTCTGCGTGTGTGGCTGCATGTGCTCTCTATGATCGGATTGTGGTTGTGCGTGTTGTGTGCAGTGTGCTATGTGTGTTGCACGCGTTTCATCAGTTTTGTGTGCATTTGTATGTGTTGTGTCAGTTTTGTGTGTGTGGTTGTGATTTGTCTGTTGTTGTGTGAGAGAGGCTGTGTGTGTTTGGCTGTTTGAGTTATGCACATGATGTGAGATGTGTTGACTGTGTGTGGCTGTGCTTGTTTTGTACATCTCTTGCATACAGTATGTGGTCTGTGCAATGGTTTTCGTGTGCATTGTGAGCAGTAGTTATGTGCCTTCAAGGCTGTGGTGTGTTCATTGTGTCTGTTGTGTTGCGTGTTTCTGTGTTGTGTGTGTGTACTGCGTTGTTCTCCTGTGTGAGGATGTATGTGTGGTGTGTCTGTGCGTGATTGTGTGTGCAGTGGGCAGTGTGTGAAATGTGTGCTACTTGTCTTTGTTGGTTATATGTGTTTTGCCTATGGATTTGGGAGTGTTGTGTGTGTTATGAGTTGTGATACTTTCTGTGCGGGATGCTTGTGTGTGTCTTGTGATGTGTGGTTCTGTGAGTTGTGTTTGTGTTGTGTGTATTCTACTCAGTGTGTTCTGTGGTCTGTGTGTTTTGCTTGTTGAGTGAGACACTGTGTGTTAGGACTGATATCTCTGTGTGTATGTTGTGTGTTTGGCATTGTGCATTCTGTGAGGCTGTGTGTGCTGTCTGTTTTATGTGTGTTTGGAGTGATGTGTGTAGTGTGTGAAATGTGTGTTGCATAATTCTTATGTTCTTTTTGTTGTGGACGGTGTGTGTTTTGCATGTTGGTTTCTATGTGCGTGGTTGTGTTTGACAGGTTGTGTGTGTGGCTGGCTCCTTGAGTAAGGAGTGTAATTTGTGATGTGTGTGCTGTGTGTGGTCAAGCTTGGTCAGTGTGCCTCACTGGGTGTGTTGTGTTCACTCTGAGAACCGTGGTTCATGTGTATGGTGGGCAGTTATGGTCTCGGTGTGATGTGCTGGGTGTTGAGGGACTTCTGCATTCAAGTGCACGGAAGAAAGCCTCTCGTGGTTGGTGGTTTTCTCCACAGGTTCGTATTACTCCAGGAGGGCCTTGTTTCCTGAGGGCGCAGAGAGCCACCTCATCTCTTTACTAGCAAGGCCCTGAAGACGCCTTTGTTGTAAAGTGTCAGAAACTGCTGCAGGAGAGCCTTATGACAAACTCTGCCGCAGAAACAATCCACCATGCACTGAGGAGACCCATCCTGAGAGAATGCTAGGCTGCTTTCATTTTGCATGGAATTTGCTCCTATGTGATAAGGAAAACAGCAAACATTGCAGTAGAACGCAGTCTTCTCTGTATGCCCTCTATCTCAAAGATGTAGGTGGGCTGCGAATAGGCCTTTGCTCTAGCGACACTGGAAGTTGCAGAAGATGATGCATTGTAGTGACAGCAGTGGAGGCAATTCAGCTTTGGATTCAGCTTATGTGAGTGAAAGAAAGCACTGCAGGATGGCCCATTCAAGGAATCATTGAAGCCCTGGCAGTGGAAGCTGAAACTGAGCCTGCAATGTGCTCCCCACCATGTCTGTGTGGCCATGAACCTGAGGCCTTGCTGAGGAAACCTGGCCGTCAGGAAAATAACCGCATACGCCGAATTTAGCTCGCAATGTGGTTTCCGTGTCTGTCCTGTGTGACTGCACCTTAAGTGCATGAGTGAAGTCTGCTCTGTAGAGATGTCTTTTGCTCAGTGTCTGGTGCTCATTTTGGTGGCCAATAACGTTAGGTTTTGCTGAGGAATCCTGGCCATCAGGAAAGTACCCGCATACAACGAACTGAACTTGCAATGTGGTTTCCGTGTCTTTCCTGTGTTCCTGCACTCTAAGCAACTGAAAGAGGATTTCTGTGTAGAGCTCTCTTTTGCTGAGTGTCATGTGCTCATTTAGGTGACCATTAACGTGAGGCTTTGTTGAGGAAGCCTGGCCATCAGGAAAATACCAGCGTACAACGAATTCAGCTCGCAATGTGGTTTCCGTGTCTGTAATGTGTGCCTGCTCTCTAAGCGCCTGAAAGATGTCTGCTGTGTAGAGCTCTCTTTTGCTGAGTGTTGGGTGCTCATTTGTGTGGCCATTCACGTGAGGTTTTGCTGAGGAAGACTGGCATACAACGAATTCAGCTCGCAATGTGTTTTCCGTGTCAGTCCTGTGTGACTGCACTCTAAGCACCTGAAAGAGGATTTCTGTGTAGAGCTCTCTTTTGCTGAGTGTCATGTTCTCATTTAGGTGACCATTAACGTGAGGCTTTGTTGAGGAGGCCTGGCCATCAGGAAAAAAATACCCGCATACCACGAATACAGCTCGCAATGTGGTTTCTGTGTCTGTAATGTGTGCTTGCTCTCTAAGCACCTGAAAGAGGTCTGCTGCGTAGAGCTCTCTTTTGCTAGGTGTTGGGTGCTCATTTGTGTGGCCATTAACGTGAGGTTTTGCTGAGGAACACTGGCCATCAGGAAAACACCCGCATACAATAAATTCAGCTCGCCATGTGTTTTCCGTGTCAGTCCTGTGTGACTGCACTCTAAGCGCATGAGTGAAGTCTCCTCTGTAGAGATATCTTTTGCTGATTGTCGGGTGCTCATTTGTGTGGCCATTAACGTGAGGTTTTGCTGAGGAAGACTGGCATACAACGAATTCAGCTTGCAATGTGTTTTCCGTGTCAGTCCTGTGTGACTGCACTCTAAGCGCATGAGTGAAGTCTGCTCTGTAGAGATATCTTTTGCTGAGTGTAGGGTGCTCATTTGTGAGGCCATTCACGTGAGATTTTGCTGAGGAAGCCTGGCTGTCAGGAAAATACCCGCATACAACGTATTCAGCACGCAATGTGGTTTGCGTGTCTTATAAATTCTCTTTGTTGTGTTCTGTGCTGTGTTCTGGGTGGTGTGAGTGCTGCCTTTAGGCTTTCTGTGTGTGACATACTGGGTAGATGTTGCGTGGGCTGCTTCATTTGAGCATTGTGTGTAATGATGGGTTCGCCTTGTGTCGGGCGTGTTGTGTGCATGTGTATGTTGTGTGTGGGGGTGTTTTCGTTCGTGCTGTCTGCGTGTGTGGCTGCATGTGCTCTCTATGATCGGATTGTGGTTGTGCGTGTTGTGTGCAGTGTGCTATGTGTGTTGCACGCGTTTCATCAGTTTTGTGTGCATTTGTATGTGTTGTGTCAGTTTTGTGTGTGTGGTTGTGATTTGTGTGTTGTTGTGTGAGAGGGGCTGTGTGTGTTTGGCTGTTTGAGTTATGCACATGATGTGAGATGTGTTGACTGTGTGTGGCTGTGCTTGTTTTGTACATCTCTTGCATACAGTATGTGGTCTGTGCAATGGTTTTCGTGTGCATTGTGAGCAGTAGTTATGTGCCTTCAAGGCTGTGGTGTGTTCATTGTGTCTGTTGTGTTGCGTGTTTCTGTGTTGTGTGTGTGTACTGCGTTGTTCTCCTGTGTGAGGATGTATGTGTGGTGTGTCTGTGCGTGATTGTGTGTGCAGTGGGCAGTGTGTGAAATGTGTGCTACTTGTCTTTGTTGGTTATATGTGTTTTGCCTATGGATTTGGGAGTGTTGTGTGTGTTATGAGTTGTGATACTTTCTGTGCGGGATGCTTGTGTGTGTCGTGTGATGTGTGGTTCTGTGAGTTGTGTTTGTGTTGTGTGTATTCTACTCTGTGTGTTCTGTGGTCTGTGTGTTTTGCTTGTTGAGTGAGACACTGTGTGTTAGGACTGATATCTCTGTGTGTATGTTGTGTGTTTGGCATTGTGCATTCTGTGAGGCTGTGTGTGCTGTCTGTTTTATGTGTGTTTGGAGTGATGTGTGTAGTGTGTGAAATGTGTGTTGCATAATTCTTATGTTCTTTTTGTTGTGGACGGTGTGTGTTTTGCATGTTGGTTTCTATGTGCGTGGTTGTGTTTGACAGGTTGTGTGTGTGGCTGGCTCTTTGAGTAAGGAGTGTAATTTGTGATGTGTGTGCTGTGTGTGGTCAAGCTTGGTCAGTGTGCCTCACTGGGTGTGTTGTGTTCACTCTGAGAACCGTGGTTCATGTGTATGGTGGGCAGTTATGGTCTCGGTGTGATGTGCTGGGTGTTGAGGGACTTCTGCATTCAAGTGCACGGAAGAAAGCCTCTCGTGATTGGTGGTTTTCTCCACAGGTTCGTATTACTCCAGGAGGGCCTTGTTTCCTGAGGGCGCAGAGAGCCACCTCATCTCTTTACTAGCAAGGCCCTGAAGACGCCTTTGTTGTAAAGTGTCAGAAACTGCTGCAGGAGAGCCTTATGACAAACTCTGCCGCAGAAACAATCCACCATGCACTGAGGAGACCCATCCTGAGAGAATGCTAGGCTGCTTTCATTTTGCATGGAATTTGCTCCTATGTGATAAGGAAAACAGCAAACATTGCAGTAGAACGCGGTCTTCTCTGTATGCCCTCTATCTCAAAGATGTAGGTGGGCTGCGAATAGGCCTTTGCTCTAGCGACACTGGAAGTTGCAGAAGATGATGCATTGTAGTGACAGCAGTGGAGGCAATTCAGCTTTGGATTCAGCTTATGTGAGTGAAAGAAAGCACTGCAGGATGGCCCATTCAAGGAATCATTGAAGCCCTGGCAGTGGAAGCTGAAACTGAGCCTGCAATGTGCTCCCCACCATGTCTGTGTGGCCATGAACCTGAGGCCTTGCTGAGGAAACCTGGCCGTCAGGAAAATAACCGCATACGCCGAATTTAGCTCGCAATGTGGTTTCCGTGTCTGTCCTGTGTGACTGCACCTTAAGTGCATGAGTGAAGTCTGCTCTGTAGAGATGTCTTTTGCTCAGTGTCTGGTGCTCATTTTGGTGGCCAATAACGTTAGGTTTTGCTGAGGAATCCTGGCCATCAGGAAAGTACCCGCATACAACGAACTGAACTTGCAATGTGGTTTCCGTGTCTTTCCTGTGTTCCTGCACTCTAAGCAACTGAAAGAGGATTTCTGTGTAGAGCTCTCTTTTGCTGAGTGTCATGTGCTCATTTAGGTGACCATTAACGTGAGGCTTTGTTGAGGAAGCCTGGCCATCAGGAAAATACCAGCGTACAACGAATTCAGCTCGCAATGTGGTTTCCGTGTCTGTAATGTGTGCCTGCTCTCTAAGCGCCTGAAAGATGTCTGCTGTGTAGAGCTCTCTTTTGCTGAGTGTTGGGTGCTCATTTGTGTGGCCATTCACGTGAGGTTTTGCTGAGGAAGACTGGCATACAACGAATTCAGCTCGCAATGTGTTTTCCGTGTCAGTCCTGTGTGACTGCACTCTAAGCACCTGAAAGAGGATTTCTGTGTAGAGCTCTCTTTTGCTGAGTGTCATGTTCTCATTTAGGTGACCATTAACGTGAGGCTTTGTTGAGGAGGCCTGGCCATCAGGAAAAAAATACCCGCATACCACGAATACAGCTCGCAATGTGGTTTCTGTGTCTGTAATGTGTGCTTGCTCTCTAAGCACCTGAAAGAGGTCTGCTGCGTAGAGCTCTCTTTTGCTAGGTGTTGGGTGCTCATTTGTGTGGCCATTAACGTGAGGTTTTGCTGAGGAACACTGGCCATCAGGAAAACACCCGCATACAATAAATTCAGCTCGCCATGTGTTTTCCGTGTCAGTCCTGTGTGACTGCACTCTAAGCGCATGAGTGAAGTCTCCTCTGTAGAGATATCTTTTGCTGATTGTCGGGTGCTCATTTGTGTGGCCATTAACGTGAGGTTTTGCTGAGGAAGACTGGCATACAACGAATTCAGCTTGCAATGTGTTTTCCGTGTCAGTCCTGTGTGACTGCACTCTAAGCGCATGAGTGAAGTCTGCTCTGTAGAGATATCTTTTGCTGAGTGTAGGGTGCTCATTTGTGAGGCCATTCACGTGAGATTTTGCTGAGGAAGCCTGGCTGTCAGGAAAATACCCGCATACAACGTATTCAGCACGCAATGTGGTTTGCGTGTCTTATAAATTCTCTTTGTTGTGTTCTGTGCTGTGTTCTGGGTGGTGTGAGTGCTGCCTTTAGGCTTTCTGTGTGTGACATACTGGGTAGATGTTGCGTGGGCTGCTTCATTTGAGCATTGTGTGTAATGATGGGTTCGCCTTGTGTCGGGCGTGTTGTGTGCATGTGTATGTTGTGTGTGGGGGTGTTTTCGTTCGTGCTGTCTGCGTGTGTGGCTGCATGTGCTCTCTATGATCGGATTGTGGTTGTGCGTGTTGTGTGCAGTGTGCTATGTGTGTTGCACGCGTTTCATCAGTTTTGTGTGCATTTGTATGTGTTGTGTCAGTTTTGTGTGTGTGGTTGTGATTTGTGTGTTGTTGTGTGAGAGGGGCTGTGTGTGTTTGGCTGTTTGAGTTATGCACATGATGTGAGATGTGTTGACTGTGTGTGGCTGTGCTTGTTTTGTACATCTCTTGCATACAGTATGTGGTCTGTGCAATGGTTTTCGTGTGCATTGTGAGCAGTAGTTATGTGCCTTCAAGGCTGTGGTGTGTTCATTGTGTCTGTTGTGTTGCGTGTTTCTGTGTTGTGTGTGTGTACTGCGTTGTTCTCCTGTGTGAGGATGTATGTGTGGTGTGTCTGTGCGTGATTGTGTGTGCAGTGGGCAGTGTGTGAAATGTGTGCTACTTGTCTTTGTTGGTTATATGTGTTTTGCCTATGGATTTGGGAGTGTTGTGTGTGTTATGAGTTGTGATACTTTCTGTGCGGGATGCTTGTGTGTGTCGTGTGATGTGTGGTTCTGTGAGTTGTGTTTGTGTTGTGTGTATTCTACTCTGTGTGTTCTGTGGTCTGTGTGTTTTGCTTGTTGAGTGAGACACTGTGTGTTAGGACTGATATCTCTGTGTGTATGTTGTGTGTTTGGCATTGTGCATTCTGTGAGGCTGTGTGTGCTGTCTGTTTTATGTGTGTTTGGAGTGATGTGTGTAGTGTGTGAAATGTGTGTTGCATAATTCTTATGTTCTTTTTGTTGTGGACGGTGTGTGTTTTGCATGTTGGTTTCTATGTGCGTGGTTGTGTTTGACAGGTTGTGTGTGTGGCTGGCTCTTTGAGTAAGGAGTGTAATTTGTGATGTGTGTGCTGTGTGTGGTCAAGCTTGGTCAGTGTGCCTCACTGGGTGTGTTGTGTTCACTCTGAGAACCGTGGTTCATGTGTATGGTGGGCAGTTATGTTCTCGGTGTGATGTGCTGGGTGTTGAGGGACTTCTGCATTCAAGTGCACGGAAGAAAGCCTCTCGTGATTGGTGGTTTTCTCCACAGGTTCGTATTACTCCAGGAGGGCCTTGTTTCCTGAGGGCGCAGAGAGCCACCTCATCTCTTTACTAGCAAGGCCCTGAAGACGCCTTTGTTGTAAAGTGTCAGAAACTGCTGCAGGAGAGCCTTATGACAAACTCTGCCGCAGAAACAATCCACCATGCACTGAGGAGACCCATCCTGAGAGAATGCTAGGCTGCTTTCATTTTGCATGGAATTTGCTCCTATGTGATAAGGAAAACAGCAAACATTGCAGTAGAACGCGGTCTTCTCTGTATGCCCTCTATCTCAAAGATGTAGGTGGGCTGCGAATAGGCCTTTGCTCTAGCGACACTGGAAGTTGCAGAAGATGATGCATTGTAGTGACAGCAGTGGAGGCAATTCAGCTTTGGATTCAGCTTATGTGAGTGAAAGAAAGCACTGCAGGATGGCCCATTCAAGGAATCATTGAAGCCCTGGCAGTGGAAGCTGAAACTGAGCCTGCAATGTGCTCCCCACCATGTCTGTGTGGCCATGAACCTGAGGCCTTGCTGAGGAAACCTGGCCGTCAGGAAAATAACCGCATACGCCGAATTTAGCTCGCAATGTGGTTTCCGTGTCTGTCCTGTGTGACTGCACCTTAAGTGCATGAGTGAAGTCTGCTCTGTAGAGATGTCTTTTGCTCAGTGTCTGGTGCTCATTTTGGTGGCCAATAACGTTAGGTTTTGCTGAGGAATCCTGGCCATCAGGAAAGTACCCGCATACAACGAACTGAACTTGCAATGTGGTTTCCGTGTCTTTCCTGTGTTCCTGCACTCTAAGCAACTGAAAGAGGATTTCTGTGTAGAGCTCTCTTTTGCTGAGTGTCATGTGCTCATTTAGGTGACCATTAACGTGAGGCTTTGTTGAGGAAGCCTGGCCATCAGGAAAATACCAGCGTACAACGAATTCAGCTCGCAATGTGGTTTCCGTGTCTGTAATGTGTGCCTGCTCTCTAAGCGCCTGAAAGATGTCTGCTGTGTAGAGCTCTCTTTTGCTGAGTGTTGGGTGCTCATTTGTGTGGCCATTCACGTGAGGTTTTGCTGAGGAAGACTGGCATACAACGAATTCAGCTCGCAATGTGTTTTCCGTGTCAGTCCTGTGTGACTGCACTCTAAGCACCTGAAAGAGGATTTCTGTGTAGAGCTCTCTTTTGCTGAGTGTCATGTTCTCATTTAGGTGACCATTAACGTGAGGCTTTGTTGAGGAGGCCTGGCCATCAGGAAAAAAATACCCGCATACCACGAATACAGCTCGCAATGTGGTTTCTGTGTCTGTAATGTGTGCTTGCTCTCTAAGCACCTGAAAGAGGTCTGCTGCGTAGAGCTCTCTTTTGCTAGGTGTTGGGTGCTCATTTGTGTGGCCATTAACGTGAGGTTTTGCTGAGGAACACTGGCCATCAGGAAAACACCCGCATACAATAAATTCAGCTCGCCATGTGTTTTCCGTGTCAGTCCTGTGTGACTGCACTCTAAGCGCATGAGTGAAGTCTCCTCTGTAGAGATATCTTTTGCTGATTGTCGGGTGCTCATTTGTGTGGCCATTAACGTGAGGTTTTGCTGAGGAAGACTGGCATACAACGAATTCAGCTTGCAATGTGTTTTCCGTGTCAGTCCTGTGTGACTGCACTCTAAGCGCATGAGTGAAGTCTGCTCTGTAGAGATATCTTTTGCTGAGTGTAGGGTGCTCATTTGTGAGGCCATTCACGTGAGATTTTGCTGAGGAAGCCTGGCTGTCAGGAAAATACCCGCATACAACGTATTCAGCACGCAATGTGGTTTGCGTGTCTTATAAATTCTCTTTGTTGTGTTCTGTGCTGTGTTCTGGGTGGTGTGAGTGCTGCCTTTAGGCTTTCTGTGTGTGACATACTGGGTAGATGTTGCGTGGGCTGCTTCATTTGAGCATTGTGTGTAATGATGGGTTCGCCTTGTGTCGGGCGTGTTGTGTGCATGTGTATGTTGTGTGTGGGGGTGTTTTCGTTCGTGCTGTCTGCGTGTGTGGCTGCATGTGCTCTCTATGATCGGATTGTGGTTGTGCGTGTTGTGTGCAGTGTGCTATGTGTGTTGCACGCGTTTCATCAGTTTTGTGTGCATTTGTATGTGTTGTGTCAGTTTTGTGTGTGTGGTTGTGATTTGTGTGTTGTTGTGTGAGAGGGGCTGTGTGTGTTTGGCTGTTTGAGTTATGCACATGATGTGAGATGTGTTGACTGTGTGTGGCTGTGCTTGTTTTGTACATCTCTTGCATACAGTATGTGGTCTGTGCAATGGTTTTCGTGTGCATTGTGAGCAGTAGTTATGTGCCTTCAAGGCTGTGGTGTGTTCATTGTGTCTGTTGTGTTGCGTGTTTCTGTGTTGTGTGTGTGTACTGCGTTGTTCTCCTGTGTGAGGATGTATGTGTGGTGTGTCTGTGCGTGATTGTGTGTGCAGTGGGCAGTGTGTGAAATGTGTGCTACTTGTCTTTGTTGGTTATATGTGTTTTGCCTATGGATTTGGGAGTGTTGTGTGTGTTATGAGTTGTGATACTTTCTGTGCGGGATGCTTGTGTGTGTCGTGTGATGTGTGGTTCTGTGAGTTGTGTTTGTGTTGTGTGTATTCTACTCTGTGTGTTCTGTGGTCTGTGTGTTTTGCTTGTTGAGTGAGACACTGTGTGTTAGGACTGATATCTCTGTGTGTATGTTGTGTGTTTGGCATTGTGCATTCTGTGAGGCTGTGTGTGCTGTCTGTTTTATGTGTGTTTGGAGTGATGTGTGTAGTGTGTGAAATGTGTGTTGCATAATTCTTATGTTCTTTTTGTTGTGGACGGTGTGTGTTTTGCATGTTGGTTTCTATGTGCGTGGTTGTGTTTGACAGGTTGTGTGTGTGGCTGGCTCTTTGAGTAAGGAGTGTAATTTGTGATGTGTGTGCTGTGTGTGGTCAAGCTTGGTCAGTGTGCCTCACTGGGTGTGTTGTGTTCACTCTGAGAACCGTGGTTCATGTGTATGGTGGGCAGTTATGTTCTCGGTGTGATGTGCTGGGTGTTGAGGGACTTCTGCATTCAAGTGCACGGAAGAAAGCCTCTCGTGATTGGTGGTTTTCTCCACAGGTTCGTATTACTCCAGGAGGGCCTTGTTTCCTGAGGGCGCAGAGAGCCACCTCATCTCTTTACTAGCAAGGCCCTGAAGACGCCTTTGTTGTAAAGTGTCAGAAACTGCTGCAGGAGAGCCTTATGACAAACTCTGCCGCAGAAACAATCCACCATGCACTGAGGAGACCCATCCTGAGAGAATGCTAGGCTGCTTTCATTTTGCATGGAATTTGCTCCTATGTGATAAGGAAAACAGCAAACATTGCAGTAGAACGCGGTCTTCTCTGTATGCCCTCTATCTCAAAGATGTAGGTGGGCTGCGAATAGGCCTTTGCTCTAGCGACACTGGAAGTTGCAGAAGATGATGCATTGTAGTGACAGCAGTGGAGGCAATTCAGCTTTGGATTCAGCTTATGTGAGTGAAAGAAAGCACTGCAGGATGGCCCATTCAAGGAATCATTGAAGCCCTGGCAGTGGAAGCTGAAACTGAGCCTGCAATGTGCTCCCCACCATGTCTGTGTGGCCATGAACCTGAGGCCTTGCTGAGGAAACCTGGCCGTCAGGAAAATAACCGCATACGCCGAATTTAGCTCGCAATGTGGTTTCCGTGTCTGTCCTGTGTGACTGCACCTTAAGTGCATGAGTGAAGTCTGCTCTGTAGAGATGTCTTTTGCTCAGTGTCTGGTGCTCATTTTGGTGGCCAATAACGTTAGGTTTTGCTGAGGAATCCTGGCCATCAGGAAAGTACCCGCATACAACGAACTGAACTTGCAATGTGGTTTCCGTGTCTTTCCTGTGTTCCTGCACTCTAAGCAACTGAAAGAGGATTTCTGTGTAGAGCTCTCTTTTGCTGAGTGTCATGTGCTCATTTAGGTGACCATTAACGTGAGGCTTTGTTGAGGAAGCCTGGCCATCAGGAAAATACCAGCGTACAACGAATTCAGCTCGCAATGTGGTTTCCGTGTCTGTAATGTGTGCCTGCTCTCTAAGCGCCTGAAAGATGTCTGCTGTGTAGAGCTCTCTTTTGCTGAGTGTTGGGTGCTCATTTGTGTGGCCATTCACGTGAGGTTTTGCTGAGGAAGACTGGCATACAACGAATTCAGCTCGCAATGTGTTTTCCGTGTCAGTCCTGTGTGACTGCACTCTAAGCACCTGAAAGAGGATTTCTGTGTAGAGCTCTCTTTTGCTGAGTGTCATGTTCTCATTTAGGTGACCATTAACGTGAGGCTTTGTTGAGGAGGCCTGGCCATCAGGAAAAAAATACCCGCATACCACGAATACAGCTCGCAATGTGGTTTCTGTGTCTGTAATGTGTGCTTGCTCTCTAAGCACCTGAAAGAGGTCTGCTGCGTAGAGCTCTCTTTTGCTAGGTGTTGGGTGCTCATTTGTGTGGCCATTAACGTGAGGTTTTGCTGAGGAACACTGGCCATCAGGAAAACACCCGCATACAATAAATTCAGCTCGCCATGTGTTTTCCGTGTCAGTCCTGTGTGACTGCACTCTAAGCGCATGAGTGAAGTCTCCTCTGTAGAGATATCTTTTGCTGATTGTCGGGTGCTCATTTGTGTGGCCATTAACGTGAGGTTTTGCTGAGGAAGACTGGCATACAACGAATTCAGCTTGCAATGTGTTTTCCGTGTCAGTCCTGTGTGACTGCACTCTAAGCGCATGAGTGAAGTCTGCTCTGTAGAGATATCTTTTGCTGAGTGTAGGGTGCTCATTTGTGAGGCCATTCACGTGAGATTTTGCTGAGGAAGCCTGGCTGTCAGGAAAATACCCGCATACAACGTATTCAGCACGCAATGTGGTTTGCGTGTCTTATAAATTCTCTTTGTTGTGTTCTGTGCTGTGTTCTGGGTGGTGTGAGTGCTGCCTTTAGGCTTTCTGTGTGTGACATACTGGGTAGATGTTGCGTGGGCTGCTTCATTTGAGCATTGTGTGTAATGATGGGTTCGCCTTGTGTCGGGCGTGTTGTGTGCATGTGTATGTTGTGTGTGGGGGTGTTTTCGTTCGTGCTGTCTGCGTGTGTGGCTGCATGTGCTCTCTATGATCGGATTGTGGTTGTGCGTGTTGTGTGCAGTGTGCTATGTGTGTTGCACGCGTTTCATCAGTTTTGTGTGCATTTGTATGTGTTGTGTCAGTTTTGTGTGTGTGGTTGTGATTTGTGTGTTGTTGTGTGAGAGGGGCTGTGTGTGTTTGGCTGTTTGAGTTATGCACATGATGTGAGATGTGTTGACTGTGTGTGGCTGTGCTTGTTTTGTACATCTCTTGCATACAGTATGTGGTCTGTGCAATGGTTTTCGTGTGCATTGTGAGCAGTAGTTATGTGCCTTCAAGGCTGTGGTGTGTTCATTGTGTCTGTTGTGTTGCGTGTTTCTGTGTTGTGTGTGTGTACTGCGTTGTTCTCCTGTGTGAGGATGTATGTGTGGTGTGTCTGTGCGTGATTGTGTGTGCAGTGGGCAGTGTGTGAAATGTGTGCTACTTGTCTTTGTTGGTTATATGTGTTTTGCCTATGGATTTGGGAGTGTTGTGTGTGTTATGAGTTGTGATACTTTCTGTGCGGGATGCTTGTGTGTGTCGTGTGATGTGTGGTTCTGTGAGTTGTGTTTGTGTTGTGTGTATTCTACTCTGTGTGTTCTGTGGTCTGTGTGTTTTGCTTGTTGAGTGAGACACTGTGTGTTAGGACTGATATCTCTGTGTGTATGTTGTGTGTTTGGCATTGTGCATTCTGTGAGGCTGTGTGTGCTGTCTGTTTTATGTGTGTTTGGAGTGATGTGTGTAGTGTGTGAAATGTGTGTTGCATAATTCTTATGTTCTTTTTGTTGTGGACGGTGTGTGTTTTGCATGTTGGTTTCTATGTGCGTGGTTGTGTTTGACAGGTTGTGTGTGTGGCTGGCTCCTTGAGTAAGGAGTGTAATTTGTGATGTGTGTGCTGTGTGTGGTCAAGCTTGGTCAGTGTGCCTCACTGGGTGTGTTGTGTTCACTCTGAGAACCGTGGTTCATGTGTATGGTGGGCAGTTATGGTCTCGGTGTGATGTGCTGGGTGTTGAGGGACTTCTGCATTCAAGTGCACGGAAGAAAGCCTCTCGTGGTTGGTGGTTTTCTCCACAGGTTCGTATTACTCCAGGAGGGCCTTGTTTCCTGAGGGCGCAGAGAGCCACCTCATCTCTTTACTAGCAAGGCCCTGAAGACGCCTTTGTTGTAAAGTGTCAGAAACTGCTGCAGGAGAGCCTTATGACAAACTCTGCCGCAGAAACAATCCACCATGCACTGAGGAGACCCATCCTGAGAGAATGCTAGGCTGCTTTCATTTTGCATGGAATTTGCTCCTATGTGATAAGGAAAACAGCAAACATTGCAGTAGAACGCGGTCTTCTCTGTATGCCCTCTATCTCAAAGATGTAGGTGGGCTGCGAATAGGCCTTTGCTCTAGCGACACTGGAAGTTGCAGAAGATGATGCATTGTAGTGACAGCAGTGGAGGCAATTCAGCTTTGGATTCAGCTTATGTGAGTGAAAGAAAGCACTGCAGGATGGCCCATTCAAGGAATCATTGAAGCCCTGGCAGTGGAAGCTGAAACTGAGCCTGCAATGTGCTCCCCACCATGTCTGTGTGGCCATGAACCTGAGGCCTTGCTGAGGAAACCTGGCCGTCAGGAAAATAACCGCATACGCCGAATTTAGCTCGCAATGTGGTTTCCGTGTCTGTCCTGTGTGACTGCACCTTAAGTGCATGAGTGAAGTCTGCTCTGTAGAGATGTCTTTTGCTCAGTGTCTGGTGCTCATTTTGGTGGCCAATAACGTTAGGTTTTGCTGAGGAATCCTGGCCATCAGGAAAGTACCCGCATACAACGAACTGAACTTGCAATGTGGTTTCCGTGTCTTTCCTGTGTTCCTGCACTCTAAGCAACTGAAAGAGGATTTCTGTGTAGAGCTCTCTTTTGCTGAGTGTCATGTGCTCATTTAGGTGACCATTAACGTGAGGCTTTGTTGAGGAAGCCTGGCCATCAGGAAAATACCAGCGTACAACGAATTCAGCTCGCAATGTGGTTTCCGTGTCTGTAATGTGTGCCTGCTCTCTAAGCGCCTGAAAGATGTCTGCTGTGTAGAGCTCTCTTTTGCTGAGTGTTGGGTGCTCATTTGTGTGGCCATTCACGTGAGGTTTTGCTGAGGAAGACTGGCATACAACGAATTCAGCTCGCAATGTGTTTTCCGTGTCAGTCCTGTGTGACTGCACTCTAAGCACCTGAAAGAGGATTTCTGTGTAGAGCTCTCTTTTGCTGAGTGTCATGTTCTCATTTAGGTGACCATTAACGTGAGGCTTTGTTGAGGAGGCCTGGCCATCAGGAAAAAAATACCCGCATACCACGAATACAGCTCGCAATGTGGTTTCTGTGTCTGTAATGTGTGCTTGCTCTCTAAGCACCTGAAAGAGGTCTGCTGCGTAGAGCTCTCTTTTGCTAGGTGTTGGGTGCTCATTTGTGTGGCCATTAACGTGAGGTTTTGCTGAGGAACACTGGCCATCAGGAAAACACCCGCATACAATAAATTCAGCTCGCCATGTGTTTTCCGTGTCAGTCCTGTGTGACTGCACTCTAAGCGCATGAGTGAAGTCTCCTCTGTAGAGATATCTTTTGCTGATTGTCGGGTGCTCATTTGTGTGGCCATTAACGTGAGGTTTTGCTGAGGAAGACTGGCATACAACGAATTCAGCTTGCAATGTGTTTTCCGTGTCAGTCCTGTGTGACTGCACTCTAAGCGCATGAGTGAAGTCTGCTCTGTAGAGATATCTTTTGCTGAGTGTAGGGTGCTCATTTGTGAGGCCATTCACGTGAGATTTTGCTGAGGAAGCCTGGCTGTCAGGAAAATACCCGCATACAACGTATTCAGCACGCAATGTGGTTTGCGTGTCTTATAAATTCTCTTTGTTGTGTTCTGTGCTGTGTTCTGGGTGGTGTGAGTGCTGCCTTTAGGCTTTCTGTGTGTGACATACTGGGTAGATGTTGCGTGGGCTGCTTCATTTGAGCATTGTGTGTAATGATGGGTTCGCCTTGTGTCGGGCGTGTTGTGTGCATGTGTATGTTGTGTGTGGGGGTGTTTTCGTTCGTGCTGTCTGCGTGTGTGGCTGCATGTGCTCTCTATGATCGGATTGTGGTTGTGCGTGTTGTGTGCAGTGTGCTATGTGTGTTGCACGCGTTTCATCAGTTTTGTGTGCATTTGTATGTGTTGTGTCAGTTTTGTGTGTGTGGTTGTGATTTGTGTGTTGTTGTGTGAGAGGGGCTGTGTGTGTTTGGCTGTTTGAGTTATGCACATGATGTGAGATGTGTTGACTGTGTGTGGCTGTGCTTGTTTTGTACATCTCTTGCATACAGTATGTGGTCTGTGCAATGGTTTTCGTGTGCATTGTGAGCAGTAGTTATGTGCCTTCAAGGCTGTGGTGTGTTCATTGTGTCTGTTGTGTTGCGTGTTTCTGTGTTGCGTGTGTGTACTGCGTTGTTCTCCTGTGTGAGGATGTATGTGTGGTGTGTCTGTGCGTGATTGTGTGTGCAGTGGGCAGTGTGTGAAATGTGTGCTACTTGTCTTTGTTGGTTATATGTGTTTTGCCTATGGATTTGGGAGTGTTGTGTGTGTTATGAGTTGTGATACTTTCTGTGCGGGATGCTTGTGTGTGTCGTGTGATGTGTGGTTCTGTGAGTTGTGTTTGTGTTGTGTGTATTCTACTCTGTGTGTTCTGTGGTCTGTGTGTTTTGCTTGTTGAGTGAGACACTGTGTGTTAGGACTGATATCTCTGTGTGTATGTTGTGTGTTTGGCATTGTGCATTCTGTGAGGCTGTGTGTGCTGTCTGTTTTATGTGTGTTTGGAGTGATGTGTGTAGTGTGTGAAATGTGTGTTGCATAATTCTTATGTTCTTTTTGTTGTGGACGGTGTGTGTTTTGCATGTTGGTTTCTATGTGCGTGGTTGTGTTTGACAGGTTGTGTGTGTGGCTGGCTCTTTGAGTAAGGAGTGTAATTTGTGATGTGTGTGCTGTGTGTGGTCAAGCTTGGTCAGTGTGCCTCACTGGGTGTGTTGTGTTCACTCTGAGAACCGTGGTTCATGTGTATGGTGGGCAGTTATGTTCTCGGTGTGATGTGCTGGGTGTTGAGGGACTTCTGCATTCAAGTGCACGGAAGAAAGCCTCTCGTGATTGGTGGTTTTCTCCACAGGTTCGTATTACTCCAGGAGGGCCTTGTTTCCTGAGGGCGCAGAGAGCCACCTCATCTCTTTACTAGCAAGGCCCTGAAGACGCCTTTGTTGTAAAGTGTCAGAAACTGCTGCAGGAGAGCCTTATGACAAACTCTGCCGCAGAAACAATCCACCATGCACTGAGGAGACCCATCCTGAGAGAATGCTAGGCTGCTTTCATTTTGCATGGAATTTGCTCCTATGTGATAAGGAAAACAGCAAACATTGCAGTAGAACGCGGTCTTCTCTGTATGCCCTCTATCTCAAAGATGTAGGTGGGCTGCGAATAGGCCTTTGCTCTAGCGACACTGGAAGTTGCAGAAGATGATGCATTGTAGTGACAGCAGTGGAGGCAATTCAGCTTTGGATTCAGCTTATGTGAGTGAAAGAAAGCACTGCAGGATGGCCCATTCAAGGAATCATTGAAGCCCTGGCAGTGGAAGCTGAAACTGAGCCTGCAATGTGCTCCCCACCATGTCTGTGTGGCCATGAACCTGAGGCCTTGCTGAGGAAACCTGGCCGTCAGGAAAATAACCGCATACGCCGAATTTAGCTCGCAATGTGGTTTCCGTGTCTGTCCTGTGTGACTGCACCTTAAGTGCATGAGTGAAGTCTGCTCTGTAGAGATGTCTTTTGCTCAGTGTCTGGTGCTCATTTTGGTGGCCAATAACGTTAGGTTTTGCTGAGGAATCCTGGCCATCAGGAAAGTACCCGCATACAACGAACTGAACTTGCAATGTGGTTTCCGTGTCTTTCCTGTGTTCCTGCACTCTAAGCAACTGAAAGAGGATTTCTGTGTAGAGCTCTCTTTTGCTGAGTGTCATGTGCTCATTTAGGTGACCATTAACGTGAGGCTTTGTTGAGGAAGCCTGGCCATCAGGAAAATACCAGCGTACAACGAATTCAGCTCGCAATGTGGTTTCCGTGTCTGTAATGTGTGCCTGCTCTCTAAGCGCCTGAAAGATGTCTGCTGTGTAGAGCTCTCTTTTGCTGAGTGTTGGGTGCTCATTTGTGTGGCCATTCACGTGAGGTTTTGCTGAGGAAGACTGGCATACAACGAATTCAGCTCGCAATGTGTTTTCCGTGTCAGTCCTGTGTGACTGCACTCTAAGCACCTGAAAGAGGATTTCTGTGTAGAGCTCTCTTTTGCTGAGTGTCATGTTCTCATTTAGGTGACCATTAACGTGAGGCTTTGTTGGGGAGGCCTGGCCATCAGGAAAAAAATACCCGCATACCACGAATACAGCTCGCAATGTGGTTTCTGTGTCTGTAATGTGTGCTTGCTCTCTAAGCACCTGAAAGAGGTCTGCTGTGTAGAGCTCTCTTTGCTGAGTGTTGGGTGCTCATTTGTGTGGCCATTAACGTGAGGTTTTGCTGAGGAACACTGGCCATCAGGAAAACACCCGCATACAATAAATTCAGCTCGCCATGTGTTTTCCGTGTCAGTCCTGTGTGACTGCACTCTAAGCGCATGAGTGAAGTCTCCTCTGTAGAGATATCTTTTGCTGATTGTCGGGTGCTCATTTGTGTGGCCATTAACGTGAGGTTTTGCTGAGGAAGACTGGCATACAACGAATTCAGCTTGCAATGTGTTTTCCGTGTCAGTCCTGTGTGACTGCACTCTAAGCGCATGAGTGAAGTCTGCTCTGTAGAGATATCTTTTGCTGAGTGTAGGGTGCTCATTTGTGAGGCCATTCACGTGAGATTTTGCTGAGGAAGCCTGGCTGTCAGGAAAATACCCGCATACAACGTATTCAGCACGCAATGTGGTTTGCGTGTCTTATAAATTCTCTTTGTTGTGTTCTGTGCTGTGTTCTGGGTGGTGTGAGTGCTGCCTTTAGGCTTTCTGTGTGTGACATACTGGGTAGATGTTGCGTGGGCTGCTTCATTTGAGCATTGTGTGTAATGATGGGTTCGCCTTGTGTCGGGCGTGTTGTGTGCATGTGTATGTTGTGTGTGGGGGTGTTTTCGTTCGTGCTGTCTGCGTGTGTGGCTGCATGTGCTCTCTATGATCGGATTGTGGTTGTGCGTGTTGTGTGCAGTGTGCTATGTGTGTTGCACGCGTTTCATCAGTTTTGTGTGCATTTGTATGTGTTGTGTCAGTTTTGTGTGTGTGGTTGTGATTTGTGTGTTGTTGTGTGAGAGGGGCTGTGTGTGTTTGGCTGTTTGAGTTATGCACATGATGTGAGATGTGTTGACTGTGTGTGGCTGTGCTTGTTTTGTACATCTCTTGCATACAGTATGTGGTCTGTGCAATGGTTTTCGTGTGCATTGTGAGCAGTAGTTATGTGCCTTCAAGGCTGTGGTGTGTTCATTGTGTCTGTTGTGTTGCGTGTTTCTGTGTTGCGTGTGTGTACTGCGTTGTTCTCCTGTGTGAGGATGTATGTGTGGTGTGTCTGTGCGTGATTGTGTGTGCAGTGGGCAGTGTGTGAAATGTGTGCTACTTGTCTTTGTTGGTTATATGTGTTTTGCCTATGGATTTGGGAGTGTTGTGTGTGTTATGAGTTGTGATACTTTCTGTGCGGGATGCTTGTGTGTGTCGTGTGATGTGTGGTTCTGTGAGTTGTGTTTGTGTTGTGTGTATTCTACTCTGTGTGTTCTGTGGTCTGTGTGTTTTGCTTGTTGAGTGAGACACTGTGTGTTAGGACTGATATCTCTGTGTGTATGTTGTGTGTTTGGCATTGTGCATTCTGTGAGGCTGTGTGTGCTGTCTGTTTTATGTGTGTTTGGAGTGATGTGTGTAGTGTGTGAAATGTGTGTTGCATAATTCTTATGTTCTTTTTGTTGTGGACGGTGTGTGTTTTGCATGTTGGTTTCTATGTGCGTGGTTGTGTTTGACAGGTTGTGTGTGTGGCTGGCTCTTTGAGTAAGGAGTGTAATTTGTGATGTGTGTGCTGTGTGTGGTCAAGCTTGGTCAGTGTGCCTCACTGGGTGTGTTGTGTTCACTCTGAGAACCGTGGTTCATGTGTATGGTGGGCAGTTATGTTCTCGGTGTGATGTGCTGGGTGTTGAGGGACTTCTGCATTCAAGTGCACGGAAGAAAGCCTCTCGTGATTGGTGGTTTTCTCCACAGGTTCGTATTACTCCAGGAGGGCCTTGTTTCCTGAGGGCGCAGAGAGCCACCTCATCTCTTTACTAGCAAGGCCCTGAAGACGCCTTTGTTGTAAAGTGTCAGAAACTGCTGCAGGAGAGCCTTATGACAAACTCTGCCGCAGAAACAATCCACCATGCACTGAGGAGACCCATCCTGAGAGAATGCTAGGCTGCTTTCATTTTGCATGGAATTTGCTCCTATGTGATAAGGAAAACAGCAAACATTGCAGTAGAACGCGGTCTTCTCTGTATGCCCTCTATCTCAAAGATGTAGGTGGGCTGCGAATAGGCCTTTGCTCTAGCGACACTGGAAGTTGCAGAAGATGATGCATTGTAGTGACAGCAGTGGAGGCAATTCAGCTTTGGATTCAGCTTATGTGAGTGAAAGAAAGCACTGCAGGATGGCCCATTCAAGGAATCATTGAAGCCCTGGCAGTGGAAGCTGAAACTGAGCCTGCAATGTGCTCCCCACCATGTCTGTGTGGCCATGAACCTGAGGCCTTGCTGAGGAAACCTGGCCGTCAGGAAAATAACCGCATACGCCGAATTTAGCTCGCAATGTGGTTTCCGTGTCTGTCCTGTGTGACTGCACCTTAAGTGCATGAGTGAAGTCTGCTCTGTAGAGATGTCTTTTGCTCAGTGTCTGGTGCTCATTTTGGTGGCCAATAACGTTAGGTTTTGCTGAGGAATCCTGGCCATCAGGAAAGTACCCGCATACAACGAACTGAACTTGCAATGTGGTTTCCGTGTCTTTCCTGTGTTCCTGCACTCTAAGCAACTGAAAGAGGATTTCTGTGTAGAGCTCTCTTTTGCTGAGTGTCATGTGCTCATTTAGGTGACCATTAACGTGAGGCTTTGTTGAGGAAGCCTGGCCATCAGGAAAATACCAGCGTACAACGAATTCAGCTCGCAATGTGGTTTCCGTGTCTGTAATGTGTGCCTGCTCTCTAAGCGCCTGAAAGATGTCTGCTGTGTAGAGCTCTCTTTTGCTGAGTGTTGGGTGCTCATTTGTGTGGCCATTCACGTGAGGTTTTGCTGAGGAAGACTGGCATACAACGAATTCAGCTCGCAATGTGTTTTCCGTGTCAGTCCTGTGTGACTGCACTCTAAGCACCTGAAAGAGGATTTCTGTGTAGAGCTCTCTTTTGCTGAGTGTCATGTTCTCATTTAGGTGACCATTAACGTGAGGCTTTGTTGAGGAGGCCTGGCCATCAGGAAAAAAATACCCGCATACCACGAATACAGCTCGCAATGTGGTTTCTGTGTCTGTAATGTGTGCTTGCTCTCTAAGCACCTGAAAGAGGTCTGCTGCGTAGAGCTCTCTTTTGCTAGGTGTTGGGTGCTCATTTGTGTGGCCATTAACGTGAGGTTTTGCTGAGGAACACTGGCCATCAGGAAAACACCCGCATACAATAAATTCAGCTCGCCATGTGTTTTCCGTGTCAGTCCTGTGTGACTGCACTCTAAGCGCATGAGTGAAGTCTCCTCTGTAGAGATATCTTTTGCTGATTGTCGGGTGCTCATTTGTGTGGCCATTAACGTGAGGTTTTGCTGAGGAAGACTGGCATACAACGAATTCAGCTTGCAATGTGTTTTCCGTGTCAGTCCTGTGTGACTGCACTCTAAGCGCATGAGTGAAGTCTGCTCTGTAGAGATATCTTTTGCTGAGTGTAGGGTGCTCATTTGTGAGGCCATTCACGTGAGATTTTGCTGAGGAAGCCTGGCTGTCAGGAAAATACCCGCATACAACGTATTCAGCACGCAATGTGGTTTGCGTGTCTTATAAATTCTCTTTGTTGTGTTCTGTGCTGTGTTCTGGGTGGTGTGAGTGCTGCCTTTAGGCTTTCTGTGTGTGACATACTGGGTAGATGTTGCGTGGGCTGCTTCATTTGAGCATTGTGTGTAATGATGGGTTCGCCTTGTGTCGGGCGTGTTGTGTGCATGTGTATGTTGTGTGTGGGGGTGTTTTCGTTCGTGCTGTCTGCGTGTGTGGCTGCATGTGCTCTCTATGATCGGATTGTGGTTGTGCGTGTTGTGTGCAGTGTGCTATGTGTGTTGCACGCGTTTCATCAGTTTTGTGTGCATTTGTATGTGTTGTGTCAGTTTTGTGTGTGTGGTTGTGATTTGTGTGTTGTTGTGTGAGAGGGGCTGTGTGTGTTTGGCTGTTTGAGTTATGCACATGATGTGAGATGTGTTGACTGTGTGTGGCTGTGCTTGTTTTGTACATCTCTTGCATACAGTATGTGGTCTGTGCAATGGTTTTCGTGTGCATTGTGAGCAGTAGTTATGTGCCTTCAAGGCTGTGGTGTGTTCATTGTGTCTGTTGTGTTGCGTGTTTCTGTGTTGTGTGTGTGTACTGCGTTGTTCTCCTGTGTGAGGATGTATGTGTGGTGTGTCTGTGCGTGATTGTGTGTGCAGTGGGCAGTGTGTGAAATGTGTGCTACTTGTCTTTGTTGGTTATATGTGTTTTGCCTATGGATTTGGGAGTGTTGTGTGTGTTATGAGTTGTGATACTTTCTGTGCGGGATGCTTGTGTGTGTCGTGTGATGTGTGGTTCTGTGAGTTGTGTTTGTGTTGTGTGTATTCTACTCTGTGTGTTCTGTGGTCTGTGTGTTTTGCTTGTTGAGTGAGACACTGTGTGTTAGGACTGATATCTCTGTGTGTATGTTGTGTGTTTGGCATTGTGCATTCTGTGAGGCTGTGTGTGCTGTCTGTTTTATGTGTGTTTGGAGTGATGTGTGTAGTGTGTGAAATGTGTGTTGCATAATTCTTATGTTCTTTTTGTTGTGGACGGTGTGTGTTTTGCATGTTGGTTTCTATGTGCGTGGTTGTGTTTGACAGGTTGTGTGTGTGGCTGGCTCCTTGAGTAAGGAGTGTAATTTGTGATGTGTGTGCTGTGTGTGGTCAAGCTTGGTCAGTGTGCCTCACTGGGTGTGTTGTGTTCACTCTGAGAACCGTGGTTCATGTGTATGGTGGGCAGTTATGGTCTCGGTGTGATGTGCTGGGTGTTGAGGGACTTCTGCATTCAAGTGCACGGAAGAAAGCCTCTCGTGGTTGGTGGTTTTCTCCACAGGTTCGTATTACTCCAGGAGGGCCTTGTTTCCTGAGGGCGCAGAGAGCCACCTCATCTCTTTACTAGCAAGGCCCTGAAGACGCCTTTGTTGTAAAGTGTCAGAAACTGCTGCAGGAGAGCCTTATGACAAACTCTGCCGCAGAAACAATCCACCATGCACTGAGGAGACCCATCCTGAGAGAATGCTAGGCTGCTTTCATTTTGCATGGAATTTGCTCCTATGTGATAAGGAAAACAGCAAACATTGCAGTAGAACGCGGTCTTCTCTGTATGCCCTCTATCTCAAAGATGTAGGTGGGCTGCGAATAGGCCTTTGCTCTAGCGACACTGGAAGTTGCAGAAGATGATGCATTGTAGTGACAGCAGTGGAGGCAATTCAGCTTTGGATTCAGCTTATGTGAGTGAAAGAAAGCACTGCAGGATGGCCCATTCAAGGAATCATTGAAGCCCTGGCAGTGGAAGCTGAAACTGAGCCTGCAATGTGCTCCCCACCATGTCTGTGTGGCCATGAACCTGAGGCCTTGCTGAGGAAACCTGGCCGTCAGGAAAATAACCGCATACGCCGAATTTAGCTCGCAATGTGGTTTCCGTGTCTGTCCTGTGTGACTGCACCTTAAGTGCATGAGTGAAGTCTGCTCTGTAGAGATGTCTTTTGCTCAGTGTCTGGTGCTCATTTTGGTGGCCAATAACGTTAGGTTTTGCTGAGGAATCCTGGCCATCAGGAAAGTACCCGCATACAACGAACTGAACTTGCAATGTGGTTTCCGTGTCTTTCCTGTGTTCCTGCACTCTAAGCAACTGAAAGAGGATTTCTGTGTAGAGCTCTATTTTGCTGAGTGTCATGTGCTCATTTAGGTGACCATTAACGTGAGGCTTTGTTGAGGAAGCCTGGCCATCAGGAAAATACCAGCGTACAACGAATTCAGCTCGCAATGTGGTTTCCGTGTCTGTAATGTGTGCCTGCTCTCTAAGCGCCTGAAAGATGTCTGCTGTGTAGAGCTCTCTTTTGCTGAGTGTTGGGTGCTCATTTGTGTGGCCATTCACGTGAGGTTTTGCTGAGGAAGACTGGCATACAACGAATTCAGCTCGCAATGTGTTTTCCGTGTCAGTCCTGTGTGACTGCACTCTAAGCACCTGAAAGAGGATTTCTGTGTAGAGCTCTCTTTTGCTGAGTGTCATGTTCTCATTTAGGTGACCATTAACGTGAGGCTTTGTTGAGGAGGCCTGGCCATCAGGAAAAAAATACCCGCATACCACGAATACAGCTCGCAATGTGGTTTCTGTGTCTGTAATGTGTGCTTGCTCTCTAAGCACCTGAAAGAGGTCTGCTGCGTAGAGCTCTCTTTTGCTAGGTGTTGGGTGCTCATTTGTGTGGCCATTAACGTGAGGTTTTGCTGAGGAACACTGGCCACCAGGAAAACACCCGCATACAATAAATTCAGCTCGCCATGTGTTTTCCGTGTCAGTCCTGTGTGACTGCACTCTAAGCGCATGAGTGAAGTCTCCTCTGTAGAGATATCTTTTGCTGATTGTCGGGTGCTCATTTGTGTGGCCATTAACGTGAGGTTTTGCTGAGGAAGACTGGCATACAACGAATTCAGCTTGCAATGTGTTTTCCGTGTCAGTCCTGTGTGACTGCACTCTAAGCGCATGAGTGAAGTCTGCTCTGTAGAGATATCTTTTGCTGAGTGTAGGGTGCTCATTTGTGAGGCCATTCACGTGAGATTTTGCTGAGGAAGCCTGGCTGTCAGGAAAATACCCGCATACAACGTATTCAGCACGCAATGTGGTTTGCGTGTCTTATAAATTCTCTTTGTTGTGTTCTGTGCTGTGTTCTGGGTGGTGTGAGTGCTGCCTTTAGGCTTTCTGTGTGTGACATACTGGGTAGATGTTGCGTGGGCTGCTTCATTTGAGCATTGTGTGTAATGATGGGTTCGCCTTGTGTCGGGCGTGTTGTGTGCATGTGTATGTTGTGTGTGGGGGTGTTTTCGTTCGTGCTGTCTGCGTGTGTGGCTGCATGTGCTCTCTATGATCGGATTGTGGTTGTGCGTGTTGTGTGCAGTGTGCTATGTGTGTTGCACGCGTTTCATCAGTTTTGTGTGCATTTGTATGTGTTGTGTCAGTTTTGTGTGTGTGGTTGTGATTTGTGTGTTGTTGTGTGAGAGGGGCTGTGTGTGTTTGGCTGTTTGAGTTATGCACATGATGTGAGATGTGTTGACTGTGTGTGGCTGTGCTTGTTTTGTACATCTCTTGCATACAGTATGTGGTCTGTGCAATGGTTTTCGTGTGCATTGTGAGCAGTAGTTATGTGCCTTCAAGGCTGTGGTGTGTTCATTGTGTCTGTTGTGTTGCGTGTTTCTGTGTTGTGTGTGTGTACTGCGTTGTTCTCCTGTGTGAGGATGTATGTGTGGTGTGTCTGTGCGTGATTGTGTGTGCAGTGGGCAGTGTGTGAAATGTGTGCTACTTGTCTTTGTTGGTTATATGTGTTTTGCCTATGGATTTGGGAGTGTTGTGTGTGTTATGAGTTGTGATACTTTCTGTGCGGGATGCTTGTGTGTGTCGTGTGATGTGTGGTTCTGTGAGTTGTGTTTGTGTTGTGTGTATTCTACTCTGTGTGTTCTGTGGTCTGTGTGTTTTGCTTGTTGAGTGAGACACTGTGTGTTAGGACTGATATCTCTGTGTGTATGTTGTGTGTTTGGCATTGTGCATTCTGTGAGGCTGTGTGTGCTGTCTGTTTTATGTGTGTTTGGAGTGATGTGTGTAGTGTGTGAAATGTGTGTTGCATAATTCTTATGTTCTTTTTGTTGTGCACGGTGTGTGTTTTGCATGTTGGTTTCTATGTGCGTGGTTGTGTTTGACAGGTTGTGTGTGTTGCTGGCTCTTTGAGTAAGGAGTGTAATTTGTGATGTGTGTGCTGTGTGTGGTCAAGCTTGGTCAGTGTGCCTCACTGGGTGTGTTGTGTTCACTCTGAGAACCGTGGTTCATGTGTATGGTGGGCAGTTATGTTCTCGGTGTGATGTGCTGGGTGTTGAGGGACTTCTGCATTCAAGTGCACGGAAGAAAGCCTCTCGTGGTTGGTGGTTTTCTCCACAGGTTCGTATTACTCCAGGAGGGCCTTGTTTCCTGAGGGCGCAGAGAGCCACCTCATCTCTTTACTAGCAAGGCCCTGAAGACGCCTTTGTTGTAAAGTGTCAGAAACTGCTGCAGGAGAGCCTTATGACAAACTCTGCCGCAGAAACAATCCACCATGCACTGAGGAGACCCATCCTGAGAGAATGCTAGGCTGCTTTCATTTTGCATGGAATTTGCTCCTATGTGATAAGGAAAACAGCAAACATTGCAGTAGAACGCGGTCTTCTCTGTATGCCCTCTATCTCAAAGATGTAGGTGGGCTGCGAATAGGCCTTTGCTCTAGCGACACTGGAAGTTGCAGAAGATGATGCATTGTAGTGACAGCAGTGGAGGCAATTCAGCTTTGGATTCAGCTTATGTGAGTGAAAGAAAGCACTGCAGGATGGCCCATTCAAGGAATCATTGAAGCCCTGGCAGTGGAAGCTGAAACTGAGCCTGCAATGTGCTCCCCACCATGTCTGTGTGGCCATGAACCTGAGGCCTTGCTGAGGAAACCTGGCCGTCAGGAAAATAACCGCATACGCCGAATTTAGCTCGCAATGTGGTTTCCGTGTCTGTCCTGTGTGACTGCACCTTAAGTGCATGAGTGAAGTCTGCTCTGTAGAGATGTCTTTTGCTCAGTGTCTGGTGCTCATTTTGGTGGCCAATAACGTTAGGTTTTGCTGAGGAATCCTGGCCATCAGGAAAGTACCCGCATACAACGAACTGAACTTGCAATGTGGTTTCCGTGTCTTTCCTGTGTTCCTGCACTCTAAGCAACTGAAAGAGGATTTCTGTGTAGAGCTCTCTTTTGCTGAGTGTCATGTGCTCATTTAGGTGACCATTAACGTGAGGCTTTGTTGAGGAAGCCTGGCCATCAGGAAAATACCAGCGTACAACGAATTCAGCTCGCAATGTGGTTTCCGTGTCTGTAATGTGTGCCTGCTCTCTAAGCGCCTGAAAGATGTCTGCTGTGTAGAGCTCTCTTTTGCTGAGTGTTGGGTGCTCATTTGTGTGGCCATTCACGTGAGGTTTTGCTGAGGAAGACTGGCATACAACGAATTCAGCTCGCAATGTGTTTTCCGTGTCAGTCCTGTGTGACTGCACTCTAAGCACCTGAAAGAGGATTTCTGTGTAGAGCTCTCTTTTGCTGAGTGTCATGTTCTCATTTAGGTGACCATTAACGTGAGGCTTTGTTGGGGAAGCCTGGCCATCAGGAAAAAAATACCCGCATACCACGAATACAGCTCGCAATGTGGTTTCTGTGTCTGTAATGTGTGCTTGCTCTCTAAGCACCTGAAAGAGGTCTGCTGTGTAGAGCTCTCTTTGCTGAGTGTTGGGTGCTCATTTGTGTGGCCATTAACGTGAGGTTTTGCTGAGGAACACTGGCCATCAGGAAAACACCCGCATACAATAAATTCAGCTCGCCATGTGTTTTCCGTGTCAGTCCTGTGTGACTGCACTCTAAGCGCATGAGTGAAGTCTCCTCTGTAGAGATATCTTTTGCTGATTGTCGGGTGCTCATTTGTGTGGCCATTAACGTGAGGTTTTGCTGAGGAAGACTGGCATACAACGAATTCAGCTTGCAATGTGTTTTCCGTGTCAGTCCTGTGTGACTGCACTCTAAGCGCATGAGTGAAGTCTGCTCTGTAGAGATATCTTTTGCTGAGTGTAGGGTGCTCATTTGTGAGGCCATTCACGTGAGATTTTGCTGAGGAAGCCTGGCTGTCAGGAAAATACCCGCATACAACGTATTCAGCACGCAATGTGGTTTGCGTGTCTTATAAATTCTCTTTGTTGTGTTCTGTGCTGTGTTCTGGGTGGTGTGAGTGCTGCCTTTAGGCTTTCTGTGTGTGACATACTGGGTAGATGTTGCGTGGGCTGCTTCATTTGAGCATTGTGTGTAATGATGGGTTCGCCTTGTGTCGGGCGTGTTGTGTGCATGTGTATGTTGTGTGTGGGGGTGTTTTCGTTCGTGCTGTCTGCGTGTGTGGCTGCATGTGCTCTCTATGATCGGATTGTGGTTGTGCGTGTTGTGTGCAGTGTGCTATGTGTGTTGCACGCGTTTCATCAGTTTTGTGTGCATTTGTATGTGTTGTGTCAGTTTTGTGTGTGTGGTTGTGATTTGTGTGTTGTTGTGTGAGAGGGGCTGTGTGTGTTTGGCTGTTTGAGTTATGCACATGATGTGAGATGTGTTGACTGTGTGTGGCTGTGCTTGTTTTGTACATCTCTTGCATACAGTATGTGGTCTGTGCAATGGTTTTCGTGTGCATTGTGAGCAGTAGTTATGTGCCTTCAAGGCTGTGGTGTGTTCATTGTGTCTGTTGTGTTGCGTGTTTCTGTGTTGTGTGTGTGTACTGCGTTGTTCTCCTGTGTGAGGATGTATGTGTGGTGTGTCTGTGCGTGATTGTGTGTGCAGTGGGCAGTGTGTGAAATGTGTGCTACTTGTCTTTGTTGGTTATATGTGTTTTGCCTATGGATTTGGGAGTGTTGTGTGTGTTATGAGTTGTGATACTTTCTGTGCGGGATGCTTGTGTGTGTCGTGTGATGTGTGGTTCTGTGAGTTGTGTTTGTGTTGTGTGTATTCTACTCTGTGTGTTCTGTGGTCTGTGTGTTTTGCTTGTTGAGTGAGACACTGTGTGTTAGGACTGATATCTCTGTGTGTATGTTGTGTGTTTGGCATTGTGCATTCTGTGAGGCTGTGTGTGCTGTCTGTTTTATGTGTGTTTGGAGTGATGTGTGTAGTGTGTGAAATGTGTGTTGCATAATTCTTATGTTCTTTTTGTTGTGGACGGTGTGTGTTTTGCATGTTGGTTTCTATGTGCGTGGTTGTGTTTGACAGGTTGTGTGTGTGGCTGGCTCCTTGAGTAAGGAGTGTAATTTGTGATGTGTGTGCTGTGTGTGGTCAAGCTTGGTCAGTGTGCCTCACTGGGTGTGTTGTGTTCACTCTGAGAACCGTGGTTCATGTGTATGGTGGGCAGTTATGGTCTCGGTGTGATGTGCTGGGTGTTGAGGGACTTCTGCATTCAAGTGCACGGAAGACAGCCTCTCGTGGTTGGTGGTTTTCTCCACAGGTTCGTATTACTCCAGGAGGGCCTTGTTTCCTGAGGGCGCAGAGAGCCACCTCATCTCTTTACTAGCAAGGCCCTGAAGACGCCTTTGTTGTAAAGTGTCAGAAACTGCTGCAGGAGAGCCTTATGACAAACTCTGCCGCAGAAACAATCCACCATGCACTGAGGAGACCCACCCTGAGAGAATGCTAGGCTGCTTTCATTTTGCATGGAATTTGCTCCTATGTGATAAGGAAAACAGCAAACATTGCAGTAGAACGCGGTCTTCTCTGTATGCCCTCTATCTCAAAGATGTAGGTGGGCTGCGAATAGGCCTTTGCTCTAGCGACACTGGAAGTTGCAGAAGATGATGCATTGTAGTGACAGCAGTGGAGGCAATTCAGCTTTGGATTCAGCTTATGTGAGTGAAAGAAAGCACTGCAGGATGGCCCATTCAAGGAATCATTGAAGCCCTGGCAGTGGAAGCTGAAACTGAGCCTGCAATGTGCTCCCCACCATGTCTGTGTGGCCATGAACCTGAGGCCTTGCTGAGGAAACCTGGCCGTCAGGAAAATAACCGCATACGCCGAATTTAGCTCGCAATGTGGTTTCCGTGTCTGTCCTGTGTGACTGCACCTTAAGTGCATGAGTGAAGTCTGCTCTGTAGAGATGTCTTTTGCTCAGTGTCTGGTGCTCATTTTGGTGGCCAATAACGTTAGGTTTTGCTGAGGAATCCTGGCCATCAGGAAAATACCCGCATACAACGAATTGAACTTGCAATGTGGTTTCCGTGTCTTTCCTGTGTTCCTGCACTCTAAGCAACTGAAAGAGGATTTCTGTGTAGAGCTCTCTTTTGCTGAGTGTCATGTGCTCATTTAGGTGACCATTAACGTGAGGCTTTGTTGAGGAAGCCTGGCCATCAGGAAAATACCAGCGTACAACGAATTCAGCTCGCAATGTGGTTTCCGTGTCTGTAATGTGTGCCTGCTCTCTAAGCGCCTGAAAGATGTCTGCTGTGTAGAGCTCTCTTTTGCTGAGTGTTGGGTGCTCATTTGTGTGGCCATTCACGTGAGGTTTTGCTGAGGAAGACTGGCATACAACGAATTCAGCTCGCAATGTGTTTTCCGTGTCAGTCCTGTGTGACTGCACTCTAAGCACCTGAAAGAGGATTTCTGTGTAGAGCTCTCTTTTGCTGAGTGTCATGTTCTCATTTAGGTGACCATTAACGTGAGGCTTTGTTGGGGAAGCCTGGCCATCAGGAAAAAAATACCCGCATACCACGAATACAGCTCGCAATGTGGTTTCCGTGTCTGTAATGTGTGCTTGCTCTCTAAGCACCTGAAAGAGGTCTGCTGCGTAGAGCTCTCTTTGCTGAGTGTTGGGTGCTCATTTGTGTGGCCATTAACGTGAGGTTTTGCTGAGGAACACTGGCCACCAGGAAAACACCCGCATACAATAAATTCAGCTCGCCATGTGTTTTCCGTGTCAGTCCTGTGTGACTGCACTCTAAGCGCATGAGTGAAGTCTCCTCTGTAGAGATATCTTTTGCTGATTGTCGGGTGCTCATTTGTGTGGCCATTAACGTGAGGTTTTGCTGAGGAAGACTGGCATACAACGAATTCAGCTTGCAATGTGTTTTCCGTGTCAGTCCTGTGTGACTGCACTCTAAGCGCATGAGTGAAGTCTGCTCTGTAGAGATATCTTTTGCTGAGTGTAGGGTGCTCATTTGTGAGGCCATTCACGTGAGATTTTGCTGAGGAAGCCTGGCTGTCAGGAAAATACCCGCATACAACGTATTCAGCACGCAATGTGGTTTGCGTGTCTTATAAATTCTCTTTGTTGTGTTCTGTGCTGTGTTCTGGGTGGTGTGAGTGCTGCCTTTAGGCTTTCTGTGTGTGACATACTGGGTAGATGTTGCGTGGGCTGCTTCATTTGAGCATTGTGTGTAATGATGGGTTCGCCTTGTGTCGGGCGTGTTGTGTGCATGTGTATGTTGTGTGTGGGGGTGTTTTCGTTCGTGCTGTCTGCGTGTGTGGCTGCATGTGCTCTCTATGATCGGATTGTGGTTGTGCGTGTTGTGTGCAGTGTGCTATGTGTGTTGCACGCGTTTCATCAGTTTTGTGTGCATTTGTATGTGTTGTGTCAGTTTTGTGTGTGTGGTTGTGATTTGTGTGTTGTTGTGTGAGAGGGGCTGTGTGTGTTTGGCTGTTTGAGTTATGCACATGATGTGAGATGTGTTGACTGTGTGTGGCTGTGCTTGTTTTGTACATCTCTTGCATACAGTATGTGGTCTGTGCAATGGTTTTCGTGTGCATTGTGAGCAGTAGTTATGTGCCTTCAAGGCTGTGGTGTGTTCATTGTGTCTGTTGTGTTGCGTGTTTCTGTGTTGTGTGTGTGTACTGCGTTGTTCTCCTGTGTGAGGATGTATGTGTGGTGTGTCTGTGCGTGATTGTGTGTGCAGTGGGCAGTGTGTGAAATGTGTGCTACTTGTCTTTGTTGGTTATATGTGTTTTGCCTATGGATTTGGGAGTGTTGTGTGTGTTATGAGTTGTGATACTTTCTGTGCGGGATGCTTGTGTGTGTCGTGTGATGTGTGGTTCTGTGAGTTGTGTTTGTGTTGTGTGTATTCTACTCTGTGTGTTCTGTGGTCTGTGTGTTTTGCTTGTTGAGTGAGACACTGTGTGTTAGGACTGATATCTCTGTGTGTATGTTGTGTGTTTGGCATTGTGCATTCTGTGAGGCTGTGTGTGCTGTCTGTTTTATGTGTGTTTGGAGTGATGTGTGTAGTGTGTGAAATGTGTGTTGCATAATTCTTATGTTCTTTTTGTTGTGCACGGTGTGTGTTTTGCATGTTGGTTTCTATGTGCGTGGTTGTGTTTGACAGGATGTGTGTGTGGCTGGCTCCTTGAGTAAGGAGTGTAATTTGTGATGTGTGTGCTGTGTGTGGTCAAGCTTGGTCAGTGTGCCTCACTGGGTGTGTTGTGTTCACTCTGAGAACCGTGGTTCATGTGTATGGTGGGCAGTTATGGTCTCGGTGTGATGTGCTGGGTGTTGAGGGACTTCTGCATTCAAGTGCACGGAAGACAGCCTCTCGTGGTTGGTGGTTTTCTCCACAGGTTCGTATTACTCCAGGAGGGCCTTGTTTCCTGAGGGCGCAGAGAGCCACCTCATCTCTTTACTAGCAAGGCCCTGAAGACGCCTTTGTTGTAAAGTGTCAGAAACTGCTGCAGGAGAGCCTTATGACAAACTCTGCCGCAGAAACAATCCACCATGCACTGAGGAGACCCACCCTGAGAGAATGCTAGGCTGCTTTCATTTTGCATGGAATTTGCTCCTATGTGATAAGGAAAACAGCAAACATTGCAGTAGAACGCGGTCTTCTCTGTATGCCCTCTATCTCAAAGATGTAGGTGGGCTGCGAATAGGCCTTTGCTCTAGCGACACTGGAAGTTGCAGAAGATGATGCATTGTAGTGACAGCAGTGGAGGCAATTCAGCTTTGGATTCAGCTTATGTGAGTGAAAGAAAGCACTGCAGGATGGCCCATTCAAGGAATCATTGAAGCCCTGGCAGTGGAAGCTGAAACTGAGCCTGCAATGTGCTCCCCACCATGTCTGTGTGGCCATGAACCTGAGGCCTTGCTGAGGAAACCTGGCCGTCAGGAAAATAACCGCATACGCCGAATTTAGCTCGCAATGTGGTTTCCGTGTCTGTCCTGTGTGACTGCACCTTAAGTGCATGAGTGAAGTCTGCTCTGTAGAGATGTCTTTTGCTCAGTGTCTGGTGCTCATTTTGGTGGCCAATAACGTTAGGTTTTGCTGAGGAATCCTGGCCATCAGGAAAATACCCGCATACAACGAATTGAACTTGCAATGTGGTTTCCGTGTCTTTCCTGTGTTCCTGCACTCTAAGCAACTGAAAGAGGATTTCTGTGTAGAGCTCTCTTTTGCTGAGTGTCATGTGCTCATTTAGGTGACCATTAACGTGAGGCTTTGTTGAGGAAGCCTGGCCATCAGGAAAATACCAGCGTACAACGAATTCAGCTCGCAATGTGGTTTCCGTGTCTGTAATGTGTGCCTGCTCTCTAAGCGCCTGAAAGATGTCTGCTGTGTAGAGCTCTCTTTTGCTGAGTGTTGGGTGCTCATTTGTGTGGCCATTCACGTGAGGTTTTGCTGAGGAAGACTGGCATACAACGAATTCAGCTCGCAATGTGTTTTCCGTGTCAGTCCTGTGTGACTGCACTCTAAGCACCTGAAAGAGGATTTCTGTGTAGAGCTCTCTTTTGCTGAGTGTCATGTTCTCATTTAGGTGACCATTAACGTGAGGCTTTGTTGGGGAAGCCTGGCCATCAGGAAAAAAATACCCGCATACCACGAATACAGCTCGCAATGTGGTTTCCGTGTCTGTAATGTGTGCTTGCTCTCTAAGCACCTGAAAGAGGTCTGCTGCGTAGAGCTCTCTTTGCTGAGTGTTGGGTGCTCATTTGTGTGGCCATTAACGTGAGGTTTTGCTGAGGAACACTGGCCACCAGGAAAACACCCGCATACAATAAATTCAGCTCGCCATGTGTTTTCCGTGTCAGTCCTGTGTGACTGCACTCTAAGCGCATGAGTGAAGTCTCCTCTGTAGAGATATCTTTTGCTGATTGTCGGGTGCTCATTTGTGTGGCCATTAACGTGAGGTTTTGCTGAGGAAGACTGGCATACAACGAATTCAGCTTGCAATGTGTTTTCCGTGTCAGTCCTGTGTGACTGCACTCTAAGCGCATGAGTGAAGTCTGCTCTGTAGAGATATCTTTTGCTGAGTGTAGGGTGCTCATTTGTGAGGCCATTCACGTGAGATTTTGCTGAGGAAGCCTGGCTGTCAGGAAAATACCCGCATACAACGTATTCAGCACGCAATGTGGTTTGCGTGTCTTATAAATTCTCTTTGTTGTGTTCTGTGCTGTGTTCTGGGTGGTGTGAGTGCTGCCTTTAGGCTTTCTGTGTGTGACATACTGGGTAGATGTTGCGTGGGCTGCTTCATTTGAGCATTGTGTGTAATGATGGGTTCGCCTTGTGTCGGGCGTGTTGTGTGCATGTGTATGTTGTGTGTGGGGGTGTTTTCGTTCGTGCTGTCTGCGTGTGTGGCTGCATGTGCTCTCTATGATCGGATTGTGGTTGTGCGTGTTGTGTGCAGTGTGCTATGTGTGTTGCACGCGTTTCATCAGTTTTGTGTGCATTTGTATGTGTTGTGTCAGTTTTGTGTGTGTGGTTGTGATTTGTGTGTTGTTGTGTGAGAGGGGCTGTGTGTGTTTGGCTGTTTGAGTTATGCACATGATGTGAGATGTGTTGACTGTGTGTGGCTGTGCTTGTTTTGTACATCTCTTGCATACAGTATGTGGTCTGTGCAATGGTTTTCGTGTGCATTGTGAGCAGTAGTTATGTGCCTTCAAGGCTGTGGTGTGTTCATTGTGTCTGTTGTGTTGCGTGTTTCTGTGTTGTGTGTGTGTACTGCGTTGTTCTCCTGTGTGAGGATGTATGTGTGGTGTGTCTGTGCGTGATTGTGTGTGCAGTGGGCAGTGTGTGAAATGTGTGCTACTTGTCTTTGTTGGTTATATGTGTTTTGCCTATGGATTTGGGAGTGTTGTGTGTGTTATGAGTTGTGATACTTTCTGTGCGGGATGCTTGTGTGTGTCGTGTGATGTGTGGTTCTGTGAGTTGTGTTTGTGTTGTGTGTATTCTACTCTGTGTGTTCTGTGGTCTGTGTGTTTTGCTTGTTGAGTGAGACACTGTGTGTTAGGACTGATATCTCTGTGTGTATGTTGTGTGTTTGGCATTGTGCATTCTGTGAGGCTGTGTGTGCTGTCTGTTTTATGTGTGTTTGGAGTGATGTGTGTAGTGTGTGAAATGTGTGTTGCATAATTCTTATGTTCTTTTTGTTGTGCACGGTGTGTGTTTTGCATGTTGGTTTCTATGTGCGTGGTTGTGTTTGACAGGATGTGTGTGTGGCTGGCTCCTTGAGTAAGGAGTGTAATTTGTGATGTGTGTGCTGTGTGTGGTCAAGCTTGGTCAGTGTGCCTCACTGGGTGTGTTGTGTTCACTCTGAGAACCGTGGTTCATGTGTATGGTGGGCAGTTATGGTCTCGGTGTGATGTGCTGGGTGTTGAGGGACTTCTGCATTCAAGTGCACGGAAGACAGCCTCTCGTGGTTGGTGGTTTTCTCCACAGGTTCGTATTACTCCAGGAGGGCCTTGTTTCCTGAGGGCGCAGAGAGCCACCTCATCTCTTTACTAGCAAGGCCCTGAAGACGCCTTTGTTGTAAAGTGTCAGAAACTGCTGCAGGAGAGCCTTATGACAAACTCTGCCGCAGAAACAATCCACCATGCACTGAGGAGACCCACCCTGAGAGAATGCTAGGCTGCTTTCATTTTGCATGGAATTTGCTCCTATGTGATAAGGAAAACAGCAAACATTGCAGTAGAACGCGGTCTTCTCTGTATGCCCTCTATCTCAAAGATGTAGGTGGGCTGCGAATAGGCCTTTGCTCTAGCGACACTGGAAGTTGCAGAAGATGATGCATTGTAGTGACAGCAGTGGAGGCAATTCAGCTTTGGATTCAGCTTATGTGAGTGAAAGAAAGCACTGCAGGATGGCCCATTCAAGGAATCATTGAAGCCCTGGCAGTGGAAGCTGAAACTGAGCCTGCAATGTGCTCCCCACCATGTCTGTGTGGCCATGAACCTGAGGCCTTGCTGAGGAAACCTGGCCGTCAGGAAAATAACCGCATACGCCGAATTTAGCTCGCAATGTGGTTTCCGTGTCTGTCCTGTGTGACTGCACCTTAAGTGCATGAGTGAAGTCTGCTCTGTAGAGATGTCTTTTGCTCAGTGTCTGGTGCTCATTTTGGTGGCCAATAACGTTAGGTTTTGCTGAGGAATCCTGGCCATCAGGAAAGTACCCGCATACAACGAACTGAACTTGCAATGTGGTTTCCGTGTCTTTCCTGTGTTCCTGCACTCTAAGCAACTGAAAGAGGATTTCTGTGTAGAGCTCTCTTTTGCTGAGTGTCATGTGCTCATTTAGGTGACCATTAACGTGAGGCTTTGTTGAGGAAGCCTGGCCATCAGGAAAATACCAGCGTACAACGAATTCAGCTCGCAATGTGGTTTCCGTGTCTGTAATGTGTGCCTGCTCTCTAAGCGCCTGAAAGATGTCTGCTGTGTAGAGCTCTCTTTTGCTGAGTGTTGGGTGCTCATTTGTGTGGCCATTCACGTGAGGTTTTGCTGAGGAAGACTGGCATACAACGAATTCAGCTCGCAATGTGTTTTCCGTGTCAGTCCTGTGTGACTGCACTCTAAGCACCTGAAAGAGGATTTCTGTGTAGAGCTCTCTTTTGCTGAGTGTCATGTTCTCATTTAGGTGACCATTAACGTGAGGCTTTGTTGGGGAAGCCTGGCCATCAGGAAAAAAATACCCGCATACCACGAATACAGCTCGCAATGTGGTTTCCGTGTCTGTAATGTGTGCTTGCTCTCTAAGCACCTGAAAGAGGTCTGCTGCGTAGAGCTCTCTTTGCTGAGTGTTGGGTGCTCATTTGTGTGGCCATTAACGTGAGGTTTTGCTGAGGAACACTGGCCACCAGGAAAACACCCGCATACAATAAATTCAGCTCGCCATGTGTTTTCCGTGTCAGTCCTGTGTGACTGCACTCTAAGCGCATGAGTGAAGTCTCCTCTGTAGAGATATCTTTTGCTGATTGTCGGGTGCTCATTTGTGTGGCCATTAACGTGAGGTTTTGCTGAGGAAGACTGGCATACAACGAATTCAGCTTGCAATGTGTTTTCCGTGTCAGTCCTGTGTGACTGCACTCTAAGCGCATGAGTGAAGTCTGCTCTGTAGAGATATCTTTTGCTGAGTGTAGGGTGCTCATTTGTGAGGCCATTCACGTGAGATTTTGCTGAGGAAGCCTGGCTGTCAGGAAAATACCCGCATACAACGTATTCAGCACGCAATGTGGTTTGCGTGTCTTATAAATTCTCTTTGTTGTGTTCTGTGCTGTGTTCTGGGTGGTGTGAGTGCTGCCTTTAGGCTTTCTGTGTGTGACATACTGGGTAGATGTTGCGTGGGCTGCTTCATTTGAGCATTGTGTGTAATGATGGGTTCGCCTTGTGTCGGGCGTGTTGTGTGCATGTGTATGTTGTGTGTGGGGGTGTTTTCGTTCGTGCTGTCTGCGTGTGTGGCTGCATGTGCTCTCTATGATCGGATTGTGGTTGTGCGTGTTGTGTGCAGTGTGCTATGTGTGTTGCACGCGTTTCATCAGTTTTGTGTGCATTTGTATGTGTTGTGTCAGTTTTGTGTGTGTGGTTGTGATTTGTGTGTTGTTGTGTGAGAGGGGCTGTGTGTGTTTGGCTGTTTGAGTTATGCACATGATGTGAGATGTGTTGACTGTGTGTGGCTGTGCTTGTTTTGTACATCTCTTGCATACAGTATGTGGTCTGTGCAATGGTTTTCGTGTGCATTGTGAGCAGTAGTTATGTGCCTTCAAGGCTGTGGTGTGTTCATTGTGTCTGTTGTGTTGCGTGTTTCTGTGTTGTGTGTGTGTACTGCGTTGTTCTCCTGTGTGAGGATGTATGTGTGGTGTGTCTGTGCGTGATTGTGTGTGCAGTGGGCAGTGTGTGAAATGTGTGCTACTTGTCTTTGTTGGTTATATGTGTTTTGCCTATGGATTTGGGAGTGTTGTGTGTGTTATGAGTTGTGATACTTTCTGTGCGGGATGCTTGTGTGTGTCGTGTGATGTGTGGTTCTGTGAGTTGTGTTTGTGTTGTGTGTATTCTACTCTGTGTGTTCTGTGGTCTGTGTGTTTTGCTTGTTGAGTGAGACACTGTGTGTTAGGACTGATATCTCTGTGTGTATGTTGTGTGTTTGGCATTGTGCATTCTGTGAGGCTGTGTGTGCTGTCTGTTTTATGTGTGTTTGGAGTGATGTGTGTAGTGTGTGAAATGTGTGTTGCATAATTCTTATGTTCTTTTTGTTGTGGACGGTGTGTGTTTTGCATGTTGGTTTCTATGTGCGTGGTTGTGTTTGACAGGTTGTGTGTGTGGCTGGCTCCTTGAGTAAGGAGTGTAATTTGTGATGTGTGTGCTGTGTGTGGTCAAGCTTGGTCAGTGTGCCTCACTGGGTGTGTTGTGTTCACTCTGAGAACCGTGGTTCATGTGTATGGTGGGCAGTTATGGTCTCGGTGTGATGTGCTGGGTGTTGAGGGACTTCTGCATTCAAGTGCACGGAAGACAGCCTCTCGTGGTTGGTGGTTTTCTCCACAGGTTCGTATTACTCCAGGAGGGCCTTGTTTCCTGAGGGCGCAGAGAGCCACCTCATCTCTTTACTAGCAAGGCCCTGAAGACGCCTTTGTTGTAAAGTGTCAGAAACTGCTGCAGGAGAGCCTTATGACAAACTCTGCCGCAGAAACAATCCACCATGCACTGAGGAGACCCACCCTGAGAGAATGCTAGGCTGCTTTCATTTTGCATGGAATTTGCTCCTATGTGATAAGGAAAACAGCAAACATTGCAGTAGAACGCGGTCTTCTCTGTATGCCCTCTATCTCAAAGATGTAGGTGGGCTGCGAATAGGCCTTTGCTCTAGCGACACTGGAAGTTGCAGAAGATGATGCATTGTAGTGACAGCAGTGGAGGCAATTCAGCTTTGGATTCAGCTTATGTGAGTGAAAGAAAGCACTGCAGGATGGCCCATTCAAGGAATCATTGAAGCCCTGGCAGTGGAAGCTGAAACTGAGCCTGCAATGTGCTCCCCACCATGTCTGTGTGGCCATGAACCTGAGGCCTTGCTGAGGAAACCTGGCCGTCAGGAAAATAACCGCATACGCCGAATTTAGCTCGCAATGTGGTTTCCGTGTCTGTCCTGTGTGACTGCACCTTAAGTGCATGAGTGAAGTCTGCTCTGTAGAGATGTCTTTTGCTCAGTGTCTGGTGCTCATTTTGGTGGCCAATAACGTTAGGTTTTGCTGAGGAATCCTGGCCATCAGGAAAGTACCCGCATACAACGAACTGAACTTGCAATGTGGTTTCCGTGTCTTTCCTGTGTTCCTGCACTCTAAGCAACTGAAAGAGGATTTCTGTGTAGAGCTCTCTTTTGCTGAGTGTCATGTGCTCATTTAGGTGACCATTAACGTGAGGCTTTGTTGAGGAAGCCTGGCCATCAGGAAAATACCAGCGTACAACGAATTCAGCTCGCAATGTGGTTTCCGTGTCTGTAATGTGTGCCTGCTCTCTAAGCGCCTGAAAGATGTCTGCTGTGTAGAGCTCTCTTTTGCTGAGTGTTGGGTGCTCATTTGTGTGGCCATTCACGTGAGGTTTTGCTGAGGAAGACTGGCATACAACGAATTCAGCTCGCAATGTGTTTTCCGTGTCAGTCCTGTGTGACTGCACTCTAAGCACCTGAAAGAGGATTTCTGTGTAGAGCTCTCTTTTGCTGAGTGTCATGTTCTCATTTAGGTGACCATTAACGTGAGGCTTTGTTGGGGAAGCCTGGCCATCAGGAAAAAAATACCCGCATACCACGAATACAGCTCGCAATGTGGTTTCCGTGTCTGTAATGTGTGCTTGCTCTCTAAGCACCTGAAAGAGGTCTGCTGCGTAGAGCTCTCTTTGCTGAGTGTTGGGTGCTCATTTGTGTGGCCATTAACGTGAGGTTTTGCTGAGGAACACTGGCCACCAGGAAAACACCCGCATACAATAAATTCAGCTCGCCATGTGTTTTCCGTGTCAGTCCTGTGTGACTGCACTCTAAGCGCATGAGTGAAGTCTCCTCTGTAGAGATATCTTTTGCTGATTGTCGGGTGCTCATTTGTGTGGCCATTAACGTGAGGTTTTGCTGAGGAAGACTGGCATACAACGAATTCAGCTTGCAATGTGTTTTCCGTGTCAGTCCTGTGTGACTGCACTCTAAGCGCATGAGTGAAGTCTGCTCTGTAGAGATATCTTTTGCTGAGTGTAGGGTGCTCATTTGTGAGGCCATTCACGTGAGATTTTGCTGAGGAAGCCTGGCTGTCAGGAAAATACCCGCATACAACGTATTCAGCACGCAATGTGGTTTGCGTGTCTTATAAATTCTCTTTGTTGTGTTCTGTGCTGTGTTCTGGGTGGTGTGAGTGCTGCCTTTAGGCTTTCTGTGTGTGACATACTGGGTAGATGTTGCGTGGGCTGCTTCATTTGAGCATTGTGTGTAATGATGGGTTCGCCTTGTGTCGGGCGTGTTGTGTGCATGTGTATGTTGTGTGTGGGGGTGTTTTCGTTCGTGCTGTCTGCGTGTGTGGCTGCATGTGCTCTCTATGATCGGATTGTGGTTGTGCGTGTTGTGTGCAGTGTGCTATGTGTGTTGCACGCGTTTCATCAGTTTTGTGTGCATTTGTATGTGTTGTGTCAGTTTTGTGTGTGTGGTTGTGATTTGTGTGTTGTTGTGTGAGAGGGGCTGTGTGTGTTTGGCTGTTTGAGTTATGCACATGATGTGAGATGTGTTGACTGTGTGTGGCTGTGCTTGTTTTGTACATCTCTTGCATACAGTATGTGGTCTGTGCAATGGTTTTCGTGTGCATTGTGAGCAGTAGTTATGTGCCTTCAAGGCTGTGGTGTGTTCATTGTGTCTGTTGTGTTGCGTGTTTCTGTGTTGTGTGTGTGTACTGCGTTGTTCTCCTGTGTGAGGATGTATGTGTGGTGTGTCTGTGCGTGATTGTGTGTGCAGTGGGCAGTGTGTGAAATGTGTGCTACTTGTCTTTGTTGGTTATATGTGTTTTGCCTATGGATTTGGGAGTGTTGTGTGTGTTATGAGTTGTGATACTTTCTGTGCGGGATGCTTGTGTGTGTCGTGTGATGTGTGGTTCTGTGAGTTGTGTTTGTGTTGTGTGTATTCTACTCTGTGTGTTCTGTGGTCTGTGTGTTTTGCTTGTTGAGTGAGACACTGTGTGTTAGGACTGATATCTCTGTGTGTATGTTGTGTGTTTGGCATTGTGCATTCTGTGAGGCTGTGTGTGCTGTCTGTTTTATGTGTGTTTGGAGTGATGTGTGTAGTGTGTGAAATGTGTGTTGCATAATTCTTATGTTCTTTTTGTTGTGCACGGTGTGTGTTTTGCATGTTGGTTTCTATGTGCGTGGTTGTGTTTGACAGGTTGTGTGTGTGGCTGGCTCCTTGAGTAAGGAGTGTAATTTGTGATGTGTGTGCTGTGTGTGGTCAAGCTTGGTCAGTGTGCCTCACTGGGTGTGTTGTGTTCACTCTGAGAACCGTGGTTCATGTGTATGGTGGGCAGTTATGGTCTCGGTGTGATGTGCTGGGTGTTGAGGGACTTCTGCATTCAAGTGCACGGAAGACAGCCTCTCGTGGTTGGTGGTTTTCTCCACAGGTTCGTATTACTCCAGGAGGGCCTTGTTTCCTGAGGGCGCAGAGAGCCACCTCATCTCTTTACTAGCAAGGCCCTGAAGACGCCTTTGTTGTAAAGTGTCAGAAACTGCTGCAGGAGAGCCTTATGACAAACTCTGCCGCAGAAACAATCCACCATGCACTGAGGAGACCCACCCTGAGAGAATGCTAGGCTGCTTTCATTTTGCATGGAATTTGCTCCTATGTGATAAGGAAAACAGCAAACATTGCAGTAGAACGCGGTCTTCTCTGTATGCCCTCTATCTCAAAGATGTAGGTGGGCTGCGAATAGGCCTTTGCTCTAGCGACACTGGAAGTTGCAGAAGATGATGCATTGTAGTGACAGCAGTGGAGGCAATTCAGCTTTGGATTCAGCTTATGTGAGTGAAAGAAAGCACTGCAGGATGGCCCATTCAAGGAATCATTGAAGCCCTGGCAGTGGAAGCTGAAACTGAGCCTGCAATGTGCTCCCCACCATGTCTGTGTGGCCATGAACCTGAGGCCTTGCTGAGGAAACCTGGCCGTCAGGAAAATAACCGCATACGCCGAATTTAGCTCGCAATGTGGTTTCCGTGTCTGTCCTGTGTGACTGCACCTTAAGTGCATGAGTGAAGTCTGCTCTGTAGAGATGTCTTTTGCTCAGTGTCTGGTGCTCATTTTGGTGGCCAATAACGTTAGGTTTTGCTGAGGAATCCTGGCCATCAGGAAAATACCCGCATACAACGAATTGAACTTGCAATGTGGTTTCCGTGTCTTTCCTGTGTTCCTGCACTCTAAGCAACTGAAAGAGGATTTCTGTGTAGAGCTCTCTTTTGCTGAGTGTCATGTGCTCATTTAGGTGACCATTAACGTGAGGCTTTGTTGAGGAAGCCTGGCCATCAGGAAAATACCAGCGTACAACGAATTCAGCTCGCAATGTGGTTTCCGTGTCTGTAATGTGTGCCTGCTCTCTAAGCGCCTGAAAGATGTCTGCTGTGTAGAGCTCTCTTTTGCTGAGTGTTGGGTGCTCATTTGTGTGGCCATTCACGTGAGGTTTTGCTGAGGAAGACTGGCATACAACGAATTCAGCTCGCAATGTGTTTTCCGTGTCAGTCCTGTGTGACTGCACTCTAAGCACCTGAAAGAGGATTTCTGTGTAGAGCTCTCTTTTGCTGAGTGTCATGTTCTCATTTAGGTGACCATTAACGTGAGGCTTTGTTGGGGAAGCCTGGCCATCAGGAAAAAAATACCCGCATACCACGAATACAGCTCGCAATGTGGTTTCCGTGTCTGTAATGTGTGCTTGCTCTCTAAGCACCTGAAAGAGGTCTGCTGCGTAGAGCTCTCTTTGCTGAGTGTTGGGTGCTCATTTGTGTGGCCATTAACGTGAGGTTTTGCTGAGGAACACTGGCCACCAGGAAAACACCCGCATACAATAAATTCAGCTCGCCATGTGTTTTCCGTGTCAGTCCTGTGTGACTGCACTCTAAGCGCATGAGTGAAGTCTCCTCTGTAGAGATATCTTTTGCTGATTGTCGGGTGCTCATTTGTGTGGCCATTAACGTGAGGTTTTGCTGAGGAAGACTGGCATACAACGAATTCAGCTTGCAATGTGTTTTCCGTGTCAGTCCTGTGTGACTGCACTCTAAGCGCATGAGTGAAGTCTGCTCTGTAGAGATATCTTTTGCTGAGTGTAGGGTGCTCATTTGTGAGGCCATTCACGTGAGATTTTGCTGAGGAAGCCTGGCTGTCAGGAAAATACCCGCATACAACGTATTCAGCACGCAATGTGGTTTGCGTGTCTTATAAATTCTCTTTGTTGTGTTCTGTGCTGTGTTCTGGGTGGTGTGAGTGCTGCCTTTAGGCTTTCTGTGTGTGACATACTGGGTAGATGTTGCGTGGGCTGCTTCATTTGAGCATTGTGTGTAATGATGGGTTCGCCTTGTGTCGGGCGTGTTGTGTGCATGTGTATGTTGTGTGTGGGGGTGTTTTCGTTCGTGCTGTCTGCGTGTGTGGCTGCATGTGCTCTCTATGATCGGATTGTGGTTGTGCGTGTTGTGTGCAGTGTGCTATGTGTGTTGCACGCGTTTCATCAGTTTTGTGTGCATTTGTATGTGTTGTGTCAGTTTTGTGTGTGTGGTTGTGATTTGTGTGTTGTTGTGTGAGAGGGGCTGTGTGTGTTTGGCTGTTTGAGTTATGCACATGATGTGAGATGTGTTGACTGTGTGTGGCTGTGCTTGTTTTGTACATCTCTTGCATACAGTATGTGGTCTGTGCAATGGTTTTCGTGTGCATTGTGAGCAGTAGTTATGTGCCTTCAAGGCTGTGGTGTGTTCATTGTGTCTGTTGTGTTGCGTGTTTCTGTGTTGTGTGTGTGTACTGCGTTGTTCTCCTGTGTGAGGATGTATGTGTGGTGTGTCTGTGCGTGATTGTGTGTGCAGTGGGCAGTGTGTGAAATGTGTGCTACTTGTCTTTGTTGGTTATATGTGTTTTGCCTATGGATTTGGGAGTGTTGTGTGTGTTATGAGTTGTGATACTTTCTGTGCGGGATGCTTGTGTGTGTCGTGTGATGTGTGGTTCTGTGAGTTGTGTTTGTGTTGTGTGTATTCTACTCTGTGTGTTCTGTGGTCTGTGTGTTTTGCTTGTTGAGTGAGACACTGTGTGTTAGGACTGATATCTCTGTGTGTATGTTGTGTGTTTGGCATTGTGCATTCTGTGAGGCTGTGTGTGCTGTCTGTTTTATGTGTGTTTGGAGTGATGTGTGTAGTGTGTGAAATGTGTGTTGCATAATTCTTATGTTCTTTTTGTTGTGGACGGTGTGTGTTTTGCATGTTGGTTTCTATGTGCGTGGTTGTGTTTGACAGGTTGTGTGTGTGGCTGGCTCCTTGAGTAAGGAGTGTAATTTGTGATGTGTGTGCTGTGTGTGGTCAAGCTTGGTCAGTGTGCCTCACTGGGTGTGTTGTGTTCACTCTGAGAACCGTGGTTCATGTGTATGGTGGGCAGTTATGGTCTCGGTGTGATGTGCTGGGTGTTGAGGGACTTCTGCATTCAAGTGCACGGAAGACAGCCTCTCGTGGTTGGTGGTTTTCTCCACAGGTTCGTATTACTCCAGGAGGGCCTTGTTTCCTGAGGGCGCAGAGAGCCACCTCATCTCTTTACTAGCAAGGCCCTGAAGACGCCTTTGTTGTAAAGTGTCAGAAACTGCTGCAGGAGAGCCTTATGACAAACTCTGCCGCAGAAACAATCCACCATGCACTGAGGAGACCCACCCTGAGAGAATGCTAGGCTGCTTTCATTTTGCATGGAATTTGCTCCTATGTGATAAGGAAAACAGCAAACATTGCAGTAGAACGCGGTCTTCTCTGTATGCCCTCTATCTCAAAGATGTAGGTGGGCTGCGAATAGGCCTTTGCTCTAGCGACACTGGAAGTTGCAGAAGATGATGCATTGTAGTGACAGCAGTGGAGGCAATTCAGCTTTGGATTCAGCTTATGTGAGTGAAAGAAAGCACTGCAGGATGGCCCATTCAAGGAATCATTGAAGCCCTGGCAGTGGAAGCTGAAACTGAGCCTGCAATGTGCTCCCCACCATGTCTGTGTGGCCATGAACCTGAGGCCTTGCTGAGGAAACCTGGCCGTCAGGAAAATAACCGCATACGCCGAATTTAGCTCGCAATGTGGTTTCCGTGTCTGTCCTGTGTGACTGCACCTTAAGTGCATGAGTGAAGTCTGCTCTGTAGAGATGTCTTTTGCTCAGTGTCTGGTGCTCATTTTGGTGGCCAATAACGTTAGGTTTTGCTGAGGAATCCTGGCCATCAGGAAAGTACCCGCATACAACGAACTGAACTTGCAATGTGGTTTCCGTGTCTTTCCTGTGTTCCTGCACTCTAAGCAACTGAAAGAGGATTTCTGTGTAGAGCTCTCTTTTGCTGAGTGTCATGTGCTCATTTAGGTGACCATTAACGTGAGGCTTTGTTGAGGAAGCCTGGCCATCAGGAAAATACCAGCGTACAACGAATTCAGCTCGCAATGTGGTTTCCGTGTCTGTAATGTGTGCCTGCTCTCTAAGCGCCTGAAAGATGTCTGCTGTGTAGAGCTCTCTTTTGCTGAGTGTTGGGTGCTCATTTGTGTGGCCATTCACGTGAGGTTTTGCTGAGGAAGACTGGCATACAACGAATTCAGCTCGCAATGTGTTTTCCGTGTCAGTCCTGTGTGACTGCACTCTAAGCACCTGAAAGAGGATTTCTGTGTAGAGCTCTCTTTTGCTGAGTGTCATGTTCTCATTTAGGTGACCATTAACGTGAGGCTTTGTTGGGGAAGCCTGGCCATCAGGAAAAAAATACCCGCATACCACGAATACAGCTCGCAATGTGGTTTCCGTGTCTGTAATGTGTGCTTGCTCTCTAAGCACCTGAAAGAGGTCTGCTGCGTAGAGCTCTCTTTGCTGAGTGTTGGGTGCTCATTTGTGTGGCCATTAACGTGAGGTTTTGCTGAGGAACACTGGCCACCAGGAAAACACCCGCATACAATAAATTCAGCTCGCCATGTGTTTTCCGTGTCAGTCCTGTGTGACTGCACTCTAAGCGCATGAGTGAAGTCTCCTCTGTAGAGATATCTTTTGCTGATTGTCGGGTGCTCATTTGTGTGGCCATTAACGTGAGGTTTTGCTGAGGAAGACTGGCATACAACGAATTCAGCTTGCAATGTGTTTTCCGTGTCAGTCCTGTGTGACTGCACTCTAAGCGCATGAGTGAAGTCTGCTCTGTAGAGATATCTTTTGCTGAGTGTAGGGTGCTCATTTGTGAGGCCATTCACGTGAGATTTTGCTGAGGAAGCCTGGCTGTCAGGAAAATACCCGCATACAACGTATTCAGCACGCAATGTGGTTTGCGTGTCTTATAAATTCTCTTTGTTGTGTTCTGTGCTGTGTTCTGGGTGGTGTGAGTGCTGCCTTTAGGCTTTCTGTGTGTGACATACTGGGTAGATGTTGCGTGGGCTGCTTCATTTGAGCATTGTGTGTAATGATGGGTTCGCCTTGTGTCGGGCGTGTTGTGTGCATGTGTATGTTGTGTGTGGGGGTGTTTTCGTTCGTGCTGTCTGCGTGTGTGGCTGCATGTGCTCTCTATGATCGGATTGTGGTTGTGCGTGTTGTGTGCAGTGTGCTATGTGTGTTGCACGCGTTTCATCAGTTTTGTGTGCATTTGTATGTGTTGTGTCAGTTTTGTGTGTGTGGTTGTGATTTGTGTGTTGTTGTGTGAGAGGGGCTGTGTGTGTTTGGCTGTTTGAGTTATGCACATGATGTGAGATGTGTTGACTGTGTGTGGCTGTGCTTGTTTTGTACATCTCTTGCATACAGTATGTGGTCTGTGCAATGGTTTTCGTGTGCATTGTGAGCAGTAGTTATGTGCCTTCAAGGCTGTGGTGTGTTCATTGTGTCTGTTGTGTTGCGTGTTTCTGTGTTGTGTGTGTGTACTGCGTTGTTCTCCTGTGTGAGGATGTATGTGTGGTGTGTCTGTGCGTGATTGTGTGTGCAGTGGGCAGTGTGTGAAATGTGTGCTACTTGTCTTTGTTGGTTATATGTGTTTTGCCTATGGATTTGGGAGTGTTGTGTGTGTTATGAGTTGTGATACTTTCTGTGCGGGATGCTTGTGTGTGTCGTGTGATGTGTGGTTCTGTGAGTTGTGTTTGTGTTGTGTGTATTCTACTCTGTGTGTTCTGTGGTCTGTGTGTTTTGCTTGTTGAGTGAGACACTGTGTGTTAGGACTGATATCTCTGTGTGTATGTTGTGTGTTTGGCATTGTGCATTCTGTGAGGCTGTGTGTGCTGTCTGTTTTATGTGTGTTTGGAGTGATGTGTGTAGTGTGTGAAATGTGTGTTGCATAATTCTTATGTTCTTTTTGTTGTGGACGGTGTGTGTTTTGCATGTTGGTTTCTATGTGCGTGGTTGTGTTTGACAGGTTGTGTGTGTGGCTGGCTCCTTGAGTAAGGAGTGTAATTTGTGATGTGTGTGCTGTGTGTGGTCAAGCTTGGTCAGTGTGCCTCACTGGGTGTGTTGTGTTCACTCTGAGAACCGTGGTTCATGTGTATGGTGGGCAGTTATGGTCTCGGTGTGATGTGCTGGGTGTTGAGGGACTTCTGCATTCAAGTGCACGGAAGACAGCCTCTCGTGGTTGGTGGTTTTCTCCACAGGTTCGTATTACTCCAGGAGGGCCTTGTTTCCTGAGGGCGCAGAGAGCCACCTCATCTCTTTACTAGCAAGGCCCTGAAGACGCCTTTGTTGTAAAGTGTCAGAAACTGCTGCAGGAGAGCCTTATGACAAACTCTGCCGCAGAAACAATCCACCATGCACTGAGGAGACCCACCCTGAGAGAATGCTAGGCTGCTTTCATTTTGCATGGAATTTGCTCCTATGTGATAAGGAAAACAGCAAACATTGCAGTAGAACGCGGTCTTCTCTGTATGCCCTCTATCTCAAAGATGTAGGTGGGCTGCGAATAGGCCTTTGCTCTAGCGACACTGGAAGTTGCAGAAGATGATGCATTGTAGTGACAGCAGTGGAGGCAATTCAGCTTTGGATTCAGCTTATGTGAGTGAAAGAAAGCACTGCAGGATGGCCCATTCAAGGAATCATTGAAGCCCTGGCAGTGGAAGCTGAAACTGAGCCTGCAATGTGCTCCCCACCATGTCTGTGTGGCCATGAACCTGAGGCCTTGCTGAGGAAACCTGGCCGTCAGGAAAATAACCGCATACGCCGAATTTAGCTCGCAATGTGGTTTCCGTGTCTGTCCTGTGTGACTGCACCTTAAGTGCATGAGTGAAGTCTGCTCTGTAGAGATGTCTTTTGCTCAGTGTCTGGTGCTCATTTTGGTGGCCAATAACGTTAGGTTTTGCTGAGGAATCCTGGCCATCAGGAAAATACCCGCATACAACGAATTGAACTTGCAATGTGGTTTCCGTGTCTTTCCTGTGTTCCTGCACTCTAAGCAACTGAAAGAGGATTTCTGTGTAGAGCTCTCTTTTGCTGAGTGTCATGTGCTCATTTAGGTGACCATTAACGTGAGGCTTTGTTGAGGAAGCCTGGCCATCAGGAAAATACCAGCGTACAACGAATTCAGCTCGCAATGTGGTTTCCGTGTCTGTAATGTGTGCCTGCTCTCTAAGCGCCTGAAAGATGTCTGCTGTGTAGAGCTCTCTTTTGCTGAGTGTTGGGTGCTCATTTGTGTGGCCATTCACGTGAGGTTTTGCTGAGGAAGACTGGCATACAACGAATTCAGCTCGCAATGTGTTTTCCGTGTCAGTCCTGTGTGACTGCACTCTAAGCACCTGAAAGAGGATTTCTGTGTAGAGCTCTCTTTTGCTGAGTGTCATGTTCTCATTTAGGTGACCATTAACGTGAGGCTTTGTTGGGGAAGCCTGGCCATCAGGAAAAAAATACCCGCATACCACGAATACAGCTCGCAATGTGGTTTCCGTGTCTGTAATGTGTGCTTGCTCTCTAAGCACCTGAAAGAGGTCTGCTGCGTAGAGCTCTCTTTGCTGAGTGTTGGGTGCTCATTTGTGTGGCCATTAACGTGAGGTTTTGCTGAGGAACACTGGCCACCAGGAAAACACCCGCATACAATAAATTCAGCTCGCCATGTGTTTTCCGTGTCAGTCCTGTGTGACTGCACTCTAAGCGCATGAGTGAAGTCTCCTCTGTAGAGATATCTTTTGCTGATTGTCGGGTGCTCATTTGTGTGGCCATTAACGTGAGGTTTTGCTGAGGAAGACTGGCATACAACGAATTCAGCTTGCAATGTGTTTTCCGTGTCAGTCCTGTGTGACTGCACTCTAAGCGCATGAGTGAAGTCTGCTCTGTAGAGATATCTTTTGCTGAGTGTAGGGTGCTCATTTGTGAGGCCATTCACGTGAGATTTTGCTGAGGAAGCCTGGCTGTCAGGAAAATACCCGCATACAACGTATTCAGCACGCAATGTGGTTTGCGTGTCTTATAAATTCTCTTTGTTGTGTTCTGTGCTGTGTTCTGGGTGGTGTGAGTGCTGCCTTTAGGCTTTCTGTGTGTGACATACTGGGTAGATGTTGCGTGGGCTGCTTCATTTGAGCATTGTGTGTAATGATGGGTTCGCCTTGTGTCGGGCGTGTTGTGTGCATGTGTATGTTGTGTGTGGGGGTGTTTTCGTTCGTGCTGTCTGCGTGTGTGGCTGCATGTGCTCTCTATGATCGGATTGTGGTTGTGCGTGTTGTGTGCAGTGTGCTATGTGTGTTGCACGCGTTTCATCAGTTTTGTGTGCATTTGTATGTGTTGTGTCAGTTTTGTGTGTGTGGTTGTGATTTGTGTGTTGTTGTGTGAGAGGGGCTGTGTGTGTTTGGCTGTTTGAGTTATGCACATGATGTGAGATGTGTTGACTGTGTGTGGCTGTGCTTGTTTTGTACATCTCTTGCATACAGTATGTGGTCTGTGCAATGGTTTTCGTGTGCATTGTGAGCAGTAGTTATGTGCCTTCAAGGCTGTGGTGTGTTCATTGTGTCTGTTGTGTTGCGTGTTTCTGTGTTGTGTGTGTGTACTGCGTTGTTCTCCTGTGTGAGGATGTATGTGTGGTGTGTCTGTGCGTGATTGTGTGTGCAGTGGGCAGTGTGTGAAATGTGTGCTACTTGTCTTTGTTGGTTATATGTGTTTTGCCTATGGATTTGGGAGTGTTGTGTGTGTTATGAGTTGTGATACTTTCTGTGCGGGATGCTTGTGTGTGTCGTGTGATGTGTGGTTCTGTGAGTTGTGTTTGTGTTGTGTGTATTCTACTCTGTGTGTTCTGTGGTCTGTGTGTTTTGCTTGTTGAGTGAGACACTGTGTGTTAGGACTGATATCTCTGTGTGTATGTTGTGTGTTTGGCATTGTGCATTCTGTGAGGCTGTGTGTGCTGTCTGTTTTATGTGTGTTTGGAGTGATGTGTGTAGTGTGTGAAATGTGTGTTGCATAATTCTTATGTTCTTTTTGTTGTGCACGGTGTGTGTTTTGCATGTTGGTTTCTATGTGCGTGGTTGTGTTTGACAGGATGTGTGTGTGGCTGGCTCCTTGAGTAAGGAGTGTAATTTGTGATGTGTGTGCTGTGTGTGGTCAAGCTTGGTCAGTGTGCCTCACTGGGTGTGTTGTGTTCACTCTGAGAACCGTGGTTCATGTGTATGGTGGGCAGTTATGGTCTCGGTGTGATGTGCTGGGTGTTGAGGGACTTCTGCATTCAAGTGCACGGAAGACAGCCTCTCGTGGTTGGTGGTTTTCTCCACAGGTTCGTATTACTCCAGGAGGGCCTTGTTTCCTGAGGGCGCAGAGAGCCACCTCATCTCTTTACTAGCAAGGCCCTGAAGACGCCTTTGTTGTAAAGTGTCAGAAACTGCTGCAGGAGAGCCTTATGACAAACTCTGCCGCAGAAACAATCCACCATGCACTGAGGAGACCCACCCTGAGAGAATGCTAGGCTGCTTTCATTTTGCATGGAATTTGCTCCTATGTGATAAGGAAAACAGCAAACATTGCAGTAGAACGCGGTCTTCTCTGTATGCCCTCTATCTCAAAGATGTAGGTGGGCTGCGAATAGGCCTTTGCTCTAGCGACACTGGAAGTTGCAGAAGATGATGCATTGTAGTGACAGCAGTGGAGGCAATTCAGCTTTGGATTCAGCTTATGTGAGTGAAAGAAAGCACTGCAGGATGGCCCATTCAAGGAATCATTGAAGCCCTGGCAGTGGAAGCTGAAACTGAGCCTGCAATGTGCTCCCCACCATGTCTGTGTGGCCATGAACCTGAGGCCTTGCTGAGGAAACCTGGCCGTCAGGAAAATAACCGCATACGCCGAATTTAGCTCGCAATGTGGTTTCCGTGTCTGTCCTGTGTGACTGCACCTTAAGTGCATGAGTGAAGTCTGCTCTGTAGAGATGTCTTTTGCTCAGTGTCTGGTGCTCATTTTGGTGGCCAATAACGTTAGGTTTTGCTGAGGAATCCTGGCCATCAGGAAAATACCCGCATACAACGAATTGAACTTGCAATGTGGTTTCCGTGTCTTTCCTGTGTTCCTGCACTCTAAGCAACTGAAAGAGGATTTCTGTGTAGAGCTCTCTTTTGCTGAGTGTCATGTGCTCATTTAGGTGACCATTAACGTGAGGCTTTGTTGAGGAAGCCTGGCCATCAGGAAAATACCAGCGTACAACGAATTCAGCTCGCAATGTGGTTTCCGTGTCTGTAATGTGTGCCTGCTCTCTAAGCGCCTGAAAGATGTCTGCTGTGTAGAGCTCTCTTTTGCTGAGTGTTGGGTGCTCATTTGTGTGGCCATTCACGTGAGGTTTTGCTGAGGAAGACTGGCATACAACGAATTCAGCTCGCAATGTGTTTTCCGTGTCAGTCCTGTGTGACTGCACTCTAAGCACCTGAAAGAGGATTTCTGTGTAGAGCTCTCTTTTGCTGAGTGTCATGTTCTCATTTAGGTGACCATTAACGTGAGGCTTTGTTGGGGAAGCCTGGCCATCAGGAAAAAAATACCCGCATACCACGAATACAGCTCGCAATGTGGTTTCCGTGTCTGTAATGTGTGCTTGCTCTCTAAGCACCTGAAAGAGGTCTGCTGCGTAGAGCTCTCTTTGCTGAGTGTTGGGTGCTCATTTGTGTGGCCATTAACGTGAGGTTTTGCTGAGGAACACTGGCCACCAGGAAAACACCCGCATACAATAAATTCAGCTCGCCATGTGTTTTCCGTGTCAGTCCTGTGTGACTGCACTCTAAGCGCATGAGTGAAGTCTCCTCTGTAGAGATATCTTTTGCTGATTGTCGGGTGCTCATTTGTGTGGCCATTAACGTGAGGTTTTGCTGAGGAAGACTGGCATACAACGAATTCAGCTTGCAATGTGTTTTCCGTGTCAGTCCTGTGTGACTGCACTCTAAGCGCATGAGTGAAGTCTGCTCTGTAGAGATATCTTTTGCTGAGTGTAGGGTGCTCATTTGTGAGGCCATTCACGTGAGATTTTGCTGAGGAAGCCTGGCTGTCAGGAAAATACCCGCATACAACGTATTCAGCACGCAATGTGGTTTGCGTGTCTTATAAATTCTCTTTGTTGTGTTCTGTGCTGTGTTCTGGGTGGTGTGAGTGCTGCCTTTAGGCTTTCTGTGTGTGACATACTGGGTAGATGTTGCGTGGGCTGCTTCATTTGAGCATTGTGTGTAATGATGGGTTCGCCTTGTGTCGGGCGTGTTGTGTGCATGTGTATGTTGTGTGTGGGGGTGTTTTCGTTCGTGCTGTCTGCGTGTGTGGCTGCATGTGCTCTCTATGATCGGATTGTGGTTGTGCGTGTTGTGTGCAGTGTGCTATGTGTGTTGCACGCGTTTCATCAGTTTTGTGTGCATTTGTATGTGTTGTGTCAGTTTTGTGTGTGTGGTTGTGATTTGTGTGTTGTTGTGTGAGAGGGGCTGTGTGTGTTTGGCTGTTTGAGTTATGCACATGATGTGAGATGTGTTGACTGTGTGTGGCTGTGCTTGTTTTGTACATCTCTTGCATACAGTATGTGGTCTGTGCAATGGTTTTCGTGTGCATTGTGAGCAGTAGTTATGTGCCTTCAAGGCTGTGGTGTGTTCATTGTGTCTGTTGTGTTGCGTGTTTCTGTGTTGTGTGTGTGTACTGCGTTGTTCTCCTGTGTGAGGATGTATGTGTGGTGTGTCTGTGCGTGATTGTGTGTGCAGTGGGCAGTGTGTGAAATGTGTGCTACTTGTCTTTGTTGGTTATATGTGTTTTGCCTATGGATTTGGGAGTGTTGTGTGTGTTATGAGTTGTGATACTTTCTGTGCGGGATGCTTGTGTGTGTCGTGTGATGTGTGGTTCTGTGAGTTGTGTTTGTGTTGTGTGTATTCTACTCTGTGTGTTCTGTGGTCTGTGTGTTTTGCTTGTTGAGTGAGACACTGTGTGTTAGGACTGATATCTCTGTGTGTATGTTGTGTGTTTGGCATTGTGCATTCTGTGAGGCTGTGTGTGCTGTCTGTTTTATGTGTGTTTGGAGTGATGTGTGTAGTGTGTGAAATGTGTGTTGCATAATTCTTATGTTCTTTTTGTTGTGGACGGTGTGTGTTTTGCATGTTGGTTTCTATGTGCGTGGTTGTGTTTGACAGGTTGTGTGTGTGGCTGGCTCCTTGAGTAAGGAGTGTAATTTGTGATGTGTGTGCTGTGTGTGGTCAAGCTTGGTCAGTGTGCCTCACTGGGTGTGTTGTGTTCACTCTGAGAACCGTGGTTCATGTGTATGGTGGGCAGTTATGGTCTCGGTGTGATGTGCTGGGTGTTGAGGGACTTCTGCATTCAAGTGCACGGAAGACAGCCTCTCGTGGTTGGTGGTTTTCTCCACAGGTTCGTATTACTCCAGGAGGGCCTTGTTTCCTGAGGGCGCAGAGAGCCACCTCATCTCTTTACTAGCAAGGCCCTGAAGACGCCTTTGTTGTAAAGTGTCAGAAACTGCTGCAGGAGAGCCTTATGACAAACTCTGCCGCAGAAACAATCCACCATGCACTGAGGAGACCCACCCTGAGAGAATGCTAGGCTGCTTTCATTTTGCATGGAATTTGCTCCTATGTGATAAGGAAAACAGCAAACATTGCAGTAGAACGCGGTCTTCTCTGTATGCCCTCTATCTCAAAGATGTAGGTGGGCTGCGAATAGGCCTTTGCTCTAGCGACACTGGAAGTTGCAGAAGATGATGCATTGTAGTGACAGCAGTGGAGGCAATTCAGCTTTGGATTCAGCTTATGTGAGTGAAAGAAAGCACTGCAGGATGGCCCATTCAAGGAATCATTGAAGCCCTGGCAGTGGAAGCTGAAACTGAGCCTGCAATGTGCTCCCCACCATGTCTGTGTGGCCATGAACCTGAGGCCTTGCTGAGGAAACCTGGCCGTCAGGAAAATAACCGCATACGCCGAATTTAGCTCGCAATGTGGTTTCCGTGTCTGTCCTGTGTGACTGCACCTTAAGTGCATGAGTGAAGTCTGCTCTGTAGAGATGTCTTTTGCTCAGTGTCTGGTGCTCATTTTGGTGGCCAATAACGTTAGGTTTTGCTGAGGAATCCTGGCCATCAGGAAAATACCCGCATACAACGAATTGAACTTGCAATGTGGTTTCCGTGTCTTTCCTGTGTTCCTGCACTCTAAGCAACTGAAAGAGGATTTCTGTGTAGAGCTCTCTTTTGCTGAGTGTCATGTGCTCATTTAGGTGACCATTAACGTGAGGCTTTGTTGAGGAAGCCTGGCCATCAGGAAAATACCAGCGTACAACGAATTCAGCTCGCAATGTGGTTTCCGTGTCTGTAATGTGTGCCTGCTCTCTAAGCGCCTGAAAGATGTCTGCTGTGTAGAGCTCTCTTTTGCTGAGTGTTGGGTGCTCATTTGTGTGGCCATTCACGTGAGGTTTTGCTGAGGAAGACTGGCATACAACGAATTCAGCTCGCAATGTGTTTTCCGTGTCAGTCCTGTGTGACTGCACTCTAAGCACCTGAAAGAGGATTTCTGTGTAGAGCTCTCTTTTGCTGAGTGTCATGTTCTCATTTAGGTGACCATTAACGTGAGGCTTTGTTGGGGAAGCCTGGCCATCAGGAAAAAAATACCCGCATACCACGAATACAGCTCGCAATGTGGTTTCCGTGTCTGTAATGTGTGCTTGCTCTCTAAGCACCTGAAAGAGGTCTGCTGCGTAGAGCTCTCTTTGCTGAGTGTTGGGTGCTCATTTGTGTGGCCATTAACGTGAGGTTTTGCTGAGGAACACTGGCCACCAGGAAAACACCCGCATACAATAAATTCAGCTCGCCATGTGTTTTCCGTGTCAGTCCTGTGTGACTGCACTCTAAGCGCATGAGTGAAGTCTCCTCTGTAGAGATATCTTTTGCTGATTGTCGGGTGCTCATTTGTGTGGCCATTAACGTGAGGTTTTGCTGAGGAAGACTGGCATACAACGAATTCAGCTTGCAATGTGTTTTCCGTGTCAGTCCTGTGTGACTGCACTCTAAGCGCATGAGTGAAGTCTGCTCTGTAGAGATATCTTTTGCTGAGTGTAGGGTGCTCATTTGTGAGGCCATTCACGTGAGATTTTGCTGAGGAAGCCTGGCTGTCAGGAAAATACCCGCATACAACGTATTCAGCACGCAATGTGGTTTGCGTGTCTTATAAATTCTCTTTGTTGTGTTCTGTGCTGTGTTCTGGGTGGTGTGAGTGCTGCCTTTAGGCTTTCTGTGTGTGACATACTGGGTAGATGTTGCGTGGGCTGCTTCATTTGAGCATTGTGTGTAATGATGGGTTCGCCTTGTGTCGGGCGTGTTGTGTGCATGTGTATGTTGTGTGTGGGGGTGTTTTCGTTCGTGCTGTCTGCGTGTGTGGCTGCATGTGCTCTCTATGATCGGATTGTGGTTGTGCGTGTTGTGTGCAGTGTGCTATGTGTGTTGCACGCGTTTCATCAGTTTTGTGTGCATTTGTATGTGTTGTGTCAGTTTTGTGTGTGTGGTTGTGATTTGTGTGTTGTTGTGTGAGAGGGGCTGTGTGTGTTTGGCTGTTTGAGTTATGCACATGATGTGAGATGTGTTGACTGTGTGTGGCTGTGCTTGTTTTGTACATCTCTTGCATACAGTATGTGGTCTGTGCAATGGTTTTCGTGTGCATTGTGAGCAGTAGTTATGTGCCTTCAAGGCTGTGGTGTGTTCATTGTGTCTGTTGTGTTGCGTGTTTCTGTGTTGTGTGTGTGTACTGCGTTGTTCTCCTGTGTGAGGATGTATGTGTGGTGTGTCTGTGCGTGATTGTGTGTGCAGTGGGCAGTGTGTGAAATGTGTGCTACTTGTCTTTGTTGGTTATATGTGTTTTGCCTATGGATTTGGGAGTGTTGTGTGTGTTATGAGTTGTGATACTTTCTGTGCGGGATGCTTGTGTGTGTCGTGTGATGTGTGGTTCTGTGAGTTGTGTTTGTGTTGTGTGTATTCTACTCTGTGTGTTCTGTGGTCTGTGTGTTTTGCTTGTTGAGTGAGACACTGTGTGTTAGGACTGATATCTCTGTGTGTATGTTGTGTGTTTGGCATTGTGCATTCTGTGAGGCTGTGTGTGCTGTCTGTTTTATGTGTGTTTGGAGTGATGTGTGTAGTGTGTGAAATGTGTGTTGCATAATTCTTATGTTCTTTTTGTTGTGGACGGTGTGTGTTTTGCATGTTGGTTTCTATGTGCGTGGTTGTGTTTGACAGGTTGTGTGTGTGGCTGGCTCCTTGAGTAAGGAGTGTAATTTGTGATGTGTGTGCTGTGTGTGGTCAAGCTTGGTCAGTGTGCCTCACTGGGTGTGTTGTGTTCACTCTGAGAACCGTGGTTCATGTGTATGGTGGGCAGTTATGGTCTCGGTGTGATGTGCTGGGTGTTGAGGGACTTCTGCATTCAAGTGCACGGAAGACAGCCTCTCGTGGTTGGTGGTTTTCTCCACAGGTTCGTATTACTCCAGGAGGGCCTTGTTTCCTGAGGGCGCAGAGAGCCACCTCATCTCTTTACTAGCAAGGCCCTGAAGACGCCTTTGTTGTAAAGTGTCAGAAACTGCTGCAGGAGAGCCTTATGACAAACTCTGCCGCAGAAACAATCCACCATGCACTGAGGAGACCCACCCTGAGAGAATGCTAGGCTGCTTTCATTTTGCATGGAATTTGCTCCTATGTGATAAGGAAAACAGCAAACATTGCAGTAGAACGCGGTCTTCTCTGTATGCCCTCTATCTCAAAGATGTAGGTGGGCTGCGAATAGGCCTTTGCTCTAGCGACACTGGAAGTTGCAGAAGATGATGCATTGTAGTGACAGCAGTGGAGGCAATTCAGCTTTGGATTCAGCTTATGTGAGTGAAAGAAAGCACTGCAGGATGGCCCATTCAAGGAATCATTGAAGCCCTGGCAGTGGAAGCTGAAACTGAGCCTGCAATGTGCTCCCCACCATGTCTGTGTGGCCATGAACCTGAGGCCTTGCTGAGGAAACCTGGCCGTCAGGAAAATAACCGCATACGCCGAATTTAGCTCGCAATGTGGTTTCCGTGTCTGTCCTGTGTGACTGCACCTTAAGTGCATGAGTGAAGTCTGCTCTGTAGAGATGTCTTTTGCTCAGTGTCTGGTGCTCATTTTGGTGGCCAATAACGTTAGGTTTTGCTGAGGAATCCTGGCCATCAGGAAAGTACCCGCATACAACGAACTGAACTTGCAATGTGGTTTCCGTGTCTTTCCTGTGTTCCTGCACTCTAAGCAACTGAAAGAGGATTTCTGTGTAGAGCTCTCTTTTGCTGAGTGTCATGTGCTCATTTAGGTGACCATTAACGTGAGGCTTTGTTGAGGAAGCCTGGCCATCAGGAAAATACCAGCGTACAACGAATTCAGCTCGCAATGTGGTTTCCGTGTCTGTAATGTGTGCCTGCTCTCTAAGCGCCTGAAAGATGTCTGCTGTGTAGAGCTCTCTTTTGCTGAGTGTTGGGTGCTCATTTGTGTGGCCATTCACGTGAGGTTTTGCTGAGGAAGACTGGCATACAACGAATTCAGCTCGCAATGTGTTTTCCGTGTCAGTCCTGTGTGACTGCACTCTAAGCACCTGAAAGAGGATTTCTGTGTAGAGCTCTCTTTTGCTGAGTGTCATGTTCTCATTTAGGTGACCATTAACGTGAGGCTTTGTTGGGGAAGCCTGGCCATCAGGAAAAAAATACCCGCATACCACGAATACAGCTCGCAATGTGGTTTCCGTGTCTGTAATGTGTGCTTGCTCTCTAAGCACCTGAAAGAGGTCTGCTGCGTAGAGCTCTCTTTGCTGAGTGTTGGGTGCTCATTTGTGTGGCCATTAACGTGAGGTTTTGCTGAGGAACACTGGCCACCAGGAAAACACCCGCATACAATAAATTCAGCTCGCCATGTGTTTTCCGTGTCAGTCCTGTGTGACTGCACTCTAAGCGCATGAGTGAAGTCTCCTCTGTAGAGATATCTTTTGCTGATTGTCGGGTGCTCATTTGTGTGGCCATTAACGTGAGGTTTTGCTGAGGAAGACTGGCATACAACGAATTCAGCTTGCAATGTGTTTTCCGTGTCAGTCCTGTGTGACTGCACTCTAAGCGCATGAGTGAAGTCTGCTCTGTAGAGATATCTTTTGCTGAGTGTAGGGTGCTCATTTGTGAGGCCATTCACGTGAGATTTTGCTGAGGAAGCCTGGCTGTCAGGAAAATACCCGCATACAACGTATTCAGCACGCAATGTGGTTTGCGTGTCTTATAAATTCTCTTTGTTGTGTTCTGTGCTGTGTTCTGGGTGGTGTGAGTGCTGCCTTTAGGCTTTCTGTGTGTGACATACTGGGTAGATGTTGCGTGGGCTGCTTCATTTGAGCATTGTGTGTAATGATGGGTTCGCCTTGTGTCGGGCGTGTTGTGTGCATGTGTATGTTGTGTGTGGGGGTGTTTTCGTTCGTGCTGTCTGCGTGTGTGGCTGCATGTGCTCTCTATGATCGGATTGTGGTTGTGCGTGTTGTGTGCAGTGTGCTATGTGTGTTGCACGCGTTTCATCAGTTTTGTGTGCATTTGTATGTGTTGTGTCAGTTTTGTGTGTGTGGTTGTGATTTGTGTGTTGTTGTGTGAGAGGGGCTGTGTGTGTTTGGCTGTTTGAGTTATGCACATGATGTGAGATGTGTTGACTGTGTGTGGCTGTGCTTGTTTTGTACATCTCTTGCATACAGTATGTGGTCTGTGCAATGGTTTTCGTGTGCATTGTGAGCAGTAGTTATGTGCCTTCAAGGCTGTGGTGTGTTCATTGTGTCTGTTGTGTTGCGTGTTTCTGTGTTGTGTGTGTGTACTGCGTTGTTCTCCTGTGTGAGGATGTATGTGTGGTGTGTCTGTGCGTGATTGTGTGTGCAGTGGGCAGTGTGTGAAATGTGTGCTACTTGTCTTTGTTGGTTATATGTGTTTTGCCTATGGATTTGGGAGTGTTGTGTGTGTTATGAGTTGTGATACTTTCTGTGCGGGATGCTTGTGTGTGTCGTGTGATGTGTGGTTCTGTGAGTTGTGTTTGTGTTGTGTGTATTCTACTCTGTGTGTTCTGTGGTCTGTGTGTTTTGCTTGTTGAGTGAGACACTGTGTGTTAGGACTGATATCTCTGTGTGTATGTTGTGTGTTTGGCATTGTGCATTCTGTGAGGCTGTGTGTGCTGTCTGTTTTATGTGTGTTTGGAGTGATGTGTGTAGTGTGTGAAATGTGTGTTGCATAATTCTTATGTTCTTTTTGTTGTGGACGGTGTGTGTTTTGCATGTTGGTTTCTATGTGCGTGGTTGTGTTTGACAGGTTGTGTGTGTGGCTGGCTCTTTGAGTAAGGAGTGTAATTTGTGATGTGTGTGCTGTGTGTGGTCAAGCTTGGTCAGTGTGCCTCACTGGGTGTGTTGTGTTCACTCTGAGAACCGTGGTTCATGTGTATGGTGGGCAGTTATGTTCTCGGTGTGATGTGCTGGGTGTTGAGGGACTTCTGCATTCAAGTGCACGGAAGACAGCCTCTCGTGGTTGGTGGTTTTCTCCACAGGTTCGTATTACTCCAGGAGGGCCTTGTTTCCTGAGGGCGCAGAGAGCCACCTCATCTCTTTACTAGCAAGGCCCTGAAGACGCCTTTGTTGTAAAGTGTCAGAAACTGCTGCAGGAGAGCCTTATGACAAACTCTGCCGCAGAAACAATCCACCATGCACTGAGGAGACCCATCCTGAGAGAATGCTAGGCTGCTTTCATTTTGCATGGAATTTGCTCCTATGTGATAAGGAAAACAGCAAACATTGCAGTAGAACGCGGTCTTCTCTGTATGCCCTCTATCTCAAAGATGTAGGTGGGCTGCGAATAGGCCTTTGCTCTAGCGACACTGGAAGTTGCAGAAGATGATGCATTGTAGTGACAGCAGTGGAGGCAATTCAGCTTTGGATTCAGCTTATGTGAGTGAAAGAAAGCACTGCAGGATGGCCCATTCAAGGAATCATTGAAGCCCTGGCAGTGGAAGCTGAAACTGAGCCTGCAATGTGCTCCCCACCATGTCTGTGTGGCCATGAACCTGAGGCCTTGCTGAGGAAACCTGGCCGTCAGGAAAATAACCGCATACGCCGAATTTAGCTCGCAATGTGGTTTCCGTGTCTGTCCTGTGTGACTGCACCTTAAGTGCATGAGTGAAGTCTGCTCTGTAGAGATGTCTTTTGCTCAGTGTCTGGTGCTCATTTTGGTGGCCAATAACGTTAGGTTTTGCTGAGGAATCCTGGCCATCAGGAAAGTACCCGCATACAACGAACTGAACTTGCAATGTGGTTTCCGTGTCTTTCCTGTGTTCCTGCACTCTAAGCAACTGAAAGAGGATTTCTGTGTAGAGCTCTCTTTTGCTGAGTGTCATGTGCTCATTTAGGTGACCATTAACGTGAGGCTTTGTTGAGGAAGCCTGGCCATCAGGAAAATACCAGCGTACAACGAATTCAGCTCGCAATGTGGTTTCCGTGTCTGTAATGTGTGCCTGCTCTCTAAGCGCCTGAAAGATGTCTGCTGTGTAGAGCTCTCTTTTGCTGAGTGTTGGGTGCTCATTTGTGTGGCCATTCACGTGAGGTTTTGCTGAGGAAGACTGGCATACAACGAATTCAGCTCGCAATGTGTTTTCCGTGTCAGTCCTGTGTGACTGCACTCTAAGCACCTGAAAGAGGATTTCTGTGTAGAGCTCTCTTTTGCTGAGTGTCATGTTCTCATTTAGGTGACCATTAACGTGAGGCTTTGTTGGGGAGGCCTGGCCATCAGGAAAAAAATACCCGCATACCACGAATACAGCTCGCAATGTGGTTTCCGTGTCTGTAATGTGTGCTTGCTCTCTAAGCACCTGAAAGAGGTCTGCTGTGTAGAGCTCTCTTTGCTGAGTGTTGGGTGCTCATTTGTGTGGCCATTAACGTGAGGTTTTGCTGAGGAACACTGTCCATCAGGAAAACACCCGCATACAATAAATTCAGCTCGCCATGTGTTTTCCGTGTCAGTCCTGTGTGACTGCACTCTAAGCGCATGAGTGAAGTCTCCTCTGTAGAGATATCTTTTGCTGATTGTCGGGTGCTCATTTGTGTGGCCATTAACGTGAGGTTTTGCTGAGGAAGACTGGCATACAACGAATTCAGCTTGCAATGTGTTTTCCGTGTCAGTCCTGTGTGACTGCACTCTAAGCGCATGAGTGAAGTCTGCTCTGTAGAGATATCTTTTGCTGAGTGTAGGGTGCTCATTTGTGAGGCCATTCACGTGAGATTTTGCTGAGGAAGCCTGGCTGTCAGGAAAATACCCGCATACAACGTATTCAGCACGCAATGTGGTTTGCGTGTCTTATAAATTCTCTTTGTTGTGTTCTGTGCTGTGTTCTGGGTGGTGTGAGTGCTGCCTTTAGGCTTTCTGTGTGTGACATACTGGGTAGATGTTGCGTGGGCTGCTTCATTTGAGCATTGTGTGTAATGATGGGTTCGCCTTGTGTCGGGCGTGTTGTGTGCATGTGTATGTTGTGTGTGGGGGTGTTTTCGTTCGTGCTGTCTGCGTGTGTGGCTGCATGTGCTCTCTATGATCGGATTGTGGTTGTGCGTGTTGTGTGCAGTGTGCTATGTGTGTTGCACGCGTTTCATCAGTTTTGTGTGCATTTGTATGTGTTGTGTCAGTTTTGTGTGTGTGGTTGTGATTTGTGTGTTGTTGTGTGAGAGGGGCTGTGTGTGTTTGGCTGTTTGAGTTATGCACATGATGTGAGATGTGTTGACTGTGTGTGGCTGTGCTTGTTTTGTACATCTCTTGCATACAGTATGTGGTCTGTGCAATGGTTTTCGTGTGCATTGTGAGCAGTAGTTATGTGCCTTCAAGGCTGTGGTGTGTTCATTGTGTCTGTTGTGTTGCGTGTTTCTGTGTTGTGTGTGTGTACTGCGTTGTTCTCCTGTGTGAGGATGTATGTGTGGTGTGTCTGTGCGTGATTGTGTGTGCAGTGGGCAGTGTGTGAAATGTGTGCTACTTGTCTTTGTTGGTTATATGTGTTTTGCCTATGGATTTGGGAGTGTTGTGTGTGTTATGAGTTGTGATACTTTCTGTGCGGGATGCTTGTGTGTGTCGTGTGATGTGTGGTTCTGTGAGTTGTGTTTGTGTTGTGTGTATTCTACTCTGTGTGTTCTGTGGTCTGTGTGTTTTGCTTGTTGAGTGAGACACTGTGTGTTAGGACTGATATCTCTGTGTGTATGTTGTGTGTTTGGCATTGTGCATTCTGTGAGGCTGTGTGTGCTGTCTGTTTTATGTGTGTTTGGAGTGATGTGTGTAGTGTGTGAAATGTGTGTTGCATAATTCTTATGTTCTTTTTGTTGTGGACGGTGTGTGTTTTGCATGTTGGTTTCTATGTGCGTGGTTGTGTTTGACAGGTTGTGTGTGTGGCTGGCTCTTTGAGTAAGGAGTGTAATTTGTGATGTGTGTGCTGTGTGTGGTCAAGCTTGGTCAGTGTGCCTCACTGGGTGTGTTGTGTTCACTCTGAGAACCGTGGTTCATGTGTATGGTGGGCAGTTATGTTCTCGGTGTGATGTGCTGGGTGTTGAGGGACTTCTGCATTCAAGTGCACGGAAGACAGCCTCTCGTGATTGGTGGTTTTCTCCACAGGTTCGTATTACTCCAGGAGGGCCTTGTTTCCTGAGGGCGCAGAGAGCCACCTCATCTCTTTACTAGCAAGGCCCTGAAGACGCCTTTGTTGTAAAGTGTCAGAAACTGCTGCAGGAGAGCCTTATGACAAACTCTGCCGCAGAAACAATCCACCATGCACTGAGGAGACCCATCCTGAGAGAATGCTAGGCTGCTTTCATTTTGCATGGAATTTGCTCCTATGTGATAAGGAAAACAGCAAACATTGCAGTAGAACGCGGTCTTCTCTGTATGCCCTCTATCTCAAAGATGTAGGTGGGCTGCGAATAGGCCTTTGCTCTAGCGACACTGGAAGTTGCAGAAGATGATGCATTGTAGTGACAGCAGTGGAGGCAATTCAGCTTTGGATTCAGCTTATGTGAGTGAAAGAAAGCACTGCAGGATGGCCCATTCAAGGAATCATTGAAGCCCTGGCAGTGGAAGCTGAAACTGAGCCTGCAATGTGCTCCCCACCATGTCTGTGTGGCCATGAACCTGAGGCCTTGCTGAGGAAACCTGGCCGTCAGGAAAATAACCGCATACGCCGAATTTAGCTCGCAATGTGGTTTCCGTGTCTGTCCTGTGTGACTGCACCTTAAGTGCATGAGTGAAGTCTGCTCTGTAGAGATGTCTTTTGCTCAGTGTCTGGTGCTCATTTTGGTGGCCAATAACGTTAGGTTTTGCTGAGGAATCCTGGCCATCAGGAAAGTACCCGCATACAACGAACTGAACTTGCAATGTGGTTTCCGTGTCTTTCCTGTGTTCCTGCACTCTAAGCAACTGAAAGAGGATTTCTGTGTAGAGCTCTCTTTTGCTGAGTGTCATGTGCTCATTTAGGTGACCATTAACGTGAGGCTTTGTTGAGGAAGCCTGGCCATCAGGAAAATACCAGCGTACAACGAATTCAGCTCGCAATGTGGTTTCCGTGTCTGTAATGTGTGCCTGCTCTCTAAGCGCCTGAAAGATGTCTGCTGTGTAGAGCTCTCTTTTGCTGAGTGTTGGGTGCTCATTTGTGTGGCCATTCACGTGAGGTTTTGCTGAGGAAGACTGGCATACAACGAATTCAGCTCGCAATGTGTTTTCCGTGTCAGTCCTGTGTGACTGCACTCTAAGCACCTGAAAGAGGATTTCTGTGTAGAGCTCTCTTTTGCTGAGTGTCATGTTCTCATTTAGGTGACCATTAACGTGAGGCTTTGTTGAGGAGGCCTGGCCATCAGGAAAAAAATACCCGCATACCACGAATACAGCTCGCAATGTGGTTTCTGTGTCTGTAATGTGTGCTTGCTCTCTAAGCACCTGAAAGAGGTCTGCTGTGTAGAGCTCTCTTTGCTGAGTGTTGGGTGCTCATTTGTGTGGCCATTAACGTGAGGTTTTGCTGAGGAACACTGGCCATCAGGAAAACACCCGCATACAATAAATTCAGCTCGCCATGTGTTTTCCGTGTCAGTCCTGTGTGACTGCACTCTAAGCGCATGAGTGAAGTCTCCTCTGTAGAGATGTCTTTTGCTGATTGTCGGGTGCTCATTTGTGTGGCCATTAACGTGAGGTTTTGCTGAGGAAGACTGGCATACAACGAATTCAGCTTGCAATGTGTTTTCCGTGTCAGTCCTGTGTGACTGCACTCTAAGCGCATGAGTGAAGTCTGCTCTGTAGAGATATCTTTTGCTGAGTGTAGGGTGCTCATTTGTGAGGCCATTCACGTGAGATTTTGCTGAGGAAGCCTGGCTGTCAGGAAAATACCCGCATACAACGTATTCAGCACGCAATGTGGTTTGCGTGTCTTATAAATTCTCTTTGTTGTGTTCTGTGCTGTGTTCTGGGTGGTGTGAGTGCTGCCTTTAGGCTTTCTGTGTGTGACATACTGGGTAGATGTTGCGTGGGCTGCTTCATTTGAGCATTGTGTGTAATGATGGGTTCGCCTTGTGTCGGGCGTGTTGTGTGCATGTGTATGTTGTGTGTGGGGGTGTTTTCGTTTGTGCTGTCTGCGTGTGCGGCTGCATGTGCTCTCTATGATCGGATTGTGGTTGTGCGTGTTGTGTGCAGTGTGCTATGTGTGTTGCACGCGTTTCATCAGTTTTGTGTGCATTTGTATGTGTTGTGTCAGTTTTGTGTGTGTGGTTGTGATTTGTGTGTTGTTGTGTGAGAGGGGCTGTGTGTGTTTGGCTGTTTGAGTTATGCACATGATGTGAGATGTGTTGACTGTGTGTGGCTGTGCTTGTTTTGTACATCTCTTGCATACAGTATGTGGTCTGTGCAATGGTTTTCGTGTGCATTGTGAGCAGTAGTTATGTGCCTTCAAGGCTGTGGTGTGTTCATTGTGTCTGTTGTGTTGCGTGTTTCTGTGTTGTGTGTGTGTACTGCGTTGTTCTCCTGTGTGAGGATGTATGTGTGGTGTGTCTGTGCGTGATTGTGTGTGCAGTGGGCAGTGTGTGAAATGTGTGCTACTTGTCTTTGTTGGTTATATGTGTTTTGCCTATGGATTTGGGAGTGTTGTGTGTGTTATGAGTTGTGATACTTTCTGTGCGGGATGCTTGTGTGTGTCGTGTGATGTGTGGTTCTGTGAGTTGTGTTTGTGTTGTGTGTATTCTACTCTGTGTGTTCTGTGGTCTGTGTGTTTTGCTTGTTGAGTGAGACACTGTGTGTTAGGACTGATATCTCTGTGTGTATGTTGTGTGTTTGGCATTGTGCATTCTGTGAGGCTGTGTGTGCTGTCTGTTTTATGTGTGTTTGGAGTGATGTGTGTAGTGTGTGAAATGTGTGTTGCATAATTTTTATGTTCTTTTTGTTGTGGACGGTGTGTGTTTTGCATGTTGGTTTCTATGTGCGTGGTTGTGTTTGACAGGTTGTGTGTGTGGCTGGCTCTTTGAGTAAGGAGTGTAATTTGTGATGTGTGTGCTGTGTGTGGTCAAGCTTGGTCAGTGTGCCTCACTGGGTGTGTTGTGTTCACTCTGAGAACCGTGGTTCATGTGTATGGTGGGCAGTTATGTTCTCGGTGTGATGTGCTGGGTGTTGAGGGACTTCTGCATTCAAGTGCACGGAAGACAGCCTCTCGTGATTGGTGGTTTTCTCCACAGGTTCGTATTACTCCAGGAGGGCCTTGTTTCCTGAGGGCGCAGAGAGCCACCTCATCTCTTTACTAGCAAGGCCCTGAAGACGCCTTTGTTGTAAAGTGTCAGAAACTGCTGCAGGAGAGCCTTATGACAAACTCTGCCGCAGAAACAATCCACCATGCACTGAGGAGACCCATCCTGAGAGAATGCTAGGCTGCTTTCATTTTGCATGGAATTTGCTCCTATGTGATAAGGAAAACAGCAAACATTGCAGTAGAACGCGGTCTTCTCTGTATGCCCTCTATCTCAAAGATGTAGGTGGGCTGCGAATAGGCCTTTGCTCTAGCGACACTGGAAGTTGCAGAAGATGATGCATTGTAGTGACAGCAGTGGAGGCAATTCAGCTTTGGATTCAGCTTATGTGAGTGAAAGAAAGCACTGCAGGATGGCCCATTCAAGGAATCATTGAAGCCCTGGCAGTGGAAGCTGAAACTGAGCCTGCAATGTGCTCCCCACCATGTCTGTGTGGCCATGAACCTGAGGCCTTGCTGAGGAAACCTGGCCGTCAGGAAAATAACCGCATACGCCGAATTTAGCTCGCAATGTGGTTTCCGTGTCTGTCCTGTGTGACTGCACCTTAAGTGCATGAGTGAAGTCTGCTCTGTAGAGATGTCTTTTGCTCAGTGTCTGGTGCTCATTTTGGTGGCCAATAACGTTAGGTTTTGCTGAGGAATCCTGGCCATCAGGAAAGTACCCGCATACAACGAACTGAACTTGCAATGTGGTTTCCGTGTCTTTCCTGTGTTCCTGCACTCTAAGCAACTGAAAGAGGATTTCTGTGTAGAGCTCTCTTTTGCTGAGTGTCATGTGCTCATTTAGGTGACCATTAACGTGAGGCTTTGTTGAGGAAGCCTGGCCATCAGGAAAATACCAGCGTACAACGAATTCAGCTCGCAATGTGGTTTCCGTGTCTGTAATGTGTGCCTGCTCTCTAAGCGCCTGAAAGATGTCTGCTGTGTAGAGCTCTCTTTTGCTGAGTGTTGGGTGCTCATTTGTGTGGCCATTCACGTGAGGTTTTGCTGAGGAAGACTGGCATACAACGAATTCAGCTCGCAATGTGTTTTCCGTGTCAGTCCTGTGTGACTGCACTCTAAGCACCTGAAAGAGGATTTCTGTGTAGAGCTCTCTTTTGCTGAGTGTCATGTTCTCATTTAGGTGACCATTAACGTGAGGCTTTGTTGAGGAGGCCTGGCCATCAGGAAAAAAATACCCGCATACCACGAATACAGCTCGCAATGTGGTTTCTGTGTCTGTAATGTGTGCTTGCTCTCTAAGCACCTGAAAGAGGTCTGCTGTGTAGAGCTCTCTTTGCTGAGTGTTGGGTGCTCATTTGTGTGGCCATTAACGTGAGGTTTTGCTGAGGAACACTGGCCATCAGGAAAACACCCGCATACAATAAATTCAGCTCGCCATGTGTTTTCCGTGTCAGTCCTGTGTGACTGCACTCTAAGCGCATGAGTGAAGTCTCCTCTGTAGAGATGTCTTTTGCTGATTGTCGGGTGCTCATTTGTGTGGCCATTAACGTGAGGTTTTGCTGAGGAAGACTGGCATACAACGAATTCAGCTTGCAATGTGTTTTCCGTGTCAGTCCTGTGTGACTGCACTCTAAGCGCATGAGTGAAGTCTGCTCTGTAGAGATATCTTTTGCTGAGTGTAGGGTGCTCATTTGTGAGGCCATTCACGTGAGATTTTGCTGAGGAAGCCTGGCTGTCAGGAAAATACCCGCATACAACGTATTCAGCACGCAATGTGGTTTGCGTGTCTTATAAATTCTCTTTGTTGTGTTCTGTGCTGTGTTCTGGGTGGTGTGAGTGCTGCCTTTAGGCTTTCTGTGTGTGACATACTGGGTAGATGTTGCGTGGGCTGCTTCATTTGAGCATTGTGTGTAATGATGGGTTCGCCTTGTGTCGGGCGTGTTGTGTGCATGTGTATGTTGTGTGTGGGGGTGTTTTCGTTTGTGCTGTCTGCGTGTGCGGCTGCATGTGCTCTCTATGATCGGATTGTGGTTGTGCGTGTTGTGTGCAGTGTGCTATGTGTGTTGCACGCGTTTCATCAGTTTTGTGTGCATTTGTATGTGTTGTGTCAGTTTTGTGTGTGTGGTTGTGATTTGTGTGTTGTTGTGTGAGAGGGGCTGTGTGTGTTTGGCTGTTTGAGTTATGCACATGATGTGAGATGTGTTGACTGTGTGTGGCTGTGCTTGTTTTGTACATCTCTTGCATACAGTATGTGGTCTGTGCAATGGTTTTCGTGTGCATTGTGAGCAGTAGTTATGTGCCTTCAAGGCTGTGGTGTGTTCATTGTGTCTGTTGTGTTGCGTGTTTCTGTGTTGCGTGTGTGTACTGCGTTGTTCTCCTGTGTGAGGATGTATGTGTGGTGTGTCTGTGCGTGATTGTGTGTGCAGTGGGCAGTGTGTGAAATGTGTGCTACTTGTCTTTGTTGGTTATATGTGTTTTGCCTATGGATTTGGGAGTGTTGTGTGTGTTATGAGTTGTGATACTTTCTGTGCGGGATGCTTGTGTGTGTCGTGTGATGTGTGGTTCTGTGAGTTGTGTTTGTGTTGTGTGTATTCTACTCTGTGTGTTCTGTGGTCTGTGTGTTTTGCTTGTTGAGTGAGACACTGTGTGTTAGGACTGATATCTCTGTGTGTATGTTGTGTGTTTGGCATTGTGCATTCTGTGAGGCTGTGTGTGCTGTCTGTTTTATGTGTGTTTGGAGTGATGTGTGTAGTGTGTGAAATGTGTGTTGCATAATTTTTATGTTCTTTTTGTTGTGGACGGTGTGTGTTTTGCATGTTGGTTTCTATGTGCGTGGTTGTGTTTGACAGGTTGTGTGTGTGGCTGGCTCTTTGAGTAAGGAGTGTAATTTGTGATGTGTGTGCTGTGTGTGGTCAAGCTTGGTCAGTGTGCCTCACTGGGTGTGTTGTGTTCACTCTGAGAACCGTGGTTCATGTGTATGGTGGGCAGTTATGTTCTCGGTGTGATGTGCTGGGTGTTGAGGGACTTCTGCATTCAAGTGCACGGAAGACAGCCTCTCGTGATTGGTGGTTTTCTCCACAGGTTCGTATTACTCCAGGAGGGCCTTGTTTCCTGAGGGCGCAGAGAGCCACCTCATCTCTTTACTAGCAAGGCCCTGAAGACGCCTTTGTTGTAAAGTGTCAGAAACTGCTGCAGGAGAGCCTTATGACAAACTCTGCCGCAGAAACAATCCACCATGCACTGAGGAGACCCATCCTGAGAGAATGCTAGGCTGCTTTCATTTTGCATGGAATTTGCTCCTATGTGATAAGGAAAACAGCAAACATTGCAGTAGAACGCGGTCTTCTCTGTATGCCCTCTATCTCAAAGATGTAGGTGGGCTGCGAATAGGCCTTTGCTCTAGCGACACTGGAAGTTGCAGAAGATGATGCATTGTAGTGACAGCAGTGGAGGCAATTCAGCTTTGGATTCAGCTTATGTGAGTGAAAGAAAGCACTGCAGGATGGCCCATTCAAGGAATCATTGAAGCCCTGGCAGTGGAAGCTGAAACTGAGCCTGCAATGTGCTCCCCACCATGTCTGTGTGGCCATGAACCTGAGGCCTTGCTGAGGAAACCTGGCCGTCAGGAAAATAACCGCATACGCCGAATTTAGCTCGCAATGTGGTTTCCGTGTCTGTCCTGTGTGACTGCACCTTAAGTGCATGAGTGAAGTCTGCTCTGTAGAGATGTCTTTTGCTCAGTGTCTGGTGCTCATTTTGGTGGCCAATAACGTTAGGTTTTGCTGAGGAATCCTGGCCATCAGGAAAGTACCCGCATACAACGAACTGAACTTGCAATGTGGTTTCCGTGTCTTTCCTGTGTTCCTGCACTCTAAGCAACTGAAAGAGGATTTCTGTGTAGAGCTCTCTTTTGCTGAGTGTCATGTGCTCATTTAGGTGACCATTAACGTGAGGCTTTGTTGAGGAAGCCTGGCCATCAGGAAAATACCAGCGTACAACGAATTCAGCTCGCAATGTGGTTTCCGTGTCTGTAATGTGTGCCTGCTCTCTAAGCGCCTGAAAGATGTCTGCTGTGTAGAGCTCTCTTTTGCTGAGTGTTGGGTGCTCATTTGTGTGGCCATTCACGTGAGGTTTTGCTGAGGAAGACTGGCATACAACGAATTCAGCTCGCAATGTGTTTTCCGTGTCAGTCCTGTGTGACTGCACTCTAAGCACCTGAAAGAGGATTTCTGTGTAGAGCTCTCTTTTGCTGAGTGTCATGTTCTCATTTAGGTGACCATTAACGTGAGGCTTTGTTGAGGAGGCCTGGCCATCAGGAAAAAAATACCCGCATACCACGAATACAGCTCGCAATGTGGTTTCTGTGTCTGTAATGTGTGCTTGCTCTCTAAGCACCTGAAAGAGGTCTGCTGTGTAGAGCTCTCTTTGCTGAGTGTTGGGTGCTCATTTGTGTGGCCATTAACGTGAGGTTTTGCTGAGGAACACTGGCCATCAGGAAAACACCCGCATACAATAAATTCAGCTCGCCATGTGTTTTCCGTGTCAGTCCTGTGTGACTGCACTCTAAGCGCATGAGTGAAGTCTCCTCTGTAGAGATATCTTTTGCTGATTGTCGGGTGCTCATTTGTGTGGCCATTAACGTGAGGTTTTGCTGAGGAAGACTGGCATACAACGAATTCAGCTTGCAATGTGTTTTCCGTGTCAGTCCTGTGTGACTGCACTCTAAGCGCATGAGTGAAGTCTGCTCTGTAGAGATATCTTTTGCTGAGTGTAGGGTGCTCATTTGTGAGGCCATTCACGTGAGATTTTGCTGAGGAAGCCTGGCTGTCAGGAAAATACCCGCATACAACGTATTCAGCACGCAATGTGGTTTGCGTGTCTTATAAATTCTCTTTGTTGTGTTCTGTGCTGTGTTCTGGGTGGTGTGAGTGCTGCCTTTAGGCTTTCTGTGTGTGACATACTGGGTAGATGTTGCGTGGGCTGCTTCATTTGAGCATTGTGTGTAATGATGGGTTCGCCTTGTGTCGGGCGTGTTGTGTGCATGTGTATGTTGTGTGTGGGGGTGTTTTCGTTTGTGCTGTCTGCGTGTGCGGCTGCATGTGCTCTCTATGATCGGATTGTGGTTGTGCGTGTTGTGTGCAGTGTGCTATGTGTGTTGCACGCGTTTCATCAGTTTTGTGTGCATTTGTATGTGTTGTGTCAGTTTTGTGTGTGTGGTTGTGATTTGTGTGTTGTTGTGTGAGAGGGGCTGTGTGTGTTTGGCTGTTTGAGTTATGCACATGATGTGAGATGTGTTGACTGTGTGTGGCTGTGCTTGTTTTGTACATCTCTTGCATACAGTATGTGGTCTGTGCAATGGTTTTCGTGTGCATTGTGAGCAGTAGTTATGTGCCTTCAAGGCTGTGGTGTGTTCATTGTGTCTGTTGTGTTGCGTGTTTCTGTGTTGCGTGTGTGTACTGCGTTGTTCTCCTGTGTGAGGATGTATGTGTGGTGTGTCTGTGCGTGATTGTGTGTGCAGTGGGCAGTGTGTGAAATGTGTGCTACTTGTCTTTGTTGGTTATATGTGTTTTGCCTATGGATTTGGGAGTGTTGTGTGTGTTATGAGTTGTGATACTTTCTGTGCGGGATGCTTGTGTGTGTCGTGTGATGTGTGGTTCTGTGAGTTGTGTTTGTGTTGTGTGTATTCTACTCTGTGTGTTCTGTGGTCTGTGTGTTTTGCTTGTTGAGTGAGACACTGTGTGTTAGGACTGATATCTCTGTGTGTATGTTGTGTGTTTGGCATTGTGCATTCTGTGAGGCTGTGTGTGCTGTCTGTTTTATGTGTGTTTGGAGTGATGTGTGTAGTGTGTGAAATGTGTGTTGCATAATTTTTATGTTCTTTTTGTTGTGGACGGTGTGTGTTTTGCATGTTGGTTTCTATGTGCGTGGTTGTGTTTGACAGGTTGTGTGTGTGGCTGGCTCTTTGAGTAAGGAGTGTAATTTGTGATGTGTGTGCTGTGTGTGGTCAAGCTTGGTCAGTGTGCCTCACTGGGTGTGTTGTGTTCACTCTGAGAACCGTGGTTCATGTGTATGGTGGGCAGTTATGTTCTCGGTGTGATGTGCTGGGTGTTGAGGGACTTCTGCATTCAAGTGCACGGAAGACAGCCTCTCGTGATTGGTGGTTTTCTCCACAGGTTCGTATTACTCCAGGAGGGCCTTGTTTCCTGAGGGCGCAGAGAGCCACCTCATCTCTTTACTAGCAAGGCCCTGAAGACGCCTTTGTTGTAAAGTGTCAGAAACTGCTGCAGGAGAGCCTTATGACAAACTCTGCCGCAGAAACAATCCACCATGCACTGAGGAGACCCATCCTGAGAGAATGCTAGGCTGCTTTCATTTTGCATGGAATTTGCTCCTATGTGATAAGGAAAACAGCAAACATTGCAGTAGAACGCGGTCTTCTCTGTATGCCCTCTATCTCAAAGATGTAGGTGGGCTGCGAATAGGCCTTTGCTCTAGCGACACTGGAAGTTGCAGAAGATGATGCATTGTAGTGACAGCAGTGGAGGCAATTCAGCTTTGGATTCAGCTTATGTGAGTGAAAGAAAGCACTGCAGGATGGCCCATTCAAGGAATCATTGAAGCCCTGGCAGTGGAAGCTGAAACTGAGCCTGCAATGTGCTCCCCACCATGTCTGTGTGGCCATGAACCTGAGGCCTTGCTGAGGAAACCTGGCCGTCAGGAAAATAACCGCATACGCCGAATTTAGCTCGCAATGTGGTTTCCGTGTCTGTCCTGTGTGACTGCACCTTAAGTGCATGAGTGAAGTCTGCTCTGTAGAGATGTCTTTTGCTCAGTGTCTGGTGCTCATTTTGGTGGCCAATAACGTTAGGTTTTGCTGAGGAATCCTGGCCATCAGGAAAGTACCCGCATACAACGAACTGAACTTGCAATGTGGTTTCCGTGTCTTTCCTGTGTTCCTGCACTCTAAGCAACTGAAAGAGGATTTCTGTGTAGAGCTCTCTTTTGCTGAGTGTCATGTGCTCATTTAGGTGACCATTAACGTGAGGCTTTGTTGAGGAAGCCTGGCCATCAGGAAAATACCAGCGTACAACGAATTCAGCTCGCAATGTGGTTTCCGTGTCTGTAATGTGTGCCTGCTCTCTAAGCGCCTGAAAGATGTCTGCTGTGTAGAGCTCTCTTTTGCTGAGTGTTGGGTGCTCATTTGTGTGGCCATTCACGTGAGGTTTTGCTGAGGAAGACTGGCATACAACGAATTCAGCTCGCAATGTGTTTTCCGTGTCAGTCCTGTGTGACTGCACTCTAAGCACCTGAAAGAGGATTTCTGTGTAGAGCTCTCTTTTGCTGAGTGTCATGTTCTCATTTAGGTGACCATTAACGTGAGGCTTTGTTGAGGAGGCCTGGCCATCAGGAAAAAAATACCCGCATACCACGAATACAGCTCGCAATGTGGTTTCTGTGTCTGTAATGTGTGCTTGCTCTCTAAGCACCTGAAAGAGGTCTGCTGTGTAGAGCTCTCTTTGCTGAGTGTTGGGTGCTCATTTGTGTGGCCATTAACGTGAGGTTTTGCTGAGGAACACTGGCCATCAGGAAAACACCCGCATACAATAAATTCAGCTCGCCATGTGTTTTCCGTGTCAGTCCTGTGTGACTGCACTCTAAGCGCATGAGTGAAGTCTCCTCTGTAGAGATATCTTTTGCTGATTGTCGGGTGCTCATTTGTGTGGCCATTAACGTGAGGTTTTGCTGAGGAAGACTGGCATACAACGAATTCAGCTTGCAATGTGTTTTCCGTGTCAGTCCTGTGTGACTGCACTCTAAGCGCATGAGTGAAGTCTGCTCTGTAGAGATATCTTTTGCTGAGTGTAGGGTGCTCATTTGTGAGGCCATTCACGTGAGATTTTGCTGAGGAAGCCTGGCTGTCAGGAAAATACCCGCATACAACGTATTCAGCACGCAATGTGGTTTGCGTGTCTTATAAATTCTCTTTGTTGTGTTCTGTGCTGTGTTCTGGGTGGTGTGAGTGCTGCCTTTAGGCTTTCTGTGTGTGACATACTGGGTAGATGTTGCGTGGGCTGCTTCATTTGAGCATTGTGTGTAATGATGGGTTCGCCTTGTGTGGGGAGTGTTGTGTGCATGTGTATGTTGTGTGTGGGGGTGTTTTCGTTCGTGCTGTGTGCGCGTGGGGATGCATGTGTTCTCTATGATTAGATTGTGGTTGTGCGTGTTGTGTGCAGTGTGCTATGTGTGTTGCACGCGTTTCGTCAGTTTTGTGTGCATTTGTATGTGTTGTGTCAGTTTTGTGTGTGTGGTTGTGTTTTGTGTGTTGTTGTGAGAGAGGCTGTGTGTGTGTTTGGCTGTTGGAGTTATGCACATGATGTAAGATGTGTTGACTGTGTGTGGCTGTGCTTGTTTTGTACATCTCTTGCATACAGTATGTGGTCTGTGCAATGGTTTTCGTGTGCATTGTGAGCAGTACTTATGTGCCTTCAAGGGTGTGGTGTGTTTATTGTGTCTGTTGTGTTGCGTGTTTCTGTGTTGCGTGTGTGTAGTGCGTTGTGCTCCTGTGTGAGGATGTATGTGTGGTGTGTCTGTGCGTGATTGTGTCTGCAGTGGGTAGTGTGTGAAATGTGTGCTACTTGACTTTGTTGGTTATATGTGTTTTGCCTATGGATTTGGGAGTGTTGTATGTGTTATGAGTTGTGATACTTTCTGTGCGGGATGCTTGTGTGTGTCGTGTGATGTGTGGTTCTGTGAGTTGTGTTTGTGTTGTGTGTATTCTACTCTGTGTGTTCTGTGGTCTGTGTGTTTTGCTTGTTGAGTGAGACACTGTGTGTTAGGACTGATATCTCTGTGTGTATGTTGTGTGTTTGGCATTGTGCATTCTGTGAGGCTGTGTGTGCTGTCTGTTTTATGTGTGTTTGGAGTGATGTGTGTAGTGTGTGAAATGTGTGTTGCATAATTTTTGTGTTCTTTCTGTTGTCGACGGTGTGTGTTTTGCATGTTGGTTTCTATGTTCGCGGTTGTGTTTGACAGGTTGTGTGTGTGGCTGGCTCTTTGAGTAAGGAGTGTAATTTGTGATGTGTGTACTGTGTGTGGTCAAGCTTGGTCAGTGTGCCTCACTGGGTGTGTTGTGTTCACTCTGAGAACCGTGGTTCATGTGTATGGTGGGCAGTTATGTTCTCGGTGTGATGTGCTGTGTGTTGAGGGACTTCTGCATTCAAGTGCACAGAAGACAGCCTCTCGTTGTTGGCGGTTTTCTCCACAGGTTTGTAATACTCCAGGAGGGCCTTGTTTCCTGAGGGCGCAGAGAGCCACCTCATCTCTTCACTAGCAAGGCCCTGAAGACGCCTTTGTTGTAAAGTGTCAGAAACTGCTGCAGGAGAGCCTCATGACAAACTCTGCCGCAGAAACAATCCACCATGCACTGAGGAGACACTCCATGAGGGAATACGAGGCTGCTTTCATTTTGCACGCAATTTGCTCCTATGTGATAAGGAAAACAGCAAACATTGCAGTAGAACGCGGTCTTCTCTGTAAGCCCTCTATCTCAAAGATGTGGGTGGGCTGCGAATAGGCCTTTGCTCTAGCGACACTGGAAGTTGCAGAAGATGATGCATTGTAGTGACAGCAGTGGAGGCAAGTCAGCTTTGGATTCAGCTTATGTGACTGAAAGAAAGCACTGCAGGATGGCCCACTCAAGGAATCATTGAAGCCCTGGCAGTGGAGGCTGAAACAGGGCTTTCAATGTGCTTTCAACCATGTCTGTGTGGCCATGAACGTGAGGCTTTGCTGAGGAAGCCTGGCCATCAGGAAAATACCCGCATACAACGAATTGAACTTGCAATGTGGTTTCCGTGTCTGTCCTGTGTGCCTGCACTCTAAGCACCTGAAAGAGGATTTCTGTGTAGAGCTCTCTTTTGCTGAGTGTCGTGTGCTCATTTCGGTGAACATTAACGTGAGGCTTTGTTGACGAAGCCTGGCCATCAGGAAAATGCCCGCATACAACGAATTCAGCTCGCATTGTGGTTTCTGTGTCTGTAATGTGTGCCTGCTCTCTAAGCGCCGGAAAGAGGATTTCTGTGTACAGCTCTCTTTTGCTGAGTGTCGTGTGCTCATTTAGGTGAACATTAACGTGAGGCTTTGTTGACGAAGCCTGGCCATCAGGAAAATGCCCGCATACACCGAATTCAGCTCGCAATGTGGTTTCCGTGTCTGGAATGTGTGCCCGCTCTCTAAGCGCCTGAAAGAGGTCTGCTGCGTAGAGCTCTGTTTTGCTAGGTGTTGGGTGCTCATTTGTGTGGCCATTAACGTGAGGTTTTGCTGAGGAAGACTGGCCATCAGGAAAATACCCGCATACAACGATTTCAGCAGGCAATGTGTTTTCCGTGTCAGTCCTGTGTGACTGCACTCTAAGCGCATGAGTGATGTCTGCTCTGTAGAGATATCTTTTGCTGAGTGTCGGGAGCTCATTTGTGAGGCCATTAACGTGAGGTTTTGCTGAGGAAGCCTGGCTGTCAGGAAAATACCCGCATACAACAAATTCAGCTCGCAATGTGGTTTCCGAGTCTTATAAATTCTCTTGTTTGTTGTTATGTGCTGTGTTCTGGGTGGTGTGAGTGCTGCCTTTAGGCTTTCTGCGTGTGACATACTGGGTAGATGTGGCGTGGGCTGTGTCATTTCAGCATTGTGTGTAATGATGGGTTCGCCTTGTGTTGGGTGTGTTGTGTGCATGTGTATGTTGTGTGTGGGTGTGTTTTCGTTCGTGCTGTGTGCGCGTGGGGATGCATGTGTTCTCTATGATTAGATTGTGGTTGTGCGTGTTGTGTGCAGTGTGCTATGTGTGTTGCACGCGTTTCGTCAGTTTTGTGTGCATTTGTATGTGTTGTGTCAGTTTTGTGTGTGTGGTTGTGTTTTGTGTGTTGTGTGAGAGAGGCTGTGTGTGTGTTTGGCTGTTGGAGTTATGCACATGATGTAAGATGTGTTGACTGTGTGTGGCTGTGCTTGTTTTGTACATCTCTTGCATACAGTATGTGGTCTGTGCAATGGTTTTCGTGTGCATTGTGAGCAGTACTTATGTGCCTTCAAGGGTGTGGTGTGTTTATTGTGTCTGTTGTGTTGCGTGTTTCTGTGTTGCGTGTGTGTAGTGCGTTGTGCTCCTGTGTGAGGATGTATGTGTGGTGTGTCTGTGCGTGATTGTGTCTGCAGTGGGTAGTGTGTGAAATGTGTGCTACTTGACTTTGTTGGTTATATGTGTTTTGCCTATGGATTTGGGAGTGTTGTATGTGTTATGAGTTGTGATACTTTCTGTGCGGGATGCTTGTGTGTGTCGTGTGATGTGTGGTTCTGTGAGTTGTGTTTGTGTTGTGTGTATTCTACTCTGTGTGTTCTGTGGTCTGTGTGTTTTGCTTGTTGAGTGAGACACTGTGTGTTAGGACTGATATCTTTGTGTATATGTTGTGTGTTTGGCATTGTGCATTCTGTGAGGCTGTGTGTGCTGTCTGTTTTATGTGTGTTTGGAGTGATGTGTGTAGTGTGTGAAATGTGTGTTGCATAATTTTTGTGTTCTTTCTGTTGTCGACGGTGTGTGTTTTGCATGTTGGTTTCTATGTTCGCGGTTGTGTTTGACAGGTTGTGTGTGTGGCTGGCTCTTTGAGTAAGGAGTGTAATTTGTGATGTGTGTACTGTGTGTGGTCAAGCTTGGTCAGTGTGCCTCACTGGGTGTGTTGTGTTCACTCTGAGAACCGTGGTTCATGTGTATGGTGGGCAGTTATGTTCTCGGTGTGATGTGCTGTGTGTTGAGGGACTTCTGCATTCAAGTGCACAGAAGACAGCCTCTCGTTGTTGGCGGTTTTCTCCACAGGTTTGTAATACTCCAGGAGGGCCTTGTTTCCTGAGGGCGCAGAGAGCCACCTCATCTCTTCACTAGCAAGGCCCTGAAGACGCCTTTGTTGTAAAGTGTCAGAAACTGCTGCAGGAGAGCCTCATGACAAACTCTGCCGCAGAAACAATCCACCATGCACTGAGGAGACACTCCGTGAGGGAATACGAGGCTGCTTTCATTTTGCACGCAATTTGCTCCTATGTGATAAGGAAAACAGCAAACATTGCAGTAGAACGCGGTCTTCTCTGTAAGCCCTCTATCTCAAAGATGTGGGTGGGCTGCGAATAGGCCTTTGCTCTAGCGACACTGGAAGTTGCAGAAGATGATGCATTGTAGTGACAGCAGTGGAGGCAAGTCAGCTTTGGATTCAGCTTATGTGACTGAAAGAAAGCACTGCAGGATGGCCCACTCAAGGAATCATTGAAGCCCTGGCAGTGGAGGCTGAAACAGGGCTTTCAATGTGCTTTCAACCATGTCTGTGTGGCCATGAACGTGAGGCTTTGCTGAGGAAGCCTGGCCATCAGGAAAATACCCGCATACAACGAATAGAACTTGCAATGTGGTTTCCGTGTCTGTCCTGTGTGCCTGCACTCTAAGCACCTGAAAGAGGATTTCTGTGTAGAGCTCTCTTTTGCTGAGTGTCGTGTGCACATTTCGGTGAACATTAACGTGAGGCAGGTGAACATTAACGTGAGGCTTTGTTGACGAAGCCTGGCCATCAGGAAAATGCCCGCATACACCGAATTCAGCTCGCAATGTGGTTTCCGTGTCTGGAATGTGTGCCCGCTCTCTAAGCGCCTGAAAGAGGTCTGCTGCGTAGAGCTCTGTTTTGCTAGGTGTTGGGTGCTCATTTGTGTGGCCATTAACGTGAGGTTTTGCTGAGGAAGACTGGCCATCAGGAAAATACCCGCATACAACGATTTCAGCAGGCAATGTGTTTTCCGTGTCAGTCCTGTGTGACTGCACTCTAAGCGCATGAGTGAAGTCTGCTCTGTAGAGATATCTTTTGCTGAGTGTCGGGAGCTCATTTGTGAGGCCATTAACGTGAGGTTTTGCTGAGGAAGCCTGGCTGTCAGGAAAATACCCGCATACAACGAATTCAGCTCGCAATGTGGTTTCCGAGTCTTATAAATTCTCTTGTTTGTTGTTATGTGCTGTGTTCTGGGTGGTGTGAGTGCTGCCTTTAGGCTTTCTGCGTGTGACATACTGGGTAGATGTGGCGTGGGCTGTGTCATTTCAGCATTGTGTGTAATGATGGGTTCGCCTTGTGTTGGGTGTGTTGTGTGCATGTGTATGTTGTGTGTGGGTGTGTTTTCGTTCGTGCTGTGTGCGCGTGGGGATGCATGTGTTCTCTATGATTAGATTGTGGTTGTGCGTGTTGTGTGCAGTGTGCTATGTGTGTTGCACGCGTTTCGTCAGTTTTGTGTGCATTTGTATGTGTTGTGTCAGTTTTGTGTGTGTGGTTGTGTTTTGTGTGTTGTGTGAGAGAGGCTGTGTGTGTGTTTGGCTGTTGGAGTTATGCACATGATGTAAGATGTGTTGACTGTGTGTGGCTGTGCTTGTTTTGTACATCTCTTGCATACAGTATGTGGTCTGTGCAATGGTTTTCGTGTGCATTGTGAGCAGTACTTATGTGCCTTCAAGGGTGTGGTGTGTTTATTGTGTCTGTTGTGTTGCGTGTTTCTGTGTTGCGTGTGTGTAGTGCGTTGTGCTCCTGTGTGAGGATGTATGTGTGGTGTGTCTGTGCGTGATTGTGTCTGCAGTGGGTAGTGTGTGAAATGTGTGCTACTTGACTTTGTTGGTTATATGTGTTTTGCCTATGGATTTGGGAGTGTTGTATGTGTTATGAGTTGTGATACTTTCTGTGCGGGATGCTTGTGTGTGTCGTGTGATGTGTGGTTCTGTGAGTTGTGTTTGTGTTGTGTGTATTCTACTCTGTGTGTTCTGTGGTCTGTGTGTTTTGCTTGTTGAGTGAGACACTGTGTGTTAGGACTGATATCTTTGTGTATATGTTGTGTGTTTGGCATTGTGCATTCTGTGAGGCTGTGTGTGCTGTCTGTTTTATGTGTGTTTGGAGTGATGTGTGTAGTGTGTGAAATGTGTGTTGCATAATTTTTGTGTTCTTTCTGTTGTCGACGGTGTGTGTTTTGCATGTTGGTTTCTATGTTCGCGGTTGTGTTTGACAGGTTGTGTGTGTGGCTGGCTCTTTGAGTAAGGAGTGTAATTTGTGATGTGTGTACTGTGTGTGGTCAAGCTTGGTCAGTGTGCCTCACTGGGTGTGTTGTGTTCACTCTGAGAACCGTGGTTCATGTGTATGGTGGGCAGTTATGTTCTCGGTGTGATGTGCTGTGTGTTGAGGGACTTCTGCATTCAAGTGCACAGAAGACAGCCTCTCGTTGTTGGCGGTTTTCTCCACAGGTTTGTAATACTCCAGGAGGGCCTTGTTTCCTGAGGGCGCAGAGAGCCACCTCATCTCTTCACTAGCAAGGCCCTGAAGACGCCTTTGTTGTAAAGTGTCAGAAACTGCTGCAGGAGAGCCTCATGACAAACTCTGCCGCAGAAACAATCCACCATGCACTGAGGAGACACTCCGTGAGGGAATACGAGGCTGCTTTCATTTTGCACGCAATTTGCTCCTATGTGATAAGGAAAACAGCAAACATTGCAGTAGAACGCGGTCTTCTCTGTAAGCCCTCTATCTCAAAGATGTGGGTGGGCTGCGAATAGGCCTTTGCTCTAGCGACACTGGAAGTTGCAGAAGATGATGCATTGTAGTGACAGCAGTGGAGGCAAGTCAGCTTTGGATTCAGCTTATGTGACTGAAAGAAAGCACTGCAGGATGGCCCACTCAAGGAATCATTGAAGCCCTGGCAGTGGAGGCTGAAACAGGGCTTTCAATGTGCTTTCAACCATGTCTGTGTGGCCATGAACGTGAGGCTTTGCTGAGGAAGCCTGGCCATCAGGAAAATACCCGCATACAACGAATTGAACTTGCAATGTGGTTTCCGTGTCTGTCCTGTGTGCCTGCACTCTAAGCACCTGAAAGAGGATTTCTGTGTAGAGCTCTCTTTTGCTGAGTGTCGTGTGCTCATTTAGGTGAACATTAACGTGAGGCTTTGTTGACGAAGCCTGGCCATCAGGAAAATGCCCGCATACACCGAATTCAGCTCGCAATGTGGTTTCCGTGTCTGGAATGTGTGCCCGCTCTCTAAGCGCCTGAAAGAGGTCTGCTGCGTAGAGCTCTCTTTTGCTAGGTGTTGGGTGCTCATTTGTGTGGCCATTAACGTGAGGTTTTGCTGAGGAAGACTGGCCATCAGGAAAATACCCGCATACAACGATTTCAGCAGGCAATGTGTTTTCCGTGTCAGTCCTGTGTGACTGCACTCTAAGCGCATGAGTGAAGTCTGCTCTGTAGAGATATCTTTTGCTGAGTGTCGGGAGCTCATTTGTGAGGCCATTAACGTGAGGTTTTGCTGAGGAAGCCTGGCTGTCAGGAAAATACCCGCATACAACGAATTCAGCTCGCAATGTGGTTTCCGAGTCTTATAAATTCTCTTGTTTGTTGTTATGTGCTGTGTTCTGGGTGGTGTGAGTGCTGCCTTTAGGCTTTCTGCGTGTGACATACTGGGTAGATGTGGCGTGGGCTGTGTCATTTCAGCATTGTGTGTAATGATGGGTTCGCCTTGTGTTGGGTGTGTTGTGTGCATGTGTATGTTGTGTGTGGGTGTGTTTTCGTTCGTGCTGTGTGCGCGTGGGGATGCATGTGTTCTCTATGATTAGATTGTGGTTGTGCGTGTTGTGTGCAGTGTGCTATGTGTGTTGCACGCGTTTCGTCAGTTTTGTGTGCATTTGTATGTGTTGTGTCAGTTTTGTGTGTGTGGTTGTGTTTTGTGTGTTGTGTGAGAGAGGCTGTGTGTGTGTTTGGCTGTTGGAGTTATGCACATGATGTAAGATGTGTTGACTGTGTGTGGCTGTGCTTGTTTTGTACATCTCTTGCATACAGTATGTGGTCTGTGCAATGGTTTTCGTGTGCATTGTGAGCAGTACTTATGTGCCTTCAAGGGTGTGGTGTGTTTATTGTGTCTGTTGTGTTGCGTGTTTCTGTGTTGCGTGTGTGTAGTGCGTTGTGCTCCTGTGTGAGGATGTATGTGTGGTGTGTCTGTGCGTGATTGTGTCTGCAGTGGGTAGTGTGTGAAATGTGTGCTACTTGACTTTGTTGGTTATATGTGTTTTGCCTATGGATTTGGGAGTGTTGTATGTGTTATGAGTTGTGATACTTTCTGTGCGGGATGCTTGTGTGTGTCGTGTGATGTGTGGTTCTGTGAGTTGTGTTTGTGTTGTGTGTATTCTACTCTGTGTGTTCTGTGGTCTGTGTGTTTTGCTTGTTGAGTGAGACACTGTGTGTTAGGACTGATATCTTTGTGTATATGTTGTGTGTTTGGCATTGTGCATTCTGTGAGGCTGTGTGTGCTGTCTGTTTTATGTGTGTTTGGAGTGATGTGTGTAGTGTGTGAAATGTGTGTTGCATAATTTTTGTGTTCTTTCTGTTGTCGACGGTGTGTGTTTTGCATGTTGGTTTCTATGTTCGCGGTTGTGTTTGACAGGTTGTGTGTGTGGCTGGCTCTTTGAGTAAGGAGTGTAATTTGTGATGTGTGTACTGTGTGTGGTCAAGCTTGGTCAGTGTGCCTCACTGGGTGTGTTGTGTTCACTCTGAGAACCGTGGTTCATGTGTATGGTGGGCAGTTATGTTCTCGGTGTGATGTGCTGTGTGTTGAGGGACTTCTGCATTCAAGTGCACAGAAGACAGCCTCTCGTTGTTGGCGGTTTTCTCCACAGGTTTGTAATACTCCAGGAGGGCCTTGTTTCCTGAGGGCGCAGAGAGCCACCTCATCTCTTCACTAGCAAGGCCCTGAAGACGCCTTTGTTGTAAAGTGTCAGAAACTGCTGCAGGAGAGCCTCATGACAAACTCTGCCGCAGAAACAATCCACCATGCACTGAGGAGACACTCCGTGAGGGAATACGAGGCTGCTTTCATTTTGCACGCAATTTGCTCCTATGTGATAAGGAAAACAGCAAACATTGCAGTAGAACGCGGTCTTCTCTGTAAGCCCTCTATCTCAAAGATGTGGGTGGGCTGCGAATAGGCCTTTGCTCTAGCGACACTGGAAGTTGCAGAAGATGATGCATTGTAGTGACAGCAGTGGAGGCAAGTCAGCTTTGGATTCAGCTTATGTGACTGAAAGAAAGCACTGCAGGATGGCCCACTCAAGGAATCATTGAAGCCCTGGCAGTGGAGGCTGAAACAGGGCTTTCAATGTGCTTTCAACCATGTCTGTGTGGCCATGAACGTGAGGCTTTGCTGAGGAAGCCTGGCCATCAGGAAAATACCCGCATACAACGAATTGAACTTGCAATGTGGTTTCCGTGTCTGTCCTGTGTGCCTGCACTCTAAGCACCTGAAAGAGGATTTCTGTGTAGAGCTCTCTTTTGCTGAGTGTCGTGTGCTCATTTAGGTGAACATTAACGTGAGGCTTTGTTGACGAAGCCTGGCCATCAGGAAAATGCCCGCATACACCGAATTCATCTCGCAATGTGGTTTCCGTGTCTGGAATGTGTGCCCGCTCTCTAAGCGCCTGAAAGAGGTCTGCTGCGTAGAGCTCTCTTTTGCTAGGTGTTGGGTGCTCATTTGTGTGGCCATTAACGTGAGGTTTTGCTGAGGAAGACTGGCCATCAGGAAAATACCCGCATACAACGATTTCAGCAGGCAATGTGTTTTCCGTGTCAGTCCTGTGTGACTGCACTCTAAGCGCATGAGTGAAGTCTGCTCTGTAGAGATATCTTTTGCTGAGTGTCGGGAGCTCATTTGTGAGGCCATTAACGTGAGGTTTTGCTGAGGAAGCCTGGCTGTCAGGAAAATACCCGCATACAACAAATTCAGCTCGCAATGTGGTTTCCGAGTCTTATAAATTCTCTTGTTTGTTGTTATGTGCTGTGTTCTGGGTGGTGTGAGTGCTGCCTTTAGGCTTTCTGCGTGTGACATACTGGGTAGATGTGGCGTGGGCTGTGTCATTTCAGCATTGTGTGTAATGATGGGTTCGCCTTGTGTTGGGTTTGTTGTGTGCATGTGTATGTTGTGTGTGGGTGTGTTTTCGTTCGTGCTGTGTGCGCGTGGGGATGCATGTGTTCTCTATGATTAGATTGTGGTTGTGCGTGTTGTGTGCAGTGTGCTATGTGTGTTGCACGCGTTTCGTCAGTTTTGTGTGCATTTGTATGTGTTGTGTCAGTTTTGTGTGTGTGGTTGTGTTTTGTGTGTTGTGTGAGAGAGGCTGTGTGTGTGTTTGGCTGTTGGAGTTATGCACATGATGTAAGATGTGTTGACTGTGTGTGGCTGTGCTTGTTTTGTACATCTCTTGCATACAGTATGTGGTCTGTGCAATGGTTTTCGTGTGCATTGTGAGCAGTACTTATGTGCCTTCAAGGGTGTGGTGTGTTTATTGTGTCTGTTGTGTTGCGTGTTTCTGTGTTGCGTGTGTGTAGTGCGTTGTGCTCCTGTGTGAGGATGTATGTGTGGTGTGTCTGTGCGTGATTGTGTCTGCAGTGGGTAGTGTGTGAAATGTGTGCTACTTGACTTTGTTGGTTATATGTGTTTTGCCTATGGATTTGGGAGTGTTGTATGTGTTATGAGTTGTGATACTTTCTGTGCGGGATGCTTGTGTGTGTCGTGTGATGTGTGGTTCTGTGAGTTGTGTTTGTGTTGTGTGTATTCTACTCTGTGTGTTCTGTGGTCTGTGTGTTTTGCTTGTTGAGTGAGACACTGTGTGTTAGGACTGATATCTCTGTGTGTATGTTGTGTGTTTGGCATTGTGCATTCTGTGAGGCTGTGTGTGCTGTCTGTTTTATGTGTGTTTGGAGTGATGTGTGTAGTGTGTGAAATGTGTGTTGCATAATTTTTGTGTTCTTTCTGTTGTCGACGGTGTGTGTTTTGCATGTTGGTTTCTATGTTCGCGGTTGTGTTTGACAGGTTGTGTGTGTGGCTGGCTCTTTGAGTAAGGAGTGTAATTTGTGATGTGTGTACTGTGTGTGGTCAAGCTTGGTCAGTGTGCCTCACTGGGTGTGTTGTGTTCACTCTGAGAACCGTGGTTCATGTGTATGGTGGGCAGTTATGTTCTCGGTGTGATGTGCTGTGTGTTGAGGGACTTCTGCATTCAAGTGCACAGAAGACAGCCTCTCGTTGTTGGCGGTTTTCTCCACAGGTTTGTAATACTCCAGGAGGGCCTTGTTTCCTGAGGGCGCAGAGAGCCACCTCATCTCTTCACTAGCAAGGCCCTGAAGACGCCTTTGTTGTAAAGTGTCAGAAACTGCTGCAGGAGAGCCTCATGACAAACTCTGCCGCAGAAACAATCCACCATGCACTGAGGAGACACTCCATGAGGGAATACGAGGCTGCTTTCATTTTGCACGCAATTTGCTCCTATGTGATAAGGAAAACAGCAAACATTGCAGTAGAACGCGGTCTTCTCTGTAAGCCCTCTATCTCAAAGATGTGGGTGGGCTGCGAATAGGCCTTTGCTCTAGCGACACTGGAAGTTGCAGAAGATGATGCATTGTAGTGACAGCAGTGGAGGCAAGTCAGCTTTGGATTCAGCTTATGTGACTGAAAGAAAGCACTGCAGGATGGCCCACTCAAGGAATCATTGAAGCCCTGGCAGTGGAGGCTGAAACAGGGCTTTCAATGTGCTTTCAACCATGTCTGTGTGGCCATGAACGTGAGGCTTTGCTGAGGAAGCCTGGCCATCAGGAAAATACCCGCATACAACGAATTGAACTTGCAATGTGGTTTCCGTGTCTGTCCTGTGTGCCTGCACTCTAAGCACCTGAAAGAGGATTTCTGTGTAGAGCTCTCTTTTGCTGAGTGTCGTGTGCTCATTTAGGTGAACATTAACGTGAGGCTTTGTTGACGAAGCCTGGCCATCAGGAAAATGCCCGCATACACCGAATTCAGCTCGCAATGTGGTTTCCGTGTCTGGAATGTGTGCCCGCTCTCTAAGCGCCTGAAAGAGGTCTGCTGCGTAGAGCTCTCTTTTGCTAGGTGTTGGGTGCTCATTTGTGTGGCCATTAACGTGAGGTTTTGCTGAGGAAGACTGGCCATCAGGAAAATACCCGCATACAACGATTTCAGCAGGCAATGTGTTTTCCGTGTCAGTCCTGTGTGACTGCACTCTAAGCGCATGAGTGAAGTCTGCTCTGTAGAGATATCTTTTGCTGAGTGTCGGGAGCTCATTTGTGAGGCCATTAACGTGAGGTTTTGCTGAGGAAGCCTGGCTGTCAGGAAAATACCCGCATACAACAAATTCAGCTCGCAATGTGGTTTCCGAGTCTTATAAATTCTCTTGTTTGTTGTTATGTGCTGTGTTCTGGGTGGCGTGAGTGCTGCCTTTAGGCTTTCTGCGTGTGACATACTGGGTAGATGTGGCGTGGGCTGTGTCATTTCAGCATTGTGTGTAATGATGGGTTCGCCTTGTGTTGGGTGTGTTGTGTGCATGTGTATGTTGTGTGTGGGTGTGTATTCGTTCGTGCTGTGTGCGCGTGGGGATGCATGTGTTCTCTATGATTAGATTGTGGTTGTGCGTGTTGTGTGCAGTGTGCTATGTGTGTTGCACGCGTTTCGTCAGTTTTGTGTGCATTTGTATGTGTTGTGTCAGTTTTGTGTGTGTGGTTGTGTTTTGTGTGTTGTGTGAGAGAGGCTGTGTGTGTGTTTGGCTGTTGGAGTTATGCACATGATGTAAGATGTGTTGACTGTGTGTGGCTGTGCTTGTTTTGTACATCTCTTGCATACAGTATGTGGTCTGTGCAATGGTTTTCGTGTGCATTGTGAGCAGTACTTATGTGCCTTCAAGGGTGTGGTGTGTTTATTGTGTCTGTTGTGTTGCGTGTTTCTGTGTTGCGTGTGTGTAGTGCGTTGTGCTCCTGTGTGAGGATGTATGTGTGGTGTGTCTGTGCGTGATTGTGTCTGCAGTGGGTAGTGTGTGAAATGTGTGCTACTTGACTTTGTTGGTTATATGTGTTTTGCCTATGGATTTGGGAGTGTTGTATGTGTTATGAGTTGTGATACTTTCTGTGCGGGATGCTTGTGTGTGTCGTGTGATGTGTGGTTCTGTGAGTTGTGTTTGTGTTGTGTGTATTCTACTCTGTGTGTTCTGTGGTCTGTGTGTTTTGCTTGTTGAGTGAGACACTGTGTGTTAGGACTGATATCTCTGTGTGTATGTTGTGTGTTTGGCATTGTGCATTCTGTGAGGCTGTGTGTGCTGTCTGTTTTATGTGTGTTTGGAGTGATGTGTGTAGTGTGTGAAATGTGTGTTGCATAATTTTTGTGTTCTTTCTGTTGTCGACGGTGTGTGTTTTGCATGTTGGTTTCTATGTTCGCGGTTGTGTTTGACAGGTTGTGTGTGTGGCTGGCTCTTTGAGTAAGGAGTGTAATTTGTGATGTGTGTACTGTGTGTGGTCAAGCTTGGTCAGTGTGCCTCACTGGGTGTGTTGTGTTCACTCTGAGAACCGTGGTTCATGTGTATGGTGGGCAGTTATGTTCTCGGTGTGATGTGCTGTGTGTTGAGGGACTTCTGCATTCAAGTGCACAGAAGACAGCCTCTCGTTGTTGGCGGTTTTCTCCACAGGTTTGTAATACTCCAGGAGGGCCTTGTTTCCTGAGGGCGCAGAGAGCCACCTCATCTCTTCACTAGCAAGGCCCTGAAGACGCCTTTGTTGTAAAGTGTCAGAAACTGCTGCAGGAGAGCCTCATGACAAACTCTGCCGCAGAAACAATCCACCATGCACTGAGGAGACACTCCGTGAGGGAATACGAGGCTGCTTTCATTTTGCACGCAATTTGCTCCTATGTGATAAGGAAAACAGCAAACATTGCAGTAGAACGCGGTCTTCTCTGTAAGCCCTCTATCTCAAAGATGTGGGTGGGCTGCGAATAGGCCTTTGCTCTAGCGACACTGGAAGTTGCAGAAGATGATGCATTGTAGTGACAGCAGTGGAGGCAAGTCAGCTTTGGATTCAGCTTATGTGACTGAAAGAAAGCACTGCAGGATGGCCCACTCAAGGAATCATTGAAGCCCTGGCAGTGGAGGCTGAAACAGGGCTTTCAATGTGCTTTCAACCATGTCTGTGTGGCCATGAACGTGAGGCTTTGCTGAGGAAGCCTGGCCATCAGGAAAATACCGGCATACAACGAATTGAACTTGCAATGTGGTTTCCGTGTCTGTCCTGTGTGCCTGCACTCTAAGCACCTGAAAGAGGATTTCTGTGTAGAGCTCTCTTTTGCTGAGTGTCGTGTGCTCATTTAGGTGAACATTAACGTGAGGCTTTGTTGACGAAGCCTGGCCATCAGGAAAATGCCCGCATACACCGAATTCAGCTCGCAATGTGGTTTCCGTGTCTGGAATGTGTGCCCGCTCTCTAAGCGCCTGAAAGAGGTCTGCTGCGTAGAGCTCTCTTTTGCTAGGTGTTGGGTGCTCATTTGTGTGGCCATTAACGTGAGGTTTTGCTGAGGAAGACTGGCCATCAGGAAAATACCCGCATACAACGATTTCAGCAGGCAATGTGTTTTCCGTGTCAGTCCTGTGTGACTGCACTCTAAGCGCATGAGTGAAGTCTGCTCTGTAGAGATATCTTTTGCTGAGTGTCGGGAGCTCATTTGTGAGGCCATTAACGTGAGGTTTTGCTGAGGAAGCCTGGCTGTCAGGAAAATACCCGCATACAACAAATTCAGCTCGCAATGTGGTTTCCGAGTCTTATAAATTCTCTTGTTTGTTGTTATGTGCTGTGTTCTGGGTGGTGTGAGTGCTGCCTTTAGGCTTTCTGCGTGTGACATACTGGGTAGATGTGGCGTGGGCTGTGTCATTTCAGCATTGTGTGTAATGATGGGTTCGCCTTGTGTTGGGTGTGTTGTGTGCATGTGTATGTTGTGTGTGGGTGTGTTTTCGTTCGTGCTGTGTGCGCGTGGGGATGCATGTGTTCTCTATGATTAGATTGTGGTTGTGCGTGTTGTGTGCAGTGTGCTATGTGTGTTGCACGCGTTTCGTCAGTTTTGTGTGCATTTGTATGTGTTGTGTCAGTTTTGTGTGTGTGGTTGTGTTTTGTGTGTTGTGTGAGAGAGGCTGTGTGTGTGTTTGGCTGTTGGAGTTATGCACATGATGTAAGATGTGTTGACTGTGTGTGGCTGTGCTTGTTTTGTACATCTCTTGCATACAGTATGTGGTCTGTGCAATGGTTTTCGTGTGCATTGTGAGCAGTACTTATGTGCCTTCAAGGGTGTGGTGTGTTTATTGTGTCTGTTGTGTTGCGTGTTTCTGTGTTGCGTGTGTGTAGTGCGTTGTGCTCCTGTGTGAGGATGTATGTGTGGTGTGTCTGTGCATGATTGTGTCTGCAGTGGGTAGTGTGTGAAATGTGTGCTACTTGACTTTGTTGGTTATATGTGTTTTGCCTATGGATTTGGGAGTGTTGTATGTGTTATGAGTTGTGATACTTTCTGTGCGGGATGCTTGTGTGTGTCGTGTGATGTGTGGTTCTGTGAGTTGTGTTTGTGTTGTGTGTATTCTACTCTGTGTGTTCTGTGGTCTGTGTGTTTTGCTTGTTGAGTGAGACACTGTGTGTTAGGACTGATATCTCTGTGTGTATGTTGTGTGTTTGGCATTGTGCATTCTGTGAGGCTGTGTGTGCTGTCTGTTTTATGTGTGTTTGGAGTGATGTGTGTAGTGTGTGAAATGTGTGTTGCATAATTTTTGTGTTCTTTCTGTTGTCGACGGTGTGTGTTTTGCATGTTGGTTTCTATGTTCGCGGTTGTGTTTGACAGGTTGTGTGTGTGGCTGGCTCTTTGAGTAAGGAGTGTAATTTGTGATGTGTGTACTGTGTGTGGTCAAGCTTGGTCAGTGTGCCTCACTGGGTGTGTTGTGTTCACTCTGAGAACCGTGGTTCATGTGTATGGTGGGCAGTTATGTTCTCGGTGTGATGTGCTGTGTGTTGAGGGACTTCTGCATTCAAGTGCACAGAAGACAGCCTCTCGTTGTTGGCGGTATTCTCCACAGGTTTGTAATACTCCAGGAGGGCCTTGTTTCCTGAGGGCGCAGAGAGCCACCTCATCTCTTCACTAGCAAGGCCCTGAAGACGCCTTTGTTGTAAAGTGTCAGAAACTGCTGCAGGAGAGCCTCATGACAAACTCTGCCGCAGAAACAATCCACCATGCACTGAGGAGACACTCCGTGAGGGAATACGAGGCTGCTTTCATTTTGCACGCAATTTGCTCCTATGTGATAAGGAAAACAGCAAACATTGCAGTAGAACGCGGTCTTCTCTGTAAGCCCTCTATCTCAAAGATGTGGGTGGGCTGCGAATAGGCCTTTGCTCTAGCGACACTGGAAGTTGCAGAAGATGATGCATTGTAGTGACAGCAGTGGAGGCAAGTCAGCTTTGGATTCAGCTTATGTGACTGAAAGAAAGCACTGCAGGATGGCCCACTCAAGGAATCATTGAAGCCCTGGCAGTGGAGGCTGAAACAGGGCTTTCAATGTGCTTTCAACCATGTCTGTGTGGCCATGAACGTGAGGCTTTGTTGACGAAGCCTGGCCATCAGGAAAATACCCGCATACAACGAATTGAACTTGCAATGTGGTTTCCGTGTCTGTCCTGTGTGCCTGCACTCTAAGCACCTGAAAGAGGATTTCTGTGTAGAGCTCTCTTTTGCTGAGTGTCGTGTGCTCATTTAGGTGAACATTAACGTGAGGCTTTGTTGACGAAGCCTGGCCATCAGGAAAATGCCCGCATACACCGAATTCAGCTCGCAATGTGGTTTCCGTGTCTGGAATGTGTGCCCGCTCTCTAAGCGCCTGAAAGAGGTCTGCTGCGTAGAGCTCTCTTTTGCTAGGTGTTGGGTGCTCATTTGTGTGGCCATTAACGTGAGGTTTTGCTGAGGAAGACTGGCCATCAGGAAAATACCCGCATACAACGATTTCAGCAGGCAATGTGTTTTCCGTGTCAGTCCTGTGTGACTGCACTCTAAGCGCATGAGTGAAGTCTGCTCTGTAGAGATATCTTTTGCTGAGTGTCGGGAGCTCATTTGTGAGGCCATTAACGTGAGGTTTTGCTGAGGAAGCCTGGCTGTCAGGAAAATACCCGCATACAACAAATTCAGCTCGCAATGTGGTTTCCGAGTCTTATAAATTCTCTTGTTTGTTGTTATGTGCTGTGTTCTGGGTGGTGTGAGTGCTGCCTTTAGGCTTTCTGCGTGTGACATACTGGGTAGATGTGGCGTGGGCTGTGTCATTTCAGCATTGTGTGTAATGATGGGTTCGCCTTGTGTTGGGTGTGTTGTGTGCATGTGTATGTTGTGTGTGGGTGTGTTTTCGTTCGTGCTGTGTGCGCGTGGGGATGCATGTGTTCTCTATGATTAGATTGTGGTTGTGCGTGTTGTGTGCAGTGTGCTATGTGTGTTGCACGCGTTTCGTCAGTTTTGTGTGCATTTGTATGTGTTGTGTCAGTTTTGTGTGTGTGGTTGTGTTTTGTGTGTTGTGTGAGAGAGGCTGTGTGTGTGTTTGGCTGTTGGAGTTATGCACATGATGTAAGATGTGTTGACTGTGTGTGGCTGTGCTTGTTTTGTACATCTCTTGCATACAGTATGTGGTCTGTGCAATGGTTTTCGTGTGCATTGTGAGCAGTACTTATGTGCCTTCAAGGGTGTGGTGTGTTTATTGTGTCTGTTGTGTTGCGTGTTTCTGTGTTGCGTGTGTGTAGTGCGTTGTGCTCCTGTGTGAGGATGTATGTGTGGTGTGTCTGTGCGTGATTGTGTCTGCAGTGGGTAGTGTGTGAAATGTGTGCTACTTGACTTTGTTGGTTATATGTGTTTTGCCTATGGATTTGGGAGTGTTGTATGTGTTATGAGTTGTGATACTTTCTGTGCGGGATGCTTGTGTGTGTCGTGTGATGTGTGGTTCTGTGAGTTGTGTTTGTGTTGTGTGTATTCTACTCTGTGTGTTCTGTGGTCTGTGTGTTTTGCTTGTTGAGTGAGACACTGTGTGTTAGGACTGATATCTTTGTGTATATGTTGTGTGTTTGGCATTGTGCATTCTGTGAGGCTGTGTGTGCTGTCTGTTTTATGTGTGTTTGGAGTGATGTGTGTAGTGTGTGAAATGTGTGTTGCATAATTTTTGTGTTCTTTCTGTTGTCGACGGTGTGTGTTTTGCATGTTGGTTTCTATGTTCGCGGTTGTGTTTGACAGGTTGTGTGTGTGGCTGGCTCTTTGAGTAAGGAGTGTAATTTGTGATGTGTGTACTGTGTGTGGTCAAGCTTGGTCAGTGTGCCTCACTGGGTGTGTTGTGTTCACTCTGAGAACCGTGGTTCATGTGTATGGTGGGCAGTTATGTTCTCGGTGTGATGTGCTGTGTGTTGAGGGACTTCTGCATTCAAGTGCACAGAAGACAGCCTCTCGTTGTTGGCGGTTTTCTCCACAGGTTTGTAATACTCCAGGAGGGCCTTGTTTCCTGAGGGCGCAGAGAGCCACCTCATCTCTTCACTAGCAAGGCCCTGAAGACGCCTTTGTTGTAAAGTGTCAGAAACTGCTGCAGGAGAGCCTCATGACAAACTCTGCCGCAGAAACAATCCACCATGCACTGAGGAGACACTCCGTGAGGGAATACGAGGCTGCTTTCATTTTGCACGCAATTTGCTCCTATGTGATAAGGAAAACAGCAAACATTGCAGTAGAACGCGGTCTTCTCTGTAAGCCCTCTATCTCAAAGATGTGGGTGGGCTGCGAATAGGCCTTTGCTCTAGCGACACTGGAAGTTGCAGAAGATGATGCATTGTAGTGACAGCAGTGGAGGCAAGTCAGCTTTGGATTCAGCTTATGTGACTGAAAGAAAGCACTGCAGGATGGCCCACTCAAGGAATCATTGAAGCCCTGGCAGTGGAGGCTGAAACAGGGCTTTCAATGTGCTTTCAACCATGTCTGTGTGGCCATGAACGTGAGGCTTTGCTGAGGAAGCCTGGCCATCAGGAAAATACCCGCATACAACGAATAGAACTTGCAATGTGGTTTCCGTGTCTGTCCTGTGTGCCTGCACTCTAAGCACCTGAAAGAGGATTTCTGTGTAGAGCTCTCTTTTGCTGAGTGTCGTGTGCTCATTTAGGTGAACATTAACGTGAGGCTTTGTTGACGAAGCCTGGCCATCAGGAAAATGCCCGCATACACCGAATTCAGCTCGCAATGTGGTTTCCGTGTCTGGAATGTGTGCCCGCTCTCTAAGCGCCTGAAAGAGGTCTGCTGCGTAGAGCTCTGTTTTGCTAGGTGTTGGGTGCTCATTTGTGTGGCCATTAACGTGAGGTTTTGCTGAGGAAGACTGGCCATCAGGAAAATACCCGCATACAACGATTTCAGCAGGCAATGTGTTTTCCGTGTCAGTCCTGTGTGACTGCACTCTAAGCGCATGAGTGAAGTCTGCTCTGTAGAGATATCTTTTGCTGAGTGTCGGGAGCTCATTTGTGAGGCCATTAACGTGAGGTTTTGCTGAGGAAGCCTGGCTGTCAGGAAAATACCCGCATACAACGAATTCAGCTCGCAATGTGGTTTCCGAGTCTTATAAATTCTCTTGTTTGTTGTTATGTGCTGTGTTCTGGGTGGTGTGAGTGCTGCCTTTAGGCTTTCTGCGTGTGACATACTGGGTAGATGTGGCGTGGGCTGTGTCATTTCAGCATTGTGTGTAATGATGGGTTCGCCTTGTGTTGGGTGTGTTGTGTGCATGTGTATGTTGTGTGTGGGTGTGTTTTCGTTCGTGCTGTGTGCGCGTGGGGATGCATGTGTTCTCTATGATTAGATTGTGGTTGTGCGTGTTGTGTGCAGTGTGCTATGTGTGTTGCACGCGTTTCGTCAGTTTTGTGTGCATTTGTATGTGTTGTGTCAGTTTTGTGTGTGTGGTTGTGTTTTGTGTGTTGTGTGAGAGAGGCTGTGTGTGTGTTTGGCTGTTGGAGTTATGCACATGATGTAAGATGTGTTGACTGTGTGTGGCTGTGCTTGTTTTGTACATCTCTTGCATACAGTATGTGGTCTGTGCAATGGTTTTCGTGTGCATTGTGAGCAGTACTTATGTGCCTTCAAGGGTGTGGTGTGTTTATTGTGTCTGTTGTGTTGCGTGTTTCTGTGTTGCGTGTGTGTAGTGCGTTGTGCTCCTGTGTGAGGATGTATGTGTGGTGTGTCTGTGCGTGATTGTGTCTGCAGTGGGTAGTGTGTGAAATGTGTGCTACTTGACTTTGTTGGTTATATGTGTTTTGCCTATGGATTTGGGAGTGTTGTATGTGTTATGAGTTGTGATACTTTCTGTGCGGGATGCTTGTGTGTGTCGTGTGATGTGTGGTTCTGTGAGTTGTGTTTGTGTTGTGTGTATTCTACTCTGTGTGTTCTGTGGTCTGTGTGTTTTGCTTGTTGAGTGAGACACTGTGTGTTAGGACTGATATCTTTGTGTATATGTTGTGTGTTTGGCATTGTGCATTCTGTGAGGCTGTGTGTGCTGTCTGTTTTATGTGTGTTTGGAGTGATGTGTGTAGTGTGTGAAATGTGTGTTGCATAATTTTTTTGTTCTTTCTGTTGTCGACGGTGTGTGTTTTGCATGTTGGTTTCTATGTTCGCGGTTGTGTTTGACAGGTTGTGTGTGTGGCTGGCTCTTTGAGTAAGGAGTGTAATTTGTGATGTGTGTACTGTGTGTGGTCAAGCTTGGTCAGTGTGCCTCACTGGGTGTGTTGTGTTCACTCTGAGAACCGTGGTTCATGTGTATGGTGGGCAGTTATGTTCTCGGTGTGATGTGCTGTGTGTTGAGGGACTTCTGCATTCAAGTGCACAGAAGACAGCCTCTCGTTGTTGGCGGTTTTCTCCACAGGTTTGTAATACTCCAGGAGGGCCTTGTTTCCTGAGGGCGCAGAGAGCCACCTCATCTCTTCACTAGCAAGGCCCTGAAGACGCCTTTGTTGTAAAGTGTCAGAAACTGCTGCAGGAGAGCCTCATGACAAACTCTGCCGCAGAAACAATCCACCATGCACTGAGGAGACACTCCGTGAGGGAATACGAGGCTGCTTTCATTTTGCACGCAATTTGCTCCTATGTGATAAGGAAAACAGCAAACATTGCAGTAGAACGCGGTCTTCTCTGTAAGCCCTCTATCTCAAAGATGTGGGTGGGCTGCGAATAGGCCTTTGCTCTAGCGACACTGGAAGTTGCAGAAGATGATGCATTGTAGTGACAGCAGTGGAGGCAAGTCAGCTTTGGATTCAGCTTATGTGACTGAAAGAAAGCACTGCAGGATGGCCCACTCAAGGAATCATTGAAGCCCTGGCAGTGGAGGCTGAAACAGGGCTTTCAATGTGCTTTCAACCATGTCTGTGTGGCCATGAACGTGAGGCTTTGCTGAGGAAGCCTGGCCATCAGGAAAATACCCGCATACAACGAATTGAACTTGCAATGTGGTTTCCGTGTCTGTCCTGTGTGCCTGCACTCTAAGCACCTGAAAGAGGATTTCTGTGTAGAGCTCTCTTTTGCTGAGTGTCGTGTGCTCATTTAGGTGAACATTAACGTGAGGCTTTGTTGACGAAGCCTGGCCATCAGGAAAATGCCCGCATACACCGAATTCATCTCGCAATGTGGTTTCCGTGTCTGGAATGTGTGCCCGCTCTCTAAGCGCCTGAAAGAGGTCTGCTGCGTAGAGCTCTCTTTTGCTAGGTGTTGGGTGCTCATTTGTGTGGCCATTAACGTGAGGTTTTGCTGAGGAAGACTGGCCATCAGGAAAATACCCGCATACAACGATTTCAGCAGGCAATGTGTTTTCCGTGTCAGTCCTGTGTGACTGCACTCTAAGCGCATGAGTGAAGTCTGCTCTGTAGAGATATCTTTTGCTGAGTGTCGGGAGCTCATTTGTGAGGCCATTAACGTGAGGTTTTGCTGAGGAAGCCTGGCTGTCAGGAAAATACCCGCATACAACGAATTCAGCTCGCAATGTGGTTTCCGAGTCTTATAAATTCTCTTGTTTGTTGTTATGTGCTGTGTTCTGGGTGGTGTGAGTGCTGCCTTTAGGCTTTCTGCGTGTGACATACTGGGTAGATGTGGCGTGGGCTGTGTCATTTCAGCATTGTGTGTAATGATGGGTTCGCCTTGTGTTGGGTGTGTTGTGTGCATGTGTATGTTGTGTGTGGGTGTGTTTTCGTTCGTGCTGTGTGCGCGTGGGGATGCATGTGTTCTCTATGATTAGATTGTGGTTGTGCGTGTTGTGTGCAGTGTGCTATGTGTGTTGCACGCGTTTCGTCAGTTTTGTGTGCATTTGTATGTGTTGTGTCAGTTTTGTGTGTGTGGTTGTGTTTTGTGTGTTGTGTGAGAGAGGCTGTGTGTGTGTTTGGCTGTTGGAGTTATGCACATGATGTAAGATGTGTTGACTGTGTGTGGCTGTGCTTGTTTTGTACATC